>NW_017728950.1:20618646-20631644 GCF_001723895.1 Crocodylus porosus | reverse complement strand
CTCTAGGTCACCAAGAGTTGAAATTTCCCCTCTTTCAAGGACACACAGTCAGTTGAATTACAGCTTCTGTAATCTGCATGTGAATGTCAGGGGAGTGTGTGATTTAGTGTAAGAAAGGCTGACAGATTGGCCAAGGGAGTGATTCTTTAGCACAAAGCGTCCTTGGTAGTGTTTCTGCTTATCAGGTACAAGATGCAAACTGTGCAGTTCTAACAACACTCTATTCATTATGCATTCCTAATAATATTTCTAACAGTATGACACTCTGATTCATGCTTTTTCAAAGACCCAGGTTTGTAGCCCAAACTGGTAACAGATTCTGTCATTAAAAAATTGTTCTATTTGGTGTTCTGACATTTGAAGAAATGTGGATAACTAGCAAAGTTAATTCCAAAAGATGTTGATGAGCATAAGTTTCCTGAATTTCTTCTCAAATGTAAGACTTCCAATGAAGAACAGCTACCAAGAGACCGGCTTGTTTGGAGTCCTACCAAGCAAGCTCTCTATTGTTTTCCATGTTGGTTACTTTCTGAAGGGAGACAAAAACAACACAATATGCTGGCAAAAAGTGAAGGGTATTCACCAAATGTGAAAAAATGGCAAAAGCTATATAATAAACTTTCTGAACATGAGAAGAGCATAGAACATAAAACTTGCTACTTCCAGTGGAAGGCATTACAGCAGTCACTGTCAGGCAGACATGGAGTGGTGGGCAGTGAGGTTCAAAAACAAATATTAACAGAAGCAACAAGATGGAAAGAAATATTGGAAAGATGGTTGGATGTTACCTTATATCTTGCTTCAACAGGTTTAACATTCCAAGGCGATAATAATCTGATAGGTGACCCACACAATGGCAACTTTCTTGGAACTCTTGAGTTAATAGCTCATTATGACAGCATCATTCATGACCATTTATTCTATCATATATGTTGCTACTCCTGATGTCTCTCACCAAGAACAACACATGTTGATATTCTGATTTGTAGTTTACAACAAAGATGCAGGTACATTTAACATTAAAGAAAGGTTTTTTGAGGTTATCAACTTTGATTCAAAAAACAGAAAACAGATAGCTGAAATGCTAATTGCCATCTTGAAGCATCATAATATTCCTCTTGATGACTGTAGAGGTCAAGGTTTTGATAATGGCTCTAATATTAGTATTAATATCAGGGAAAATAAAAGGTGTTCAGGCCTGCCTTATGTCCAAAATGAACTTGCTGTGTATTCTCCTTGTGCTTCCCATTCACTAAATCTTGTAGGAGTTAATGCTGCAGCAACTTGTACTGAAAAATTAACATTTTTGGTTGTGTGCAGTAAGTTTTTGTGTTTTTCAATGCTGGCCAGTTTTCCACAGGTGAGGTGAGGTGGAAGATTATAACAGATAAGATACACTGCTCACTCTACTCTGTCAGACACATGCTGTAGTGCACGTGCTGATGCTATCCATCCACTCACAGAGCATCTTATAGGTATTTTGGAAGCACTGGAATGTGCTCTTGAATTAAATTTGACACATGAAGCTCAATCAAACCTAGAAGCACTGAAAAGGTACTTCAGCTCATTTTCATGCCTTTTGTTGGCTAAGTACAAGGTTCTTTCAGGTATTGATGACGGAAACAAGATTTTACAAGCCAGGGGAATCTCTCTTGAATTAGAGGCAGCTCTCATTGCTGATATTATTGAAGAAGTAAAACAACTTAGAGGCGTGGGCGACAGGTATCTCCTGAGTCTGGGGGGCCACCAGATCGCTGACGGGTGGTGGTGAGGGGTGTTCCCCGTGGCCCATCACTGAGCAAATGGTGAAACTGGAAGTGCACTTCTGGTGGCACTTCCTGTTTCACAGCTGGTGCTTCCAGGGGGTGCATGGCTTATCTCAGATGACTTAGAGATCAGTGGCCCAAAATTCTACAGGAAGCATGTCTTGTAGGGGAAGGCATGGGAATTTTGCCACAATTACCAAAGAAGAGAGGCAAGAAGCAGAAAAGATTTTATGATGACACAGCTGAGGAATCATGTTCTGCCATCTCTGAAAATGATCCAGAATCTTTATTCAGAAGGAACGTTTTTGATGCAGCTTTGGACAACGTTATCTATGGATTAGAGTGCAGATTCAAAGCAACCAATACATTGTTGTTTGTTTTACATTCCGTTCAGTCCTAAAATATGTGATGCTAGAGCCTGAGGAACTGGACATAGCTTCTAAATGTCTATGCCACGGGTATCCGACAGATCTTTCTGAGAATTTTCCTTGTGAAATGTTGCATCTGAAAAAAATCTTTTAATCTACTTTTGGAAAAGAGTATGAACTACCCTCACTTATTTTATTCAATGAGATGTACAAAAAACAACTGCAACTAAATTTCAGTGAGGTGTGCATAGCTATACGGATCTTTTGCACACTGCCAATGACTGTAGCAGAAACAGAAGCTCCATTCCCACCATAGGCACCTAGTATGTAGGGGCCCGAGGGCCCTGGCCCCCCTCAGAAAGAGGGGCATTGGGGCCCAAACCTGAGGAAAATTATGTAATATTTCTTAGGAATGATGACTGAGGCCTGGGATCCAGGTCTTCTGTTCACCTTGGAAAAACACAGATTTTCTGCTTTAATGGAGGAAAACACAGGAAACCATGGGTTTCCCCTTGCAGGCTGGCAGAGTTCCAGCCTGCAAGAGGCTGCTGGGGGTTTGGGGAGCAAGGAAGGTGATCAGAGGCAGGAGGTGCCATGTACGTGTATGCATGTCCATGCACATGGCAGCCAAGCAGTGGTGGAGAACACCTCCCACAGCTCCCTCCAGGTAAGTCTGTGGGGGTGGAGGGGAGGGACCACAGGTGATGTGGCAGAGAGGGGTGAGGGGGCCCCAAGGCAATGCAGGGGGCAGGGGAGTGTGACACATGTCCCCTGAGATTTCTGTGCCCATAGTGGGGAGCAGGGCTGCAGCTGGGCTGGACAAACTCCAGGCAGAAATGGCCCAGTGGGCAGGACCTGGTGCAGGAGGGAGCACTGTTGTATGCACAGGGTGTACAGTGTGAATTAAAAATAAGCAAGAGTCTTATCGGGGATAAGGCACAATCCTGCATTTATTGGAACATAAAACATAAAAATAATAAAGAACAGTAAGGTTATCTGCTTAACTCATTCCCATACATACTCATACATTCATTCATTCATTCATTCATACAAAAGAAACAAGCACACACACACAGATATTTAGACAGTCCCTCAAAAGTTAAGGTGTTACCAAGTTGTAAGATGCTCAGGTCAGTGTGGTGGCCAGCCAGACCAACCATGAGGAATGGAGTCAGTTCTTGTTGGAGACACTCAATACTCCTTCTTGGAGGTTGTTGCTGGTAGGTGTTGTAAGGTTTTGGCCCCTCTTTGTCGGTGCCTTGCCACCCAGCGATGTCAGGGTGAGATCCAGTTTTGGTGCCACCTAGATGGTTCAGGTGCTGACCCTTCTCTCCTGCCACATCTTTGATGTTGTAGTTGGGGAGGCAGTTCCCTTCTTAGCCTGGGGTGTCTTTGTGGGGTTCCAAACCTTCCCTTTACCCCACCCTTACCACATCCTCAGCCTGGGTAGATGCTGCTCCCTGCAGGTCTTCCCACACTGCCCACCTTGAACAGGTCGGGTCTTCATGGTCATCAATTTTTAGGGGTCCATCCCTCATCTTTGGGTTGGCTTCCCCTCTCCTGGGAAAATAAATTTGCCCTGTCCGGGGCCAAACTGTAACTCAACTGAAAATGACCGGCTTCTGCCAGCAGGCTCCCAAGATTCTCTCTCATTCTCTCTCTCTCTGGGCCCTTGGTCCCTTGGGGAGACTCGTCTGTCCACTTTATCTTAGTAGGCATGGGTACAGGCAACTGCCCTGTGCCCAGCCTCTATCAGCTCTTCTGGCATCACCTCCCTGGGGCCCAGCTGACCTGTGGTCCAGTTGTCCTGGTCCCTCCAGCCAGTGTCATCTACTTCCCCCTTCCAGGGTCTCATGATCCCCCATGCTCTCCCTGCTGCAGGGCTGCCTGGGGATGCTTGAGGGTTTGAGGAGCTGTCCCCAGCCACGGTGTCTGAGCTCCTGGTCAGAGCCCCTCTACTTCCTGGTAGCACCCCTTGAGGCTGCCCCTGTCAGCCCCCGAGGCTGCCCTCTGCCTCACCTGTCTGGGACCTCCTTCTTGGGGTGGCTGGAGTTGGAGCCTGCTGGCTCCGCAGCTGATGTCTCCCAGCAGACATTCTGGTCCTTACTTCTTGGCGCCAGCTCAGTTGGATCCCCAGCTGCCTTTCTTAGCAGCTTGCGCTGCTTGGGAGCCATGCCCCTGTGTTTGCCGATATGCAGGCTCAGGCAGCTGCAGAACTACTGAGCCTGCATCGGTGTCTCCTTCCTGCTGCCACTTGTCCCGACTCCTAGGGTAAGTACTGGGGCGCGTCAGGTGAGGGTCTGGGCCACAATAGGGCTTTTGCCTCCCTTCTCACACAGGTGGACAGACCCAAAGCCTTTTTCTTTGTATTTATTATTTATAGTGATCGCTGTCCATACAAGCCTATGGATTCCGCTGAAGCAGACGCGAGGGTCATCCTCCTTGCCTTGTTGGCAGGCTGGGATTGGTAGGACATGATCTACTGGGTTTGTGGTCTGCAGTCTTTGGGGGCCATTGTTGTAATCTTCAGTCATCAGGGTGAAGGCATTATTTAGTATTTGGTAATCTTTAACTGCTGACTTGACATTGCTGCACCTTTAACTGTTAAACCACAGAAGGCTGTTTTCACCTGCTGCGAGAGGACCATCTTCCTTCACTCATCCATCACTCATTCTTTCATTACCTCTTTTCAAGCATACTGGACATACTGCAGAACTTACATAAACAGTTTTCTTTAACCTATAAAAGTACAAAACAAAATGACGTTTTACACTTACGTTAAGCAATGTAAAAATCAAAATGGACTCTCAACTAAGTCTAAGTTGCACAGTTATATGAGCAAACTAAAATGGATATTGGCTATAGAATAATAATTAACAAAGCAATAAAGGATATTATAAAAGCAATATCAAGAGTATATAAAGACAAGTTAACTTTAGCCCAACATTGTCACACTGCCATGGCTGCCACTGGGAGATGCAACAGTGGCAGCATCATGGAGTTGTGCCCCCACTGCTGACGGGTGGGCAGTGGGTACCTCAGCTTGGTGGCCATGGTGGTGTGGCGCTCACTCCTATGCTGCGTCCCACCTGGAGCTAGTCCAGCCCAGCTGTAGATCCGCGCCCTGCTGTGGGTGCAGAAACCTCAAGGAGGCTTGTGCCCCCCAAACCCCCCACCGCATTGCCTGTGTCCTCCTGTCCCCACACCCCTGTTCTCCACACATTGGGGGATGGGGGGCACATGTCCATCATCTTAGGCTCCCCTGGCAAAAATAAAAGTCAGTGCCTATGATTCCTACCAAGTTTTAAAACAGATTTTAAGTGTCTGCCATTCCCTATACAGTTCTGTAAAATCCTCACGTGCCTCCTCCTCCATTCAGGTGTTATATTTCGATAGGTCCCTCCCACTCAGGCTGCCTCGCTCTGCCTCTACCTCTACGCGCAACATAAAATGATCTGTAAAAACCACTTTACAGTCTTTTGAGATAAAAACTAAATCAATGTGAAAGCACATCTGTGCTTTAGGGTCCACTCTTGTCAGTACTTTTTATTGCTCCCAAACTTCTTTTAAAACATCCTCTCTTAAAATGTTACGAAGCACCCTTCCAGAAGTATCTGAGCCCTCAGCCTCTTCAAGTCTGTCAATCCCCTGCCTCAGTTATACAGTTAAAAATCCCCCACCACCAGTCAGGGCTTTCCACTCATCACACAAATTACCCATTTCCTAAAGAACTGGCACCTGGGCTCTGTCTTTGGAGAGGCTTTAAAAACTTCTGTGTCTTTTCTCCTTCTTCCATCATCATGTGCAACAGTCTGTCACTAATCACTTCCTTCACTGTCACCATTTTCACTTGGGGTTTTTTGATTAAAATCACCACCTCTGCCACCTTAGTCCTGTGAGTACCCAACCACTACATGGGCCCCACCTCCAATTCCTCTCAAAACTGCTATGGTTCAGATTACCTGTCAGATCACTGTCTTGTGAGCACAAGGCATCTGTGTTCATTTGGGCCAGAAAGGGCTCCACCTGGTCCTATCACTTCTGACTAAAACAAATTTCACGCTCAATGATGCCACTGCTAAAACCATCACTAAAGATGTAGTAAAACTTCCCTTATACATAGGCTGGCCATAATTATTTTAGGGAAATTCAGGGCAGGGGGGAGAGGGGTGAAGGTAGACACACTTGTCTTCAGCTCCCAGGAGCAGGGCTGGGTGGGACAGCACGCTCCTAATAATGCAGCCCAGCATGCCATTAGCTTTTTTTGCAATAAGGGTATACTGTTGGCTTATTGGGGTATACAATTTAGCTTATTGTCCACTGTAACACCCAGGTCCTTTTCTGTAGAGCTGCTGCTTAGCCAGTCAGTCTCCATCCTGTCCCAATGCATGGGATTCTTTGGTCCTAAGCGCAGGACTTTGCACTTGTCCTTACTGAGATTTCTTTATATTGAGAACCTCATGAGATTTCTTTTGGCTCAATTGTCCAATTTGTCTAGGTCTCTCTGAATCCTATCCCTACCCTCTGGCATATCTCTACTACCCTCATCTTGGTGTCATCTACAAACTTGCTGAGGGTGGACTCCATCCCATATTCCAGATCACTGTTGAAGATATTGAACAATACCAACCCCAGGACCAACCCCTGGGACACTCCACTTGATATTGGCTGCCAGCTGGATATTAAGTCATTGAGTACTACACTCTGAGCCTGATGATCCAGCCAGTTTTCTGTCCACCTTACACCCCATTCATCCAACTTGTACTTCCTCAGCTTGCTTGTGAGAATTTTGTGGGAAACTAAAACAATAGCCTTGCTAAAGTCAACCTGTATCATTGTCCACTGCTTTCCCTGCATCCACAGACCCAGTCATCTCATCATAGAAGGCAATCTGGTTGGTCAGGCACGACTTGCCCTTGGTGAATCCATGCTAATTGTTTCTATTCACCTCCTCCTCCAAGTACTTAGAAATAGATTCCTTGAAAACCTGATTCATGACGTTTCCAGGGACTGAGGTGAAGCTGACTGGTCTCTGTAGACCCTGGATCCTCCTTTTTCCCTTTCTTAAAGGTGGGCACTATATTTCCCTTTCCCAATCATCCAGTACCTCTCCCAGTCACCATGACTTTTCAAAGATAATGGCCAGCGGCTCTGCATTGGCCAACTCCCTCAGCACCCTAACCCTAAAAATGGCTCCCGCAGCTCCAGCAGCTCCCAGCAAGAGTATATAAGGAGCCTGACCTGAGGAAGTCTTGTACACTGGGCTTTCCAGCACCCAAGCCATGGTCCAAAGCCCAGCCTGGAGATCCCAGGCCACCCAAACAGCCGGGGAGCAGATGGAGCCCTGCACTCTGCAGTGCTGAGTAGAGTCTGTGGCACGGGCCAGTCCCTGCTCACCGTGTTGTTGTCAGGAGACAGCTCTTAGTGCTGGAGGGCTCTTCCCTCGTCACCCCAGTGTCACTCCTTCTCACATCTCCTTCAGGGGAGATCAGGGCCAAGACAGTAGCCTGGCTCCCAGCTCCGAGCCTTTTGAGTATACCACCACCCCACTTCAGATAGTTGAAGACTACTGTTGGCTCCTGTCCGTCTCCTCTTCTCTAGAGTAAATAAGCCCAGTTCCCCAAGTCTTTTCTCATAAGTCATGTCCTCAATCCCCTCACCATTGTTGTTGCCCCCTCTCCAATATATCCAAATCCTTTCTGTAGCGGGGGCCCCAAAATGACACAGTACTGCAGATGTGGCCTCACCAGTGCTGAATAGAGGGGAATAATTACTTTCCTTGACCTACTGGCTCTACTGCTCTCTGCTCTCATTGCTCACTGCTCTCACACCATCCAGTGTAAATGTGGGGAAAAGGGGCACATAGCAGGGAAGTCCCAGTATAAAAGGAAATGTAATTTGCATGAGCTTGGCTTGGCAGGGAATTCTTCAGTGAGCTAGAACACAAAAAGGAAGCTTACAAGAAGTGGGAACTTGGACAAACAAGTAGGGAGGAGTACAAGAGCATTGCTCAGGCATGCAGGGATGAAATCAGGAAAGCCAAAGTGCAATTGGAGTTTCAACTAGCAAGGGATATGAAGCATAATAAGAATGGTTTCTACAGGTATGTAGGCAACAAGAGGAAGATCAGGGAAAGTGTGAGTTCATTACTGGGGGAGGAAACCTAGTGACACATGATGCAGAAAAGGCTGAAGTACTCAATGCCTTTACTTCAGTCTTCACAGGCAAGGTCACCTCCCAGACCATGGCAGCATAGTTTGGGGAGGAACTGAGCAGCCAGTGGTGAAAGAACAGGTTAGGGACTATTTAGAAAAGCTGGACATATACAAGTCCCTGAGGCCACATGTGATGCACCTGAGGGTGCTGAGGGAATTGGCCAATGCAGAGCTGCCAGCTTTTATCTTTGAAAAGGAAATTTGCAGCTGGGCCTAGCGATGGGGTTTTGGACCTCAAATGCCAGTTGCTGTAGCCAGGCTGCATGGGGTCTCCAGCTGGAGTAGGCTGAGCTGTGGTTAGGGTCCAGGCTGGGGTTGTTAAGGGTTAGGAAAAGGGTTAGAGGTGCCTTCCTGCTTGGAGTTGGTCGGACTCGCACAGATGTGTTTTGGGCATGGTGAGGTAGGGCAGTCCATTCACACTGAAAGCGGCTTACACCCCAGGGGTCCAGAGCCGGGTTTAGGCTGGGAGACCTGCTAAGCTTGGGTTGGCATTTAAAGGGGCAGGGCTCTTCTGGAAACTGGAGATGTATCGGCTGGTCACCACCATGCCGCCTGCGGGCTTTCCAGGACCAGTGCTGATATGAGGCTTCTCAGGTTGGGCTTTCTGGGGTTGCTGGAGTAGCCTGAGCTGGGCTTTGGGTGCAGAGATGGTGCATGGCCCTGTGTCTGATCCCCCGCATCTGTTTGGAGAAGGGACGCTGAGCAAGCCAAGGGAGCGAGGCAGGGATGTAGCTGGTCAGCAGGGATACATTGCTGTGCCGAGGACAAGGACCCGTTCTCCCTGGACCAGAAGCTGAGCGAGCCGTGCACCAGCCCCAGCCTGAGCTGCGGCTCCTCCTGGGATGGCTTGCGCAGCTCCCTGGAGTCTGGGAGCACCAGCCCGAGCCGCGGCTCCTCATTGCAGGACTCCGACAGCTCCCCGGAGCCCCAAAACACCGGCCCGAGCCCCAGCTCCTCCTCGGGGGACTCCGACAGCTCCCCGGAGTCCCCAGATACCAGCTCCGGGAGCAGCTCCTCCTTGGAGGAGACTTCCAGTTCCCTGGAGCGCGGGACCACCCCGGCCCCTGGCGCCAGCTGCACAAGTGGGGGGAGGCCGCTGGGGGCCAGGTGGTCTCAGGGCCATTCACTCTGTGAGGCCAAGCAGACCCTCCAAAAGTTGCTCGGGGGTATCCCAGTGAAGGCGAGGGGGCTGAGCCATACAACCCTCCCTATCCATGTGTCATGTGGTCTCAGTGTGGATGGGATGAAGGGGGAGCCAGGGTCACTCGAGGTGGGGACAGGCACCTCCCGGGGGAGCAGCGAGGGTCCAGCCTCCTCTCAGCCACGGGGGCAGGCGGCTGCAGGGGTGGAGGAGGGTGCTGGAGAGGGACCACGTGAGACTCCTGCTGACAGGGCTCTTGCGCTGGCGAGAGCAGCACGGCGCCATCTCTGCCCCCCGCGCCCCACTTCCCTTCCTCTCAGGGGTCCTGGACTCTCCCGCTCCCCTTTCCTCCCCGCTGCAGTGATTCCCGGACCGGCCACTGAGGAGGACGAGGACGAGGACGAGGAGGATGAAGATGGGAGGCCACCTGAGGAAGCTGCCCTCCTCCTTGTGACAAAACACCTCCAGGAACCAGGGCAGGTATGAAACTTCCCCAATGGGGCCAGCCCCCACTCAGCCCTGCATTGCCCCATCCAGCCCATGGGGAGATCCCATCCCTGGGAACCTGAACCCACAAAGGGGGACACTCAGCCCACGAGCTCGGCTCCAGGTGGGTGTGTTTGTGAAGCCCCAGCTGGGTCCCCTCCCTCCACACACACTGCCCCTGCCCCCCACCCCGCCGGCCCAGGACGAGGTACATGTCAGCACAGTCTGGCACCCGGGAGGCCCGAGTCCCGCAGGGGGTTGGGGAGGAGCAGGAGGCCCCTGGCTGAGAGCCTGCCTTTGCCCGGGTCCCGCTCCCTTTAGAGGCTGGACGGGAAGGATGGGCAGCGCTTCCTGCTAGCAATCCTCACCCTGAGCACAGTGGCGGAGCAGAGCACGGAGGTGGCCATGCAGCTGGAGGGCCTGAAAGTGCCCCTGGTCGAGAAGATCGTGGTGCGTAGCATGCAGCACGGGATGGTGTGGAGAGGGGGAAGGAGAGGAAAAATGGTTTTGAGGGCCAGGAAGGAAGGGAGAGGTGGAGATGAATCGGATCGAGGGCCAGGTGCACTTGGGCCTGGGTGTTGGGCCGGGGCAACAGACAAGGGAGATTTTGGTAGAAGCCGGGGGCAGTCCTGCATTTGGAGGGCAGAGGAGAGCGAGAACAGCGAGCTAGTGAGTGGTTTAACTGGCCTACTTGCAAGGGCGTGGGATGGAGAGGACCAGCTCGGCTGCGTGGGTGGGAGCGGACGGGTGAGGCACCTCCCGGGCTGGCTGGGGTCCTGCCGCCTGCACCTGGAGCACTGGGCGGTCTCCCGTGTGGGACGTGGCTGTGGTCTGTGGGGCGCTAAGCTCACCTCGCTCTGGGTCTCCCAGGAGCTGATGGAAAACATCCCTGCGGAGGCCGACCGAAGGAACATCCTCGCGTACAGCATCGACACCATCCGTAGCCTCAGGTAGCGGGACCTCTGCCCGAGTCTCCGAGCTCTGTCATGGGCCAGGGGCAATCCTGCCGCTCAGGATGTTATTCTGGCTGACACCTGCTCCTCTCTCTTGACAGCGACCTGAAGTTGAGCCTGGAGCCAGCCCTCGAGTCGCGCCTCCTGTGGGGTGTGATTGAGAAGAGCTTTCTGGCCATAGGGCACGAGAGCCACCGCAACCAGGTAGGGCCCCCTGCCACTGCCTGTCCCACAAGCCACCCCCTAGCGCGTGTGGCCCCAGGCTCCGTGACACTGCTCCTGGGCTGCCCCTCCCCTTCCAGGTCATGCACCGCCTGTACGTCAAATACCTGCAGGGCCTGCTGTGCTGCTTCTTGTTCAGCGCCCCCAGCCTGGGCAAATTATACTCCATTTGGGAGGTGAGCACGATGCAGAGGGGCTAGGCTTGGGGAGGGACAGGCTCCAGTCCTCTCTCCAAGCATAAAGCGATGGCCAAGCCTGAGCTCAAAGCCTGGGTCCTGAGAAGGAGGGCTTGAGCAAGACTGCTGGGAAACCAGGGGCACGTCCCATGACTCTGAACATCTTCCTCCCACAGCACATCAGATTTTGGATCAAGACACTGGATGCCCAGTACTGAGCGCTGGGCATGAAAATTGTCACCGGGGTGCTTGCCTTTGCTGTCCAGCTCCTCCCACAGTTTGAGGTCAGTGAAGTCCTGCCCCCAGCGTCCTGGTCCCCTGCCATTGTCAGGGCCCTCCTGGGAGAGTCAGGTCACAGCTGGGAACTGAGATTTAGACCAGGCCCCCTGGCTCTTTAGGGATCTCCTTTCTGTGGCCTGCTGGAGGCACAGTCAGCTCTGCTCCTGTGGCCTTTGCTACCCTGCAGCAGCAGCAGCAGCAGCAGCAGCAGCAGGCACAGGGAATCCTCCTGGGGCCCTGAGCAAGACCCCGGGCTGGAGGTTGCCATGGGAAGAAAGGGAAGTCAAACTCCGGCACTAGGATCTCTGCCTCCCAGCCCTCCTGCTGGGTAATGGGGGGAGGCGGAGAGAGACAGCCGGGCCTTGGGTATCAGGTGTGAGGGAAGGTAGGACATACAAGGACTCTCTGCTCCTCTCCCCCTGTTTAGGGCTCCACAGATTTGCCTGAGGAGGCGGACATGGCAGCCTGCCTGGGTCTTTCTATCAACGACCCAGTGGAGAGCATCAGCTGCTACGCCAGGGGGAGCGTGTATCGGCTGGTGCAAATCCTCCTACATCAGCGGGGTAAGGACATCCAGCCATAGTGCAGGACCTGAATGCAAACAGTAGCTCCCAATAGCCGGGGAGGAAGGAAGATTTCTGGGACCAGAGACCCCATCCCAAAGCCCTCCCCACCCCAGACTAGTCCCAGGATGGCAGGACCCAATTGGTTCCTGCAGAACGATGGCCTCCTGACTGCCAGAAGCATAGCTAGAGCCATGCTGGGCAGAAAGTGGGGAAGTGAGGGCAGGTTTGAGCAGATTGTGGGGGCCTGAGCTGCTTCCCCTTTCGGGTGCATGTTGAAGAGGTGCCAAGGAGGCGTGGGGAGAGTAGGGTGGAAGCTCAGGCTGGTGTTGGCTGGGAGCTGCTCCGGGGACCACAACCCCTCCTACATCTCCTGTCTTCATGGAGCAGCACAGGCTCTGACTGCCTCTTTGCCCCTGCAGGAGAAGCAAATCCCCGTCAGGGTGGTCGGCAAGCTGCTCCTCATGAAGTGCTTCAAAGAGCTGCCTCAAGAGCTGCAAGGGCACAGCCTGCTGGCCGGCTCCTCCGCGACCCCCTCCTCCCTCCAGCAGCCCACGCTTGCTCCCGCAGGTACCGGCCTGTGCCCTCTGCCTGTGGGGAGCAGGGATTTGTGTGAAGAGAGGCGGTGGCTCGCAGCACTGACACCGACCTGCTCCCTGCCGTGTGTCGGGTACTCTCCCCTCCGCCCCAAAGAGACCAGCCCTAGCGTCCATCCTCCGCAAGACGTTCCTCTCTCCTCCTGTCCTTGGCAGGAGCCTTTGCCTCATGCCCTGCTGCCCCTGGACCAACCTCCCCCCCGCCTGCCCCAGTGGTGTGCATGGGCCTGCAT
>NW_017728950.1:20555676-20605390 GCF_001723895.1 Crocodylus porosus | reverse complement strand
TCCTACCCTGGGGGTTTTTAAGAGGAGGCTAGATGTACACCTTGCTGGGGTTGTTTGACCCGAGCGCTCTTTCCTGCCATGGCAGGGGATCAGACTTGACGAGCTGCTCAGGTCCCTTCCGACCCTACTAACTATGAAACTATGAAACAATAGTTTAACTGCTGCAGGAAAACATTGCTATTAGTAGTGATGTGGAAAAACGTCTGTTTAGAGGAGAAGTGTTTGGCCAGTAAAAGGCTTTGCTGATGTTTTACAGGTTGGTAGTCTAATAACCCTGGACGGCTTTAAAAACATCTGTGGATGCAAAACACAGAAGAGGGAAATGACAAGCCAAGGTCATGCAGGAAGTGACAGAGCTGGTGACTGAACTCAGACCCCTGAAACCTTAGTCCAGAGCCTTCACTGCAAGAGCTGACCCCAAATTAAGCAGCACGAAACTGGCTCTGGACGGAAAATAAGTCGCTATTGGATACTTTTATGTTTAACTGCCAGAAGTGGGAAGACTGCTGAAACACCCAAGAGCAGAACATAGCTGAGCAGGCCATCTCAGTGCAGGAAAGGGAATCAGCCTGGGAATGCTGCACAGTAAACAGGCACATTATATAAATGTAAGTTACACAGATCCTTTTCTTTCCTGTGTCCTTGTGACATGGTATTTAGCAGATTTCACAGTCATTGGAATCTGACAGGGCTGTGCTGTGAGCTGCTGTGATCTCAAACTTGTGATTTCTGGACGGTCAACCGTGTGACTTCGCACCCATGCCACCCCAACCCCCATCTACACAGATTTAAAAAAATCTCAGAGTTGGAACCAAAAGGAAGGATAAGTGGCAGCATAAAGCTGTACAGCCTATTTGAAGGTCCCTGAAAGAAGGCTCAAGCAAGCAGGCAACCCAAAGTAGTATGTTACTTCCTTCTTGAAACAAGCACTTCCTTTTTCAGCAGGATGGAAAATGAAGACATGCATTGGGACAGAGGTGACTTTGCTAAGTCCAGAGCCCTGCTCCTCACTTCCTGTCTATCTTGCAGCCAGCCAGACTCAGGCTGGAAAGGAAATCTATGTTGGTGCTCCCACCCCATGGAGGTTAGGATCACATGCAGCCCAACCGGCCCAAAAAGTCACTGTGTATACATTTCCACTACTGGCACTGGCCCAAAGTCTGTGATGGCTCCAGCCCTAATCTGACCTGGCAGCAATCAAGTAGCACCATGGCAAAACAGCCCTTAATGCACATGGCTGGAGAAGGGCCAGACCCTGGTGACCAGCTAGAATTTCCTTTTCCCTGGATGTGGCTGCAGTGAGCAGAGGGGAAAATAAAGCAGTTTCTTCAGGAGTACAGATATGGCAGGGTGGGGATGAATTCACAGGCCTATGATCCATCCATCCTCACAGGATGACTACAGATCTACTCAGATTATGGTTTCATGAATGTAATGGAAATTGTGAAATCAGGCAATGTCTGCAAAATCCGCAGGAAATTTTTTTTACCAGAAGTAAAAAATGCTGGCTCCCCAGTGGGAGCCATCAGTCCTTGCGGCCACTATGGCTACCAGCTGTAGTGCTGGGAATGCACATACTCATTTCCCAGTGGAAATACTTCTATGCCATTCAGTAAATGAATGAAGGACACGTGACAGAAGGCTGCAAACTACAACACATAGTATCCTAAACAGTACACAAGTATCCTAAATGTGCAAGAAGCCCTTCTGCTCACTCCAGCTCCTGCCACCAGAGCCCAGGCCAAACTCGCAGGCCCCTCCTCCATTCAAGCAGACAGGAATTCTCAACTTGCCTCTGCAGTGGCACAGGGAGAGCTTGGGATTGTCAATTGTTGGACCAGTGATTTGGCACTCCAGTTAACTCAGAGCAGAGATTTCCACCTCTTTTCTAGCCCAGGCTTATCTATTCAGCAGTGTGGAGTGAGTGTGTTCCACTTTCTTCTATTGGAACGGCACTAGTTTATAGCTAAATATCCATTAAAACAGAAAGAGAAATTGGTACTGTATCTCAGGTGTTTACAATGCTAAGATCCAGATTCAAGTGTCTGTACCACTAAATATGCAACTATTCGTACAAAATGGAGCAACCCTCAACATGAGAGATTCAAAAAGCACCATTTGAAATAGCATCGTGGCCAGGATTCTTACCTGGCATACGTGCAGCCTGAGTTCAAGTACCACATGGCCTGAATCAAGCAGAACAGGGTGCCCTACATCTCAGCTGAGTACCTAAGCCACTGGCTATTCTCAGTGTAATGTCTCCTGATTTTCAAAAGATCTCTTTCATCTCAATGCAGAATAGGACATTTTTTAAAATTGTAAATTTTTTTCTTGAACTGGTAAAGCTGTTGTCCATGCAGATCAAGCCCTGCTTCCTAAGCAGTTGTAGCTGAAGTTCCCCAGTTCAAATTTCTGCTGCTTGCTGTCCAATACAGAGACAATGGAGGGTCCTGGAGGATACAAGACCCATCCCTCCCACAGGCCTTCACTGTGGAGGAACAGAGGGGATTGTATACATGTGGAGGGGTTTGCACTGGGCTGCTTTATGAAATGCAGGTCCTTTGACTTGGAAATCAGATGTTACCTATATGAAAACCATGTTAACTGTATAAGCAGCAATGAAAAAAAAGAAATTTGAGTAAGAGCACCAAGCATAATAACTGAAAATATTTTATTTGACATGAATATCAAAGTAGGAATCTCAACTTTTACATTTGTAAATAATATAGGTGACAAAAGTGCAAAGTAAGACATGCTGAAAACATCCATGCCATTCAGTAAATGCATGAAGGACATGTGATATAAGGTTGCAAACTACAACATGCAATATCCTAAACAGTACACAATTATCCTGAAGAAATTAGGCAACCATGTTTTATTTCATGGCATTCTCTAACTTCTGACCCTTTTTACATAAGACTGTTTTGTGCATTGCTAAGGGCATTGGGATGGGGAACCACCACAAGGTAAAATTCAGTCAATATTCACTTCTGAGCGATGTGCATGTTTACACCTAAGGCCCCTGAAAACCCCAGAGAGAGAACAGTGACTGGACTTCATGGACTGCTCATGTCAAGAAGAAATTTCACAGCTGGAGAGGTGAACTCAGAAAAGGGAAATCCTAACTGAGGATCAAAAGATTTAAGTAAATCTCTCAGAAAGGAGAAAAAGCCCCCCCCCAACCCCCAGGCTTTTCTCGTATGCTTTTAAAATGTCAGTCTGAAGCAAGTTTAAAGTGTAGCTGTAAGACACTTTTCTTTTGGTTCAAGGTTGCCATGTCCCCCTTTCTTTTAAGGCACATTTGTAGAAATCTTTGAGGCTGACAGCCAGAAGTTACCATTTACGTGGCATTCAGTTACTTGAGCTTTTTATTTTTAAAGAGAACTTTTTTTTGTGTAGAAAGTTTTCCTGATCTTCACAGAGCGGTAAAGGCAAAAAAGGTCAAGTGCAATACATAGCATCTTTGCATAGTTGGTGCAGAGGAAGAACTGACAGTATTTGCAGGCTCAGATGTTCACACGTTACTACCTGCTGAGGGTAAAGGCAGCACATTAGTGAACAAAGTCACTTCACGGTCGCTGTTGAGTCCTTGTGATGTTTAAGAGCCTACATATAATTTGGTGCCTACATGCTGCTGAGAATGAGCGAGGGTGTTGTGGGAGCCTCACTCTGAGCACCTTTGACAAACTCAGTCTGCTAATATGAGTTGTTGCACATGCCTGAGTTTTGCAGGGAGAGAATTCACCCAGTTCCAGGAGCAGACCCAAGTCATGTGCTACCAAGCATGTCTCTGCCAGAATTATTCTCTGTATCATTTTCAAGTTCAAGTATTTGTAAGCTGGGCTGCTTAGCACTGGTCCTGCAAAAAGGTACATGCAGGTGGGCAGGCAGGCAGTCACCAAAGTCCCATGGAAACCTGTTGGAGCACCCAAATCTGCCTATACCAAGTCCAGGATTAGTTCAGAAAAGTTACCAAGGAGCAGCTGCTCCCCATTTTGCTCAGAGCCAGAGCTCTCACCAATTTAACTACAGGCGTAATTTTATACGGATGTGGCTAAACAGGTCCAGTTCTGCATGCAGACACTCTTATAGAGGTTTCAGTGCCTCTGGCAGATTTACAGAAGTCAGTTATAATAACCAAACCAGTGAGTGCACCTGCCGTGGTTTAACGTCACATAGATATAACTTGTGTGCATATACAGCCTTTGGAAATAACAGACTGAAGGACAACTACATCCCACACAGACTTTACAACCCATTATTGGGGTCTTCATCCAGACTTCAAACCACAGCCAGCGGCCCAAGAACTAAATCTGAATAAGGCACAACCAGTTTGAACAACATAGGGGCTCTTCTACAGTGAGAAACAACTATTTGAGCTGCCCCTCTCTTCTCAGGAAACAAAGAAGAGTAGAGGAACCATTCCCACTATGCAGAGATTCAATTCAACCACCAGCTGGCAGAAGTGAACTCAACAGGCACCACAGACCTCATCTACAGGCTACTCCTCCTCTTTGAACCAAGCTCCAGCTTTGCAAGTTGCTGGAGAGAAGTATTAACAAGAAAAAAAAAAAAAAATCACAAAAATTTTGGCTGAAATACTGAACACTTTCCAACCACTCTCAATGCATTGATTTTTGAGGGGTTCTCATTTTGTCATAAAATGGAAAAGCAAGGCATATATACAGCTAGCACTGTTTCGTTTGTGTATTTAAAAATAAAGTATTTTAAAGATCTCCCCAACAGCTAAAAAATTGACTAAAATTTTAACTAGGAATAATTTCCCACAGCATAACTGACACACTTAGAAGGGGCTTTGAATAACAAAAAATAAACCTTGTGTTTACTATCCTGTTAGTACCAAAGCATTAAAGGAGTGCAAGATTTTATAGACACATATAAGGAGCAAAGTTAATACCTGGCTTATACACAATGAAGCAGCCTATGGTTATAAAAATACATTATAATTTATAAAGACACACTGTTTTTAAGGCTTAGATTAATGACTATGCTGCACCCTAGCTTAATCAGGGTATTAACATACTGTATAACGGCAGACAAAAATTACTTAAAAAAACCAAAACAATTTATCCCACAAAATCTTATTAAAATGTCCCAGCAACACAACAGTGAATTCAAGTTTTATGTACAACACTGCAAGAAAATTATTTTTGTTTTTATGAATCTTTTACAATATTTCAGTGAGGTGATAAACTTTTACAACAGTAAACAAATTTTGGTGAAGGTTATTTAAGAATGAGATTATTGTTTCATCTCCAATGACAACCCATTTGCCTTCCTTAAAAAAAAGGGAAAGGATAAATCTTTCTGCTCTACAGCAAGAAACATCTTTACATTCAGAAGAAGGTTTATCTGGAGACAGAAACTGTGCTGATCACAATATTGATTCTACCCGCTGCATCTTCCATTAAGATTTCCATCATTTCCTGCCTGTGTAGTGCTTAATGGAAGGTGGGCTCCCAAATTACTTAAAATCCCGTTTGAGATTACACAAAATGGACTATCTGTAAAATTTAAGCTAGATTTTGTTTTGGTAGATGTTAAACAAGAATATATGATACTGCCTCCATTAAAAAAATCTAATACAAAGTGTAAACTTGTACAACTTCAGCAGCATTTTCCAGTCCTTCATAGCGTAACAGCAATGTTGTTAAAGCAGTTTTTTAATCAACCTAATTTAAAGGATGGAGGATTGGGGACAGGGGAGAATATGGGTACTAACTGCTGATTCACCACAGCTTGCGATCACTAAAATTTGCATACAACTATTAACAAGGGAAGCACTGCAGCAAATATATAATATCCAACATTTTCTGGCAATGTAAATATTCACAACTCATATTTACAGATCTTAAATTTATAAAAATAATGTAGAGCTAGAAAGTTGTATAAAGTCAAGTTTGGATTTTAAAAAAATCTGTTTTTTCCCCAGACATTTTGGGAAAAAAGCTCTGTATATTCGAATGAGGCTATCTTGTTCATTTTGATCGGAGTACAGGTCCTATAGATCCAATGTTCCTAGTAAATCATCTCATATGAAATCATTTGATATGCCTCTGCAACACTAACTTTTTGGTGAGCCAATGTCCACTAATATTTTTGTGTATAAAGGGTACTTGTCAGTTCTTATAACCCTATAGGATAGACTGTTTATACCATCAGAATTCATTGTCTCTCTTGTGTGAGCAATTCGATCAAATCTGTGAAAACAGAAACATAAAATTAACATCTTAATGCTTTCCAGTTCCAAGTTACATATCAAATCCTCATGCATTACAGGTTCAGAGTTGAGTGACCACAAGAATCAGTTCAAAGGATTTCATAGATTTCATAGACATTAGGGCTGGAAGGGACCCCAGAGGATCATAAGAGTCCAACACCATGCCCCAGGGACAGGAAGTCAGATTAAACACTCCACGTTAATCCTCAAGCAAAAACTCAGGCATGAGAGTAAAGTACGTTGTGTGCAAGCACCTGTGTGATGAGGCCTTGAACACTGAACAGGAAAAAGTACAATGGTTAGGGTTCTCAGCCTTTTCTATTTGCTAAGAAAGGTTCAGCAAGGGTAGAGAAATACCTCTCTGGGTTGGGCTCATTTTTATGGTCTCTTGAATGGCGAATCATTCGGCATTTCCCAATTACAGCATCTGGGCGAGATATCCCCATACCTTTAAAAACGAGCCTGCAAAAGTAAACATATGAAACGGTTATTAATATTCCTGAAGAGCAAGTAAGTGAGTGTACAGGTAAAATCGCTTCTACTACAAACCTGGGCACTGATTACAAGAACAAACTGGAAAAAGCCATCTCATTCAACAATAAAGCTCCTCAGCATAAAGCCATGCCAAAGGTTATGCCCAAACAGATACTCCTTTACAGCCACCCAGAAGACAGTTCTATGAGCAGGGATCTGGGTTTTTCCTTCTCACAGAAAAATGGGAAAAACCACAGATTTTACACTTTATTGGAGGAAACCATGGATTTTTCATTTTACCAGAGAAATCCATGGATTTGTAAGGGGCTGGGTGGGAGGGAGTGGGGGGACACCAGGCAGGGGGTGGTATATGCACATGGCCACCAGGCAGCCTGGAGAGCAGCTCTCGCAGGTAAATTGCAGGGGGTGGGATTGAGGCCCCCATAGGGAGCAATGGAGGGAGTTGGGCACAGCTGGGGCTGTTGCCCAGCCAGGTGGTACACGGGGCTTGGGGCCCAGGGTTGCATTATACAGCCTCAGGCTCCTGGCATGGAGTGGGACTGGGCCACAGGCAGCTCATCTGGGGGGGAGCTCCCCACCACTGCACACACTCCCAGGGGGGCAGGACCCATGCACCCCCTATCTGTGCGCACAGTGGGGGCAGGCTGCCCGCTGTGGGCTCCCCACCCTGCTGCCTTTCCCCAGAGCCTCCAAAGCCCAGCAGGAGTGACCCAGTTCTGCAGGGGTGGTGGCATAAGCTTGTGCCCCTTGCTGCCGAGGATGCCTCACCAGGGCAGCGTGGAGCTTGCAGCAGCAAGGAGATCCCTGCATGGTCCTGCTCTGCCCTGCAGCACCTAGTTGCACCTGCTGGGCTGCAGAGGCCATGGAGGAGGGTAGCAGGGTGGGAGCCCAAGACCACAGTGGGCAGCCCAGGTCCGCCCCCACTCTGTGCATGGATCCATGGGGCATGGGTCTCCCCTGTCCCACAGGCGTGCGCATAGTGGCAAGGAGTCACTCCCCTGCCGAAGCCTGCAGCAGACAGGCAGCAGTGGAGGGAACTGGGCTCTGCTCTGCTGCAGCAGCTGCCACCTCCTGCTGGGGGCAGGGGGCTGTGGACCTCGGTCCCTGGTCCCATAGCCATGGCAGCTGGAGGCCCCCTCTGGCAGGGCTGTGGGTGGGGGGATGAGGGGCACCAGCAGGGCCTTGGGGGGCGGGGGGCTGTGGGGAGGAATGAGGGCCTTTAATTTTAATCATGGATTTGGGGGTTTTTAATCAGAGAATTTGTGATTTTTTTAACACGGAAAACCAGGATCTCTGGTTATGAGCAAGTTAACAGACTGAACCAAATTGCAGTCTGGCACATGACAGACCCCTGTAGATATCAATAAGCGGAGGGACTTGCAGAGCAGGGTGGGTGATGCCCTACACTGCAAGGAGAAAATATAATCTCACTTTTGGGCAGGAGGGTTACATGTAATTTCAGACAAGTCAGTGGCAGCAAGAAGGCCCCAATCCTGTACACTGCTGAGCACCTTCGTATCGCCCAAGCTCCAAAGGGAGTTTGAAGGATGGGTCTCCTCTTTGACTATCTCACTGGGAAGGCAGTGTGTATGCAAAATGCTACTTGATTTAAGCTGCTGTAAACATGGATCCAGGCCTTAAATTGAGTGTGGGATGAAAACTGGTTCCATTTCTACCCATCTTTAGTGGGGGAGGAAGAGGTTGGGAGAAAAACCCCATGTGGATCACAAATAAGGGGCAGCCCTGTTTTGTTTACAGAAGTAGCCACACCACTTTTAACAATTCAATTAGACTACGTTTGGACATCCAGAGATTTTATAAAGTTGACCTGGAGTAGGCACTTCCAAAAAGAGGCTCAAACAGACAGGTTCGGGCACCCTAACTCTCTAGGCAGACTATGGGAGATGTGGGCACTTCTGCAGGTCAGTGCTAGACGTCAGGGACACCAAGACACCTGAAACCAGGCGAGAACTTGTCACCGGCCCAAAGGCACAGAGAATGCGGCAATGACAGCAGTCCATATAAAATCAGCCCTGAACAGGTAAAGTTACTTTTAGACCATATGGATGTTTTCATGTTGGCTGGGCCAGACAACCTGCATCTGAGAGTGCTGAAGGAACAGGCCCAGCAAATAGCAGTGCCTCTGCCGAGGCTGTTCGAAGAGTCATGGAACTCAGTAGTGGTCCTGAATGACTGGAAGAGGGCTAACGTGGTGCCTATCTTTAAGAAAGGAAAGAGGGATGACCCTGCTAGCTGTAGACTGGTCAGTCTGATATCAGTCCTGGGAAAAAGCTCTGAAAAAATTGTTGAGGAGGCCACCAATCACAAACTTGCAACTTGTGGGGTACTGAGAAACAACCAGCATGGCTTTGTCAAGGGGAGGTCACGCCTAACAAACCTGGTGTCTGTTTATAACCAGGTAACTAACCAACTGGACATGGGACAAGAGGTGGATGTCATCTACCTCGATTTCAGCAAGGCCTTTGATACTGTTTTCCACAAAATCTTCTCAATTAAGTTAGAGAGTACAGGCCTAGATCAGGTTACAGTGCAGTGAGTTGGCAACTGGCTCTGTGACCGATCCCAGCGAGTTGTAATTGATGGGGTGGCTTCATCCTGGAGGTTTGTCTCCAATGGTATCCCCCAGGGATCAGTGCTTGGGCTCGTGCTCTTTAACACCTTTATCAACGACCTGGATGCCAGAGTGAAAAGCGCAATGATTAAGTTTGTGGATGACACAAAACTGTGGGGAAAAGCAGGCATGTCTGAGGACAGGACAAAGATGTCAGAGGACAGGACCACCATGAGAGGCTGGTCCTATGGGCTGAACACAATCAGATGAGATTCAACAGGGACAAGTGCCAGGTCCTTCATCTGAGAAGCATGAAACCTCACCATATCTATACGATGGGTGGTGGTCCACTGGCTGGCACTGCATCTGAAAGGGAGCCGGGGGTGACAACTGACCAGAGGATGAATATGAGCCACCAGTGTGATGAAGTCACCAACAGAGCGAATAGAACTCTGGTGCGCATCAGCAGATGTCTTGCCAATAGATCCAGAGAGGCGGTCCTCCCTCTCTGTTCGGTGTTAGTGAGGCCACAGCTGGAGTACTGTGTCCAGTTCTGGGCACTGCACTTCAAGAAGGGCCTGGGGGATAGGCCTTGTGAGAAGAGACTTTGGTGTTCAGTCTGAGTAAAAGAAGGTTGAGGGGTGACTTGATAGCCACCTACAAATATATCAAGGGAGATATACACCAGGACCTGAGAGATCAACTTTTCAGAAAAGCACCCCCTGGGAGGACAAGGACCAATGGGCACAAGCTAGTTGGAGAAAAGTTTAGGCTAGACATATGGAAAACCTTCTTTTTTGTACGAGTTACCAAAATCTGGAACACACTTCCAGCAGAAGTGGTGCAGTCACCATCTCTGGAGATGTTCAAAAGGAGGCTGGACAAGCACCTCATTGAGCTCGTTTGAGCCCATTACCTCCTGCTCATGGCAGGGGACCAGACTTGATGATCTTACAGGTCCCTTCCAGTCCTTCTTTCTATGATTCTAAGATCTAGCCAACAGGAAATGCTGAGTACAGTGGTGCATCATAACACCCACTTGTCTCTGGAGCATTGGCGTCTCCTCTGGAACGTGGTATACTTAGCTCCCACTACTTCTGAAGGCATACACCCAATACACAGTGGTCAGAGACACCTTTGGCATATAATGTCTGGTGTTTAGAATATCCAGTTAATGACTGTGGTACTAGTAGCTCCACAGCCTGAAAGGACTTGAACCTATATCTTCCACTTCCCAGGACAGTGCCTAACTCACCACGGCTCTGAGAAAACCAGGGTGTGGGCACTTTCCACCCTCCTGTTGAAGCTGGCGAATCTTGGGGCCACAGGGAGAGCAATCAGAAGGGACCCTGATGACAGCCTAGTGGTTAGAGCACTCTGCTGAAATGAAGGAGCTTTGAGTTCTGGCCCTTGCTCACAGAAATTTGACGAAGGGATTTGCCCCAGTGCTCACCCCAAACTCTCTATGGTACTGGAGGTAAGGAAAGAGTTTCCTGACAAGAGGGCTGAATTGTGGTTCCTCTCAGCTTGGCCTTCCCAGTTTGCTGTCTCCAGCACTGGGTAAGAGTCTTCTACACAGCAAAGAACAAAGAAAGGACACTCACCTTTCTGCAGCTGAACCCCTGACCCTGCTCCAGTGTTGAGATCAGTACTATGAACATATCCAGTTTGGAGATGGGAAAGGGAGACTGTCCCTCCTGATCACACACATGCACTTCACTGCTAGAAGCTATTTCTCTTCTCCTTGTGGACCCCAAGCTATGTAGGCACCCAGCAGGCTCCCAATACCTGCTTCTGCAATACCAATACTCACTGGCTGCTTGTAAGCTCTGTATTTCATACCACCATTGTCTGCTGCTATGCGGACAACCAAATCTCATGCAGGGGTGGAAATGAACACTTGGGCACATTTCCCACATACATGGTTCAGTAGAACTCTTTACCTGTTATAAATGTCGTCATCTTCACCACCCCATCCCCAGTAATTGTTCGGAAACCCATTGATTTTTAAGAATTGTTCTTTGTTTAAAGCGGACACACCTCCAAAATACTGATTGTAAGGTAACCTGAAGGAAGAGGAAGACAGAGTTAGTAGTGCACCAAGCCTGGAACTGAGAAGACCCATCCCCCACCCCCAAGTGACCCCAGGGTACTGTGACCCTCTGCCTTCCAAGAGACTGAGGACAGCAATTTGATCCAAGCCTGTACCAGCAGTAAGTCACTGTCCAACACCCAAACTAAGCACAATGAAGGGTAGGAAGCCAAGACTCCACCAATTTCTCCTACTCTGTGCCTGGAGCAGTGAGCAGCCTGGCACATTTCTGCCTGCCCAGGGAGGTGGTGCAGGCACTTGGTTAAGGATAGGGTTGGAGCCTGTGCAGATTAACCAAAGTAATAGTGAAGGGGTCAAACAGGGCCACAGACACTTTGTCATAAAGTTTAGGGTAAATATTTTAATAAATAAATATTTCAAGTGCAGCATTAAAAAAGTGAGGAATCTGGCAAAGTCTGACAAACACTGCAAATGTGTATGCCACCCATGACCAAACTATTACTCATCATTGGGGATGATGTTTGTATTTCATTTTACAGAGGGCCATTTAAATAATAAAATGACTGTAAGGGAATTTCCCTTGTGGGGTTTGAGAGAGAAGTCATTCTCTTGCAGAACTAAGGAAGCATTGATGTAGTCCAAATCTGTATTTATGAGCCTATTTAAATATGTTCAGAAGTACAGCTCACCATTTACAGTTCACTTCTTTGTTGTTTTGCTATCTGTCTGAATTAGAAGTTGATGGGCTCCAGACTTTCCATATGAAATACATAATGGAACTAAAAAAATCCCTCTGAAAAAGATCATATCCCCCCCCCACCCCATCTTACCAAGCCAATATTGAAGCCTTTAAAAAGTTTCCTATCCCCTGCAAGAATCAACTCATCTCATTCTTATTTATTTACCAGGGAGGTTCAGATGGGAGGTTTTGTTTTTGGGGGTTTTTTTACTTTAAGCTTTCAACACTGGGCATATAATGGAGAGGCCACCCCTCTGAGAGAGGTATGTAATACTAAGCTACATCTGAGTAACAAAGCAGGCCACACCAAAAAACTCTCACCGAAATCCAAACTTGTCCATTGATACAGAGAGGTGCCTTGGTTGACTATAACATTTGTAGATGTTCCTGTCATCCATTGGAATTAGGTCCACATCACTAAATACAAAGCAATCATAATCATACGTTTTCAAAGCCTCTCTGAAGCCTATGTTCAGCAGTTTAGCACGGTTAAATTCTTCATCTCCATCCTAATTCAAAACAAATAAAAACAGTCAAGCACCTTAAAGAGACAGGTTAGCATTAGCAAGTCCTTACCTGTTACCAAGTGCCCAGTCTACCCCAGCCAATATGCATAGCCACTAGAGTCACTCCTAGGCCTCATATCTTGGCTGTTGTTATGACCCAGTGAAGAAGCTGGACACCAAGGTACAGAGATTGCTTTGCTAAAATGCTCAGTTCAGTGAAGTATTGCATCAAGAGCAGCTCAGAGAAGTCTAGGGGAAATGCATTGCAAGTAGGACATAACTGTGCTCTCACCAGTGACTGGCATGAGAAATCTCTAGGAGGGGTCATTCCCCTGCTAACTACATGAAACATCACGACACACAGATGAAGCACAGAAAACAGGTGAGGTGATATAGAACAGCTCTTTGCACAGTGGAGTGCTTTCATGTACGGAAGCTGAACCACATATAGCTCATGGTCAGTTTAAGCAAGAAAGCTTCCTTTGTGGAGTCCATGGGCGACTGGTGCTGACTTAGTGGGAGGGCACATGTCCCCCCCATGACCAGTCAGCAACTGGGGGGGGGTCTCCCCTGCGACTGATCTTGCTGATGGGAGGAGTCCCCCCATGGCCGATCCCACCGACCAGGGGGAGGAGTCCCCCTGTGGCCAAGCGCAAGGCAGCTGATCGTTGTAGCCAATTCCCCAGCCAGCGCTTGGAGGGGGGGCACCAGCGCTCCCACCTACCTGCTGCCTAAGCAGCAAGTGCAGCCAGTCAGGGTGTGCACCAGCGCGCTCAGGGGGTGCACGTGCACCCCCATATACCTCCTACATGTTGCCACTGGTGGTGTCTGCATTGTATTATAATGTCACCTCAGATGAAGGTCTTGGGCAGAAACCTGGAAGGGTCTGGTCTTATTCTGGGTGGGAGGAACCATTTTGGGAAAGAGGCTGACATTCTACATTGGACAAATAACCTGTTCTCTTCAAGGTGGAGACAATCACAACGAAGTAGTAGTAGGCATCTATCTGTCTTGGGAGATGAAAGAATTAAGCCAAGTGAGACATCAGCTCACTGAATGTAATCCTTGCTTGAAAGATAAAGAGAAGCTGGAATGACCTCTCCACGGCGAAAAAGGCTGGGCAGTATATATGGAGACAATGAGTTGCCCACATACAAGTGTCCCCCTCTTAACCTTGCTAGTTTAATATAAAAGAAAGGCAGGTTCCATTACCTTTGGAACCAGGTTGGCCACAGGAGCTGCTGGAGTAAAGGGTATCACCTGCTTGTCTATCAAGGCCCCACTCCTTGACTGGCTGCTGACCAGGGCCAGAGCCCAGTCTACCTTATCATAGAGTGGACTTCAGTTCCACAACTTTTTGGCAGCATTACCTCTGGCAGGGGTAAAACTAGTACCCTCTTCTAAGGTGCTCTTCTGCACAAAGCCATTGGCACCTAGAGGTTGCCAAGTTATTTAACGGCTGCTCAGCACTCAGTAGTAAAAGTCACAGGTAGTTCTATCCAAAGACGGCAGAACAACTCTCTCAAGGATTCAAAGATGCCTAAACAATTTAGTATAAATTGGGATAAAGAATAAGACAAAAGGATGACTTTGTGGTTAAGGGAGTGGGGTATCTGGGTCCTTTTCCAGTTTCTGACAGACTTCCTATGGGAACTGGCATGTCAGCACCCTGATTTACCAAAGTACTTACCTGTTAACTTGATCTAGGGAGTTGGGCATGTGCTTAATAAAAGGGAAGTACAAAATTAACATTCTTTGTAGGTGGGCAACAGGATTATCCACTTGCTTACGCATATTCAGAAGGGCTTTTGAACAGGGGTCTTTGTCTCCATGCCTCAGTTCCTCATTTTCAGGGTGGGGATGACATCTCCCAGAAGTGCTTTCTGAGGGTGCTATAAAGAAAACTGCCTCAAAAGTTTTGGGGCATGTGTGGGGAGGGTCACATGTTCTGGCACCATGATAAGCTGCTGAAAAAAGACTTGACAGAACAAAATAAAAATGCCTGGAGCCTGCATTTAATCAGGGACGGCACCAGTCTGATCAGCTAGTGAGGTTGGTAGCTTTACCAAGGCCCTCCCCCACCATTTGTTCTAAAGGTCTGAGGATACAACTATTTGACCACACCTACACAAGGCAGCATTTCCAACAATGTGCAAGTAACTCGTACTACTGCTAAAGAAAATCACTTCCCAGTCCCCCTGCACCCTGCTGCCAGCAAGTTGGGCTCCTGGAAGTCTGGACTGTAAAGTGCAGAACCCAACAGAATTGTGCCTCTGCAAGTAAATCTTGTCCTGCCGCTCTGCCAGCTACATATCAGTAGGTATCAGAACACAGATGTCAATCAATTAGGCAGGCAGAGGATATCAAGGAGCGCACCTGGAACAAGCCACAAAGCTTACGGTAGCCATACTTCTCTCATGCTGGATGCACTGCCCAGCCAAATTAATAACCAGTTGGGAAACTCATTATTCCAGGTGGGATAAGAAAATGAGGACATGAGCCAGGAAGCAGTGGAGAGCAGCTCCTTGCAGGTATGTCTATGGGGAGGGAAGGCTTAGAGATAGGAGGGGCAGACTAAGGCCCCCAAGGTGAGGGAGGAAGTGGGGCAGGGACTGGGGGCACTGCCCAGGGGCAGGGTGGGAATGTGCAGCAGTGGGACTGGCTGGGGAGCGGGATGGAGCCACAAGTGGCTTGTCCAGAAAGTGGTGAGGGGGCTGGCTGCCTGCTGCTGTGTGCACTCCTGAGGGGGGCACGTGCCCCCCCAAATATGTGCAGGGTTGGGGCAGATGTGGGCTGCCCACTGGGGGCTCCCTGCTTTGCTGCCCTCCACCTTAGGGCCACCGTGGCCCAGCATAGGAGGGCGGAGGGGCTTGGTGCTGCCGCTGCCAGGAGCCCTGTACCAGCCATTCCACCATGTTAAGGCACTCCCTGCCCACCAGGCAGCAATGGGGGCAGCGACAGCAGTACGGAGTTGTGTCCCCAGCCACGCAGCTAGGCTCCCAAGGATACAGTAACAGGGCAGGTCATACCCTCCCCTGCTCTCCATGGTTCTGCTCTGGCCATGTGGGGTGGAAAGGGATAGGCATGTGTCCTGTCACTCCATTTTTAAAAAGTGGTCACCCTAGGGTCAATACACAAATTCTCCTCCTCTCCTTCCCCAGCCAAAGCGCCCTGTGTTGGTTTTTCTCCACAATGCTGAGATTCTTCTGTGGAAGCAGCTATCACTGACTAATACTCAGTCAATAAAAGGCATTTTCCAACTGAAACAAAACACAAGTCACACAACAGGGTCACATAAGTTTAAGCAAGTTTCTTTTTAAATCACATAAGTTCATGCTGTGTGATTTGCCTGTGAAGACCAAGCTTCAAAAAATGAGCCTTATCATCAGGGATCCAGCTTTTCCGTGTTCCATGAAAAAATACAGATTTTCTCTTCTGAAGGAGAAAAACCTGGGGAACCATGCATTTCTCCTTACAGGCTAGCAGAGTTTCAGCCTGAAAAATACTGTTTGGGAGCAGGATGCAGGGGACACTCACATATGTGCATGTGGCAGCCAGGCAGTGTGGTGGAGAACAGCTCCCTCCAGCTAAGTCTATGGGAGCAGGGGGACATGGGCAACATGTGGAGCAGCAAGGGAGCACAGGCAATGCGGCGCAGGGGATGGGGGGGGGCAGGAGGGCACAGGGGATGTGGCAGGGGGCATATGCTCCACCAGATTTCTGCACCCACACCAGGGTGCTGGGCTACAGCTAGGGCGGACCAGCTCTGGGCAGGAGCCGCCTCCTTGGCTTAGCTAGCAACACTCAGCGCAGGAGGGAGTACTATGCTAGGTGAGGTCCCCCCTGCCCACCTGGCAGCAGCGAGGAGAACAATTCTGTGCCACCGCTGCGCCTCACCTTGGCAGCTATGGTGGTGCAGAGCTCCCTCCCATGCCAGGTCCTGCGCACCGGACCATGGAGGTAACTCCTACCTGGAGCTGGTCCAGCCTGACAGACGACTGCCCCAGTGTGGGCACAGAAATCTGGGGAGGAGGAGTATGTGCCCCATGCCGTCATGACACATCACCTATACTACCCTATGCCTCCCCAAGTGTTGCCTGTGCCATACCTTGCCCTCCCCACCCCCACCCACTTCCTCACACTGGGGGCCTGAGGTCTGGAGGTAGAGGCAGTGGGTTGGGAGTGAGGACAGGGCTAGGGGACTGCAGGTCGGGAATCAGGGGCACTGGCAGGGCTGGGGCTTATGAATGAGGTGCAGCAGGAGGGGCAAGCCACTGGCATATCAGGGCTGCTCAGTGCCACAAAGCTCAGGGGGGGAGGCACAGCTTGACCTGGGTTTTGGTGAAGGGGGGGTGGGGGGAAGAAAGAACTCTTATTTTCCATGATAAAAAACTAAAATCAAACACCGAAATATAAAGGCATTAAAATTTATTTTATTATAATGACTGAGGCACTGGTAGGATTCCAAATTGCTTTAAAATGCGGGGGTATCATTCAATTTTAATTGTGGAAAAACATAGACTTGGGGGGTTTTAATCAGAGAAATTGGGATTTTTTTTAGATGGAGAACTCCATGATACAGGGATCCTGGTTAAGTGGATTTCTGGGGATTCCTGAGGTTTTTTTCCTTTTTGGAGGGGTGGGGTTGGGGGGAGAACAGTAAAGAATAGAGAAATGCAGTGAGATAACTCATTTCTGCAGTTTATGGTACAAATGCAAAATGGAATCAAGCAGCCTAGGATTGAAGACAGCCAGTTGGTGACCAAGGTTTTGCTCAGCTCAGGAACCCAAATGCATGAGTGGGTGAGTTACAGAGAAAGGAAAGTGCCAGGCACCTCTTTGGAACAGGGGATCATGCATTTGCAGTAAGGCAGTGAGAGGTATGTGAATGTGTTGAATTGGCACATGTGAATCTAAAGTTACTTTCTGTTGAATCTGTTGATGGCCATGAAGGTATAATGTTACTTTATGTTTCCAATACATTATGTGCCTGCCAGTCTACGCTTGTGGTTTAAGTTATTTATTTGCAAGTGCCATGGACAAACATAACAAGCTGCCATTGCACTGATGCTGAGGGACTTGCGCACAACATGCTTACCGCTGTTGACTATCCTCCCAGCCCTAACGTGTGTTTCAGCAGTCAGAGAAAAGTGCGAAGTGAGGTAGCAAGGTCTGTGGAAGCAGAGGAGGACACCCCAGGGCCAGCAACACATCATTGTTTAAAGCATTTCTCCTGGTTATATTCCAAACAAAGAATCCTGTCTGGTTCACCATCCTGATAATAAAAGTAGGTAACAAAGGCATCTCACCTAAATGTATGTATCCTAAACCTTTACAGCTGGGATATAATTAGCACCCCTCCCACCCCACTCAGCCTCATCCTTTGGCAGCTTCTAAGTGACAGCCCAGTTTGAGGTGCCTTTGAATGGTATTTAGAAGTCATCAGCAATTACCAGGCAATGAGTGCTTGTCACTCCCAAAAATAAAGGGTTTAGAAAGTGGCTCCAAAGGCATTTTCCTTGGCACTCTGTAGCTTGGAGCACATGGGGGAGCCAGGAGGGGCCCAATCCTTGTTGTGGCAGTGCAGTCCTGGCCCCTTCTCTGCCATCCACCTCAAGGTGCATGAGCACCCACTGCCAGGAATGAACCAGGCTGGGGCTATGCGGATCCCAGTGTGGCTGCTTACAGCTTTCCCGCTGCCTGCTGTGAGCAACCCAGGCTCTGAGGCTGACAGCAGCGGCCCACCTAGAGCCTGGGTCATCTGTGGCAGGCGGCCAAGAGGTTGCAAGCAGCTGCACTGGGGTTCATAGGGCAGTGGCCCAGCTTGTTGCTGGTGGCAGGTGCAAGTGTGCCTCTGGGCAAATGGCAGGAAAGGGGCCTGGGGCTGCGTTGCCACAAGAAGAGGGCCCCTCACGACTCCCCTGCCCCCCTACCCCTGGAACGGCAACATCTTACAAGTCAAGGTCGCAGGTGTTTTTGGCACGCTGCCTAAAAATGTTGCCAAACCCTGGTTCAGAAAAAAGCAGAAAAGGCAAGAGGGAATCTAGAGCAGGCTGACTGGCTGACAAACAATTCTCCCCTTTGACATCACAGCTCCCTGCCTTAAGCAAATTGTATAGTGATTTCCTAGAACAACCCTGCCATACCCACCTAGATGAATCAGCTACCATTCAATGACAGAGCAAACCTGCGCTTTTACCCCTGGTTTAAAGTGACAGTATCTTGCAATCTAGATGCACACCAGGTTGGAGCCCCAACAAGAAAAAGCTGTTTTTGAGATTTAAACCCATTCAGATATCTATTAGAAATCTATGGTTCTGCTTTAGGTCAGAGATTTGGGGGACCCGTATTCCACTATGCTGGTTATCAGACCTGTGCATCTCTGTGGACACAAAGAACTTAACTCTGGTCTGGGGAGAGATGGCCAGTTATGGTTACATGGGGCTTGCTCCTCCTCTCCAGTGTCTAAAATGCATTAGAAAGCAGCTTGGTAAAAAAAGGTGTGCCGCCACCTCTTCTGATGGAGCCATTTTCTGGGAAGAGTTGCTGTTCTTTTTTCAGGGATGCCATGTAATTGAATGGGATGAGAGCCAGGCTTGCCTACTATTGGGAAAACAAGCAGTTCACAAGACCCTCTGTTGAGATGTGGCCCATGTTATGGAAAAGTCTGTGAACCCATTTCAGCAAGCATACAGCCCTGGACCATAGCAGACAGGTCATACACTGGGGCTCCTTTTTCCTTTCCTTCCTTAAGGGATATGTTTCTCAACCTGTGAGAATTTAGAATCATTGGCAAGGTTATAGATGCCAAGATTTATACATTTCTTGGTAACCCAAGAGCTACAGAGGGTTTTAGCCTCCTATTCGTCCCAAGACTTTCAAAAGGAAAAACAAATGCAGAAGTGGGAAAAATACTTTCCATGCTACTTGGCTTTATGCTCCATTTCTGGGGTAGGAGGTTGAGATACAGATTAAGTAAAGAAAATAAAAAGTTAGAGACAGGATCTAATACATGGGTAGGCCTCAGCAAGCATTCCAGAGCGTGACACAAAAGGCATTTTGCTTAGCAAGTGCACCTTGGAGCAGATGGTGGGGGACCACGAGGAGTCCTATCTTTGTTGTTGCAGTGCAGCCCCAGACCCTTCCCTGCTGTCCGCCTCAAGGCATATGCGTATCCACTCCTGGCAACAGTGCATCCACTGCTCCGTGGACCCTAGTACAGCTGCTTGCAGCCTCCCTGCTGCATGCTGCAAGTAGCCTGGGCACTGTGGCACGCAGCAGGGGCTTGCCCAGAGCCTAGACCAGCTGTAGCAGGCAGCCAGAAGGCTGCAGGCGGTTGTACTGGGGTCTGTGGAGCCCACACCTGGCTTGTTGCTGGCAGCAGGTGCATGTATGCCTTGGGGTGGACGGTGGGGAAGGGGCCAAAGTTGCGCTGCCACAAGGACTGGACCCTTCGTGACTCCCCAACCATCTGACCCTAGTATGCCAACATCTTACAAATTGAGGTTGCAGGTGTTTTTAGCACTCTGCCCAAAAACATTGCTGACCCCTACTCTCAAACTTTTTCGCTGGTTTAGTATCTCTTCATTCTCTAAGTTTTCACAGCTTCAGTGACACTATTTGTTGTATGGAAAGAAACCAGAGTTCATCCCTAAATAATGTTCTCTTTGACTGAGGGGAATGTGACTGAGTACCAGACTGGGTCTGGCAACAAAGGCAGTTTCCAGATGCAATACTAATTGGTTACTGCCTGTACTTAAGGAGAAGGCAAACACTGCAAGTCATGTGGCACTTTTACTAAAAATCAGCATTTTTGCTGGTTTCCTTCTCTAGCCTCTAGTTGCAGAAACAAAGTCAGGTCAAAGGATGATATGTTTTGTGTTGCTTACTAGCACACAAATCGTATGAGGAATTTCTAGTACCTTTTTCCAGCCTAAGGGAGTTCATCACCCTAGCACATCCTGGAAGCATACAGAAGGCTGATATAAGGGAATTTACCTGCCAGCTCTTCCTGGAAACCAGACTGATGGCTTGCCCTTCCTATATGTGTACCCTCTGGCTTCCCAATAGCCCCTCTTCATCACCTCAGATGAACCTGGACAACTGACCAGCCAAACTGACCAAGGTGTCTTGTCCTTGAGAATCCCTCAGAGTGGTCTTTCATATTAAGGGACTCACATTACTAAAATGGAAGAAAGAACAAGGAATGAATCTTGCAGCTCAGTTGCCACCAGACAAATGGCAAACACTCTGTCTAGCTGAGAGCCTGTCCCTTTCTTCCCTTCTATGTAGTCACATCCAGACAGCAGAGAGAAGCAGACGGACATACCTGAATCACAGAATCATAGAAATTAAGGCTGGAAGGGACCTCAAAAGATTGAGTCCAATTCCCCTGCTCTTGGCAGGAATACTTCTGAAATGATCTGAGCAAGGTGTCTGTACATTCTCCTCTCGAAGGTTGGGGAATGCACCACCTCCCTAGGAAGTCTAGTCCAGATTCTGGTCATTCTTACTATAAAAATGTTTTTCCTTATATCCAACCTGAAACCATCCTCTAACCGTTTATGGCCATTGCTCTTTGTCCTCCCCTGGGGAGTCCTTGCAACAGCTCTAGCAAAAGAAATCATCCAAACAGACTGCAAACTTCAGGATCTTCAGTCAAGCATCTTGCATGTCAGGCATGGAGGACTAGGGAACTGTCAAAAAGATAACTTCCAAAGCTTCTCAAATACATCCTTCTTACTCTCCAGGTTGGAACAACCAGCTCAGCAGGCTAATCCTTCATTTGACTGGGCAAGAAATACAGGATAAAGACCTCTTCAGAGACAAGTCTCCACACACAAGGCTCTCTCAAAGGAAGGGGTGAACAGAGACAGGTTTGCATGGATATCCAAACAATTCTTCTGCTTTTCCTTTGTCATTCCAGGAAGGAGTATGTGTGTTATAAGGTGGGCAATCACCGCAGGAGAAGAAAGGAAAGGGAGCCTCAGAAAATTTCTTCTGGTTTTCACCACAGGCTAGAAGCCTCTTCTGCTTTGTGAGAGAAATGAGCAGGAAAACAACATTCAGACAGGACTTTCTATGGAACCAGCTTTGACAAAGAAATTGGGGTATCCATGCCCATTAGGTCTGCTTTGAGGCACCTGGACACAGATGGGAGGCTGTGAGGCCAGTGTCTTCTGTATGGCTCCGAAGCCAACAAGTTAAGGAAAGACAACACCAGAAAGTTCCTTTATGTTTAGAAACATTTTCTAGGGTATAACTGGGCAAAATGCTGCCTGCCCAGATTATTTGCCAGTAGCAAAAAAGAGTCACTGAGAGTATCCAAAGGTATTTGACACTGGAGGAGGAATTCACAAATCCACTGCAATGCTTAGGTAACGTAGAATTGTTGCTAATGAGAGTTACATACTGTGTCTACCAAGATTTCAAAACCCACAGTGCATATCCACTGACTCAGGCTTCTGCATGGCATCCCCCTCAAGGATAGCACTAGCAGCTGCAGAGAATAGGGGACAGGAGAAGACCTATATTGCTAACCGAAGAAATGTTTGGTCTCTAGACTAGTCCCAATATTTCCACTTGATGACAGATAAGTCATTGTAACTACTGAATTTAGGATCATAGCTGTTCAGAGTTTGGTTTGTATCTTTGGAGCAAATGTAATATGGTTCTATCAGGGTTGGGGGGTAAAAATATAAATTAGCGAGTTTTACATACATCTCATCTGTGATTCATCATTGGCAGCCATCAGTCTCAGGAGACCATGGAGATTGCACTTTTGGTAGGTTATCGGGTACCAACACAGGCTGTTGAGTGGCTGAGTCTGATGCATGACAAGCAGACCCTTCAGCAAGCTGCACAAACATACTCAGTTGATTCTGCACCAGCATGCCAAGTACCATCCTGTCTTGCCTGCCTCTGATGCCTCTTCTCCATCTCATCAATGTAGGCCCTGCTTCATGGTGGCTCTCCACCCACAGTAGTACAAAGCAATTGATTCCCAGCGTTGGCCACTGATGTGCAGCTCACAAAGGTTCTTCTCACAGACATCAACAAAACAGAGTTTCAGCCATCCAAGTTGACGTTTGCCAGTGGCCAGCTCACTGTAGAGTATGTCCTTGGAGATTTGGCTATCGCTCATTTAATTCACATGTCCTAACCAATGGAGATATCTCTGTCTCAGAAGCATGAACATACTGGGTTACCCTGGCCCATTCCAGAACATCAAGAAGTTGGAGATTTTTTATCATGCCATGTTATCAGAGACATTGAAGATGGAAACTGTTCAATTTTCTTTCTTCCTTGGCATAAGGAGTCCACATTTTGCTGCTGTACAATAGAGAACTAAGTACACAAGCACTATAGATGGACATCTTTGTTGACAGAATCAGAGCTGTTTTCCAAACTCTTTTGAAATGTAGTCATGGTGTTGCTTGCCTTTCCTATGCAAACATTAATTTCAGCTTCTAAGTAAAGGTTTTGCAAGATAGTGGAGCCCAAGTAAGTGCATTTGTAACCACTTCCAGGCTTTCATAATTTATTCTAACTTCAGGAGGGCAGTCAACTTGTTATCCCATAACTACTGTCTTAGGCTAATGGTCAGACCAAAACAGTCACGAGCATGAGAAAAGTGATCCAGGTCAAAAGCTTTGATGAGATCAACAAACACTATGTACAGGGATTTCCTTAGTTCATGGCAATTTTCTTGTAGCTGTCTCAAGGAAAATATCATATTCCTTGTGGCTCTACCAGATCTGAAACTACATTGAGACCCATGGAAGACTGTTCACAAGGGTCTCCAGTCTTAGCAGGACAGCTTTGGCAAACAGTTTCAAAATGATACAAAGTAAGGATATACTGTGATAGTCACTGCAGTTGCTCATATCACCTTTGTATATGTACAAAGTGACTGCTTCCATCCTTCATGTCTGGAGGAACTTCACCTTCTCTCCAACATATACACATTAATTCATACACATGGAGGAGAAGGACGGATTTCCTACACTTAACTTCAGCTGGTATGCAATCTGCACTGGGGGCTTTACCATAAGCAAGCTGATCGATGGCTTTTTCTACTTTATATATAGAGTAGGTTTATAGTCAAGCACTGTCAGGGCTGAAAGGTCTTCAAGTGTGTCAAGAGTGGAGTCACAGACCACACTTTTGCAAAAGTAGAGTTCTGAGTAATGTTCAACCCATTGATCCATCTGCTTATTACAGTCATTGATGACTTCGCCTATGGGAGATTTTAAAAGGCAGTCTTTCCTTGGAGCAGGCTCAAGAGCTTTCCCAATGTGTCCATACATTGTTTGTGTGTTGCCTCAGTTAGCAGCTATTTGGATACTCTCACACAGCTGTAGCCAATAATTGTTTGCACACAGTCTCACTGTACGTTTGATCTTTTGCCAGATCTCTCAGAGCACCTGCAAATTGGAGTGGCTAGGGCTGCACTTGTATTTAAGGAGAGCTGACTGTTTCTTTTCTATGAGTGAGATTATTTCAGATGAGTTCTCATCAAACCAGTTGTTTGAGCTACAATGCAAGGTACCACAAAAGTCCAAGGCAGTTTGATAGATGGTTCTTTTGAGTTGAACCCATTTCCCCACAGCAGTATTACATGGCTTAAGAGATGATAGAGCCCTGGAGAGAGTTTTGATGAACTGAGATGATATGTCTTCAGCTTTCAGTCACATAGCATTTATTTGTAGTATGGAGAATTTCTTGCTCCAGTACAATTTCCTGGGACACAGTTTGATGTTAGTGTGTACAATGAATGATCGATATTACAGTCAGCATTCCATTAGGATCACATGATGATTACACCACAGAAATCTCATGAGCAGGTGATAATCACGTCAAGTTGATGCCAGCATCCAGATCGTGGGTATGGCCAAGATACTTTGTGTTGAGGTTTAACATCAAAAAAAAGAATTTATTTTATATAGATCATTGCATGAACGTAGCTTGAGCAAATGTTGCCTGTTTTTGTTCATTTTGCCGACACCACTGGCACCCAAACAGTGAGGTCAGGCAGCGTGCTTAGCGCCAACCCTTGTATTGAAGCCTCCAAGCAGGAAATTTTTTCATTAGGTGAAATCCTACTGATTAAGGGACTAAACTCACCAAAGAAGCAGTCCTTTAATTCGGATGAAGTGGTGAGAGTTAGAGTGTATGCGCATAAGAGATTGATAGGACAAGAGGCAGTAGTGAGTCAAAGCATTATTAATTTTTCAGAGACTTTGGGGATTCAACAGCAAACAGAGGTTTATTTTTGACTGCAAAGCCAACTTCATGTTTTCTGATTTCTTCAGGCTGTTTCCCACACCAGAAAAAGGTATCGTTCTTCTCTTTCAGGCAGCCAGTGCCTGGTAGTCTGGTTTCTTGTAGAGCGACAGTATCGACATCCAGTCTCAGCAGTTCTGCATCAATAACTGCAGTTTTGCATGCGCTGTCAATGGTTTGGAGGTTGTCAAATATACCTGGTATCACTGTACATACATTCCAACTTCCAGTCTTTAGGATTGAAAGTTTTTTCCTCACATTTTTTGCAGTAGCTGGTGCTGCGTGATGGTAGTCTGCTTTCAAATTGAATTTCTAAGCTCCAAGCACCCACTGAAGCAGCAGACTGTGGTGGGAAAACACCTTACTGGCTATGGGTTACCCAGTTTGCAGTTTTTTAGCGAGGTGTGATGACCTCTCCCACTGTCAGAGACAATCTCTGGCACTTGGATCTAGGCCAATCAATCCATGGCTTATAACTAGTAACTGCTGACTCCCATTTATTACAACATGTTGGTGAAGCTGGAGTAACCTCTCCAGGGCTCAAAAGCCTGGACATTTGCTAAGTGAATTAGAAAAATGAGTTGCCTGAGTATAAGAATCACCCTTTTGACTTTGCTGTAATATCCACTGGAAAAGTAGAACCAATATGATGTGGGGCTGGGAAAGCTGTAGGAGCTGCCAGAAAGAAGCTTAAATAATTGACTAACTGATTTAGGGGCTCTACTCTGGATTTTCTTTCAGGGTTTACCCCCTTAGGCTCTGAGGCAATCCACAAGGCAGTGTTTGTGGTTACTCTCATCTTTTTCCACCCTTTGATGTTGGGAAATATCCTCTTCTGCTGCAGTTGCTGTTGTGATGACCAGAGGACAGCTCTTAATGACAAGAATTATCTCCCCCTTACTAAGTTCAGTCCACTGGCAAAAGTGGTTACCCAGGTATGGCATGTGGAGCCATTAGTAAGAGTTGGATGTGAGCGAGGACCAATGATCCCAAATCACCTTAATAAGGTGGCACTGTTTGAGAAACAAAGGTTCTACCACTCCTCAAACATCCCACGCACCTCCATTTATGGCTAGTGAAAAATTAATTACATAATTACTTAATTACCAGGCCTCAGGAACACCCAGATATCTAGGACAAAACTCCTGGCATACCTTTCCCCTCCCTTGCTGAGACACATCGGGTTCATCTACATGTGCTATTAGCACATTGCACTGGAGTTTATTGCCTCCCAGGTGCTGTGTTTGAATGTGCTCCTGAGACCATAGCATGCTGAGCTAGGGCGGAGCAACCCTGGCTGGTGGGTGGCCCCATGGGTCAGCCTGGGCTGGTCTGATCTGGCTCGAAGTGCTGCAGAGGGGCTGGCTGGGGCACGAGGGTGCTCCAGTGCGGGGCTAGCCAGCAGGCAGCCCCCACATGGAAGCACCCTGTGACATAGCCAGCCTCATCAGCATCTACACTTGTGCTGCTATGCACTGAAAATAATTCTGCCATAGCATGGTACTTGTATTTACAAATACGAACCTGAGGGCAGAGTTAACTAGTTTCCTAAAGCATAATAGGACTGCATGTTTAGATGTTGAGACTTTAGCATGGGGCTGATTAGGCAGCTCCTCAGTAAATGTCTTGTGTAGATTTGCCCACTGTCTACTGCAGTACCATGGGGCACACACCCATGCTGAATGTCACTAACATGGATTCAAGAGAAGAGGGGAGTTAGATACCCAGATCCTTCACACTTCAAAAAGGATTTTGGCATCTAGGCTTCTTTGGGTATCTGTGGAAATTACAGCCTGTTATCTTTGGTGCAAAGCAACCCACAAGGTCCTGAGGTGCCCAATACAGAAGCTTACTCCTTAGACAAATGGAATATTTTAACCTTTAAATTATGCAGGATTTGAAAGTTGGGTCTGAAGGGAAAAGGCTGAAAGTATCACTGCACCACCCAGAAGCCACTTTCACCGACGAAAGAATTCAATGCCTCATGAGTCAGTGCGAGGAGAAGGAATGCTCTCAGATTAGCATGGGCTGACAAATTAACTGGTCATCACCCTTCCCTGCTCCCTACTTGCCACAACTTTCTGGGGATAGCCATGAAATGGAGCAGCACCAATTTGCTTCCCACGGCATGGCAAGCTAGACTGCAATGATGCCACACATGCAGTGAAAGTTAGGCATGCGGGTAGAGGTTTGAGAGATCACAGCACAAATGCCCAACTCTTCTGGAAAGCCCTAGCCTCAGTCTGCAAGCATATTTTATTAAGTGCATGGACTTTAGCATCCGCTTATTTTCTAGTCCACACCGCAAGTTGCCCCAGGGATAACAGCATCACCTACCCACTTCCTGCTCTACCCCACAGAATGCTACAGAGAGCAGCCACCGCAAAAATAATTCCTTCATCAAAATGATGAAGGAACAGAAAGGGTGGAACAGAAATGCCTGTTCTGTGAACAGTCCCTCAATGCCTGGGCTCTAATCCCAGGAAGCTATTGCAACAGCACATGGAACAGAGAATGGTGGGAACATGCAGGCTGTACCACCACCTGCCCTGTAAAAGGGAAGGGACTAGAAGATAAGAGTTCAGTAAAACATGAACAGTCAACAATTCTGCCTCCCATCAAGCCCTTGAATACTACTGCTTCCAGCAACAGGTCCTGGTTGCCTGATCATGCTCAGGGATGCTCCTTTCATGTTACTTTTTTTCCTCAGGCAGCAGAGGAGATTGCAGAAAGCAGCCCCCATGTCTTTTTTTGCTTTTCAGCAGCTGCTACTTTTCTTGTACCAACTAACCCACGTCAAAATGGGTACAGATGCAAGCCTATTCCTCACCCCCTCCCCTCTTTTTCTTTTTTAAATACACTTTGGCAGCTCTATTGTAACCTGTGAAACATATATGAACAGAGCACTTACACGCACAGTCAGTTATGCTACAGCATGTAATATATATGAAATGGCAGGTCATATCCTTGGCCAGTGGAAAACAACTGGACAAACAGTTGCAAAATTGGGTAATCTCTCCTTTCCTCTGCCCTGGGTGCCTCCCCCCACCCCAATCTACACTTTTCCAACTTAATCAAGGCCACTTGCACACAGGTCAAACTGCAGCAAGATAAGTCTTTCCAAAAGCTCATTAAACACCTATCTCCAGGCATGTGCATTAGCTCAGTAAAGCAACAATGAGGGGGTCAACTGTGTTCCAGAGATATCTAGGTCTATATTGAAGCTTGACAGCAAGTCAAGTGAAGGGAAGGCTGCCCAGTGATTGAGACACTAGCTAGAGACTACTCTGCCGCAGACTTCCTGTGCAACCTTGAGCAAGTTGCTTAATTCTTACTCTACACAGTATGAATAACTGCCCTGGCCTTCTTTACCAGAGTAGTTGCACAGGAAGGATACCTATTGAACTTACAACCCTGCTTATGAGAACCTTATCTTCTCTTAGAGAAGAAAGCATAAGAAAATGAGCCAGATTTGTCACTGGAATTTGACCAAGGGAAAAACTGGACCTCTGTTATAAGACTGCCTAATTCTTAAGAATGAGGACTCTGAAGAAGAAAGTTATCTCATGGCAGATTGGTCTTTCTGGCTCATACACGCCATGCTGTGCAACCACAGTCATACTGGGGAATTCTACAATGCTGGCAGTGGCTGCCCCATAATGCCTAGCCCAAATCTGCTGCTCTACGTTACTTTGTAACCTTAAGTTTTCCACTGGCTCTGGTTATGCCACAGACACTGCACAAATACTGTTTTGTTGTTCTGGCTTCAGTCCAAAATTAAGTCTGGTGCATTTCAGGCAGCCAAGAACGGAATGGTGAAAATGCAATGGATTCATGACTGAATTGCATTGCACTGAAAGGAAGAAGTTTGACATTACCAGTGCAGCAGCAGTAAGGGTCAGCACTCCTCTTTCTTTCTACGAGATGCAGAATACAGAAGAGCACGGAGGCAGAGGGAAAGAATCAGATCTCACAGTAATTCTCCTTGCTTCAGTGATTGCTTTGCTATAGACAGGTTAACAAATAAAGGTAAAATTTCCCCACTAGAAGGAAAAAAAAAGGAAGGATGGATGCAAAGGGAAAGACAGACAAGAGAAAGAGAAAAGCATTGTCAAGACAGCAGAGAAATATGATCGTTTCTCACTGTACGTCTTCCAGAACCACCAATTTTTCTGTAAACCTCCCATATCCAGACACCCCCTCCCGCATCAAACAAACAAAAAAAAGCAAAAAAAAAAAAAAAAGAACGAGTGTTTGTGGCTGGTTTAGTGCCACTGACAGTAGTCAGTGATACAACTTGTCCAAGCTGTACAGAACGTATTTACCTTTCATCATCTGTTGCACTGTTAACCAAAGAAGGACATTTTTACTAGCAAACTGTGTCATGTCATTTAACACTACCATCAGGTCATTTGCCAACATTGATCTATTCCTGGTCCTTGAAGGAAACAATTGCACAGTTCTGTTTAGTATGCCTCCAGGTTATGTATACTCTATATATTACTTGCTGTATCTGTTTCAAAATAATCTAGTTAGATAATTTTTGCAAAGGTTCCTTTTAGTACATGCCAACACTACTAGACTGATAGCACTGGAGAATGGAGCCTGTTGATTTATCACCTTGAATGGACAGAGGCAGTGCAGGCTGCTCCACATTGCTAGGTCACAGTAGCATCTTGAGCTAGATTCCCAAGGATCTGAATAGGCCTTTAACAGCCATGCCTATTCAGTACTTGCTTTCTTCCCAAGACCACTAAATACAAACAAAATGAGCCCCAGCACCTCTTTGCTATGTGGATGTGCGCTCCCTAGCAGCTAGACTGAGATCATGAGTCATTTTTTTCCCCCAAGGCCCAAGAAAAACTCTCTCAGATCATCTGATGGTTATGACAAGCGTCTACACCAGCTGTCCAGGTCTCACAGGAAGATGTACTTTGTTGAAGGAACCGCCAGCTCCAGCATAAAAACAAATTAATGTTCAAAGCCAAGGGAAACCATTCTTGGCTTGTTAAGAATTGCTTATGCCAACTTGTGACTTGCCACAGCACTGAAAAATATCCAATTGTGGCACTAGTCTTTTGGGCAGGAAGAGCACTCTGGCTGAGAAAGGCTGTGAAGGTAAAGATAGCTCTAAGCATCCACACCCATCTGTATGGTCAGTGGAGACTGAAGCCTGAATAACCTTGAACAGAAGACTAGTAGAAATATATGGGCAGGTCAAACATGAAAATGTACTGTGGCTTCCAACTGTAAAAATATATTATCTTCACCAACTAGGAATGCGTGAGAATTTATTTCCGGCCTCCCTAGTAAGAGAAGTATAATTACACACAGCTCAATCTGAAGAGTTGTACGGTAACCTGCCCTGTTGGCTGTGCCAGAAAGGATGTCTTTGGAACAGAATACAGAGATTTTAGAGTAGCTGACTGCATCCTCATCATCACAAGTTGTAGAAACATGATTCGCTGTTACTAGTTTGGGTGGTATAGAAACATGCTATGCATCTGCCCAAAAATGTTTTAGGTGGAGTTTATTCAAATTAAGGCATTTCACCATTTGTAATTAGATGCTACATGTGGAGAGAGCTACCTCCCAACCATAGGAACAAGAACAAAGTGATACCAAAACAAAAATCACAGCAAATGGAGTGTTAATTCTCCTTTTCCCAAAAGATTTGTTATTTTTTTAAATTATATTCAAACATTTACTTCTTGTGGCAAGAAGAAAAGTTCATACTTCTTTGCTGTATCAGAACAAGCCAGCAGAATTCAAAAGTAGGAAGAGTCATGCTCCAAAAAAGCTTGCTGCCAATCAGCACTGCAAGAACCAGTATCAAAACTGGATGCAAGGGTCAGACTCAGGACAAGCAGCATGTTAGTATCCACGAACCAAATACTCCATGGCACCCTATGGAATTAAGGGAGTGCACACTTCCACATCATGACTCATACAACTCTCTTATATTGTTTTAAAGTTTCACCACGTGCTCAGAACATCCAATTATTTTGTAGCAATTATGGCATATATCAAGCCAGTCAGATTGCCTGGAGACAGATTCACCAGATACATCAGAAGCATGACACTAATTTTTTTCTGTCCCATTAATTTCAAACACAATTACTTGTCTGCCAATTTGAAAGATTTACTTTCTATCCACATGCAGGACCAGCCAGGGCTCTTGTCTTTGGTTTGTGATGGAGATCAGACTAGAATAAATGATCTAAATTGTCTCTTCTGTATTGAATGTTTCTGAATGCAAGTCCTAAACCACCTGGCAAACAAAATACAACCTTTTCTGTATATAAGATTAAACTGTGTTGCTAAGATTTCCTCCTCTTCCTCACAACGTGGCTACTTATGTAGGAGTTCCTCATAGCTAATGTGTCTAACCTGAGAACTAGATTCTAGTTCATTATGAAGTATTTTTCTAGGCTTATAAAAGCAAAGTGTTAGACTGTTTGCATAGTTTGCAGTGCAGGGTTCCTAGCTCTTCCTTCCATATTTCATTTTGTTACAAACCTTTTGCTTTGTGCATGAGGTCTTCTATGTGAGCAAGCTGATTATTCATTGTAGACAACTGCACCAGCATTTTAGAGTTGCACAGACACTACCTGGAAAGGTATTTATATTCGAAGTCCTAAATGTCTTACCTGATTGATAACATACACTCCATAGTCAAGCTGTTGCCTTTGAAGGATTGGGTGGAGAAAATAGAGCCAGTACTTCAGGTGCTCCTCCCGGTTTCTGAATGGGATAATAATAGCTACTTTCTGAAGCGCTTTACAGTCTTTTGGAGCATAGCGGCCTCCTTCTCTAACTTCAGGGTTTGTTTTCTCAACTTCCTTCAGATCCACAGCCTGGGAAAACTCTATCCTCAGCACACCAACTGGAAGAGGAAGAGGAGACAGAACAGGTTAACCCGTTTCATAAGTCACGCATCATTCTTTTAATGGTTTAAAATGCCACTACTGTCTTAGAGAGCCCTCATTCCTTTCACATCAGTTTGGGTCAGAACACAATCCTTCAGAAATGACCTGTTTAAACAAGCACATCTGTATTGCTCAAAGGAGTGGAGTAAGACACCCCGCTTAGTGTCATGTAGAGAAAGATATGTAGACTTTGGCGTGGTTCTGATTCAGTCCCCACTTTATCCAAGAACTTACCAAAACAGGAGGTGCCCAAATCTGCCAAACGTCACCAGCTCCTGTTCTGATTGACAACCCAACCGGTGTTTTCCAGTTGGCACATGCATCATGGATCCAACCCATGAAGCAAAAAACATTCCCTGCTAATTCTTATCCAAGCATAATAATGTGGATTTTAAGCAGTTTAAAAATTCCCTTTATCTCCTACAAATGTGATTTCTTACTCTATGACTTGACCACAAGCAAAACTAACAAAACCCCCTTTTTACTACAGATACTCTCGAAGCGCTAAAAGTATATGTACTTTTAAAAGTTTCTATGCCAGAACATGCTAAGAAAAAAATATTTGCATTTAGGCTGGCAAGTCCTGTGCCTGGTTTCAGTCAGAAAGGTTTTGAAATGCCTCAGGGAATCTACCCAAAAGCAAGATTTCTAAAACCAAGAGGCCTGTTGGCAGTTCAGTGTAGAAATGTGACTAGTATATTAGCAGGAGTTAGAATAAAGGTAGCCATAGCCTGGAATGGCAGCAGAACTCCACTCACAGACAGGTGGAAGATGCTAGCCAAATAACTTTGTGACAAGAAATCAACCCATATAGCACAGCTGGCATGGGCCATGGCCAAGGTCAAAACCTCTCCCAACAGAAAGGCAGTGGCAGGGACTTAGTATTAGATGGGAAAAGGTAATGATAATAAAACAGGAAGATAAAAAAACCACTTAGGTACAAGGACTCTTCAGTACAGGGATCCAACCTGAGGCCGGCCATGCAGTGACTCTTCAGGCCAGATGAAGGCATGAAAGGAGGTGTTTAGCTGAGGCATGAACCTTAACTAGCTCAAGACTGAACACAAATTACTGGGCCAAACAGTGGACTGCAGAACCTACAATTAGGGAAGTGTTATTTACTAGATTTAAAACATGATTGACAAAGAGAAAACAAACACCTTTTAAAGAAAAACCATGTAAACAGCTACTTCACAGAGCTTTGCACATTCTAATAGAATAAAAGCATTAGTCTATCTGTCCATATAACGCCAACTGCTCGTGCACCACCGAGAGGATGTGCGCTGATTGGGTGCAAGGGCCCGGAGCTTTATGAACAGAGGGGGCGAGGAAGCCCCTACGCCACCCCTAACAACAGCCGGCAAGGAGGGGGAGGCTGCGAAGACGGAAGGAGAGGAGGGGAAGGGGGTGTTTCTGGCGCAGCGCCCCCCAAGCTGACACCACTGCTGCCCAGCCCTGACAACAAACAGCAGAGAGGGAGAGGCAGCAGGGAGGGAGGCATGTTGCCTGCTCTGTGTCAGCAGCTGCTGCCGCGTGCAAGCTCCCCTTCCCTGCCACTCCTGGGAGCTGGCGGTGGTGCAGCGTGGAGCGGCAGAGTGTGTGGGGGGGCACATGGAGCTGGACACAGGGGGTGGGGGAGGACATGGGGCTGGAGGCAGAGCGGCAACACCACAGGGTGCTGGGTGGTATAGTGGACTGCAGGTGGCCCATCAAACTCATGACGGGCAATTTGCTAGTATATTTATATACAGGTACATAGGTAGTGTAATTAAATAGTCAAAATATTACTTTTGCCCTGGTCTGTGGTCTTTCTTCTTGCTTACTAGGCTATAGTGAGTTGTTTCTGCTTAAGATGAACAGTTCTAAAACTAGCACCAATAAAGATTTTTTTGCACTATACTGATGGCCATACTGGCTGACACCAATCTGCTACGCAGCCCTGCAGCTTGGAAAGCAGCTTCAGCCGGTAAGTCTGGGGGGGGGGGCATGGGGGAGAAGATGAAGGCCCTCCTGGTGAGGGAGGGAGTGGGGCTGGAGTAGGGGAAGGCACTGCCCTGCCAGGACAGGGCGAGGAACTGAGCCATGGGTGGTTCATTGTGGGGGGGAAGAGGGGGACATGGGGAGGGGTGGTTTCTGCCACTGCGCATATGCCAGGGAAGGCATGTGCCCTCCAAATTTGTGCACAGGGCAAGGGTTGGCGGCCCACTGCGGGCTTGGGCCAGGGGCTGTGCCAGCCTCTTCCTGGTGAGGGTTGGGCCAGGGCTGCACTTGGCTTAGCAAGATTTAAACTGCAATGCATTGTCTTTGCTTTTCCAGCTTGTTCTCTCTCCATTATGCAAAGCTCAGTTGGTTGATATGGGTTTGTCAGTGATTAGGAAGGTTAATGGCAATGAGGTTGCATCAGTAATGTTGCCTGCCTCTATAAAACACCACCATTCTTTGGATTTCCCTCACCATTTCTTCTTCAATATTTGAAAATTACCTCTTCCACCCAAACACCACTCTGCCTTATTTGCTTAATGTAACTTTGCTACAGAAAAATATGCTTTAATGTTTTCTTGTTACTTTCCTAAATACATTCAAAGAGAGGGACATTTAGTTTTCCAAATTTAAATTAGGAAAGATTAATCTTACAAATATATTTTAGTGTCATATTTTTCCATTTTTTGTGGTGCTATGTCAACACTTTCTCTAATATATAGTGTTGAAACTAAACTCTTTAACTGTTTTTTCTAGGCGTGCAGTTGGGCTGGATTGCATGTAAACATACAGAAAAAAAAAGGTGGTGTGAAAACTCACAACAGGAAGTAGAAGGAATAGATGAAGAAGAAATTAACCCGCCCCAAGCAAGAAAAACTAAAGGAGGTGAATACGTGGCAGCTCTGGTACAATAAAGAACAAACAGTGCCATATGGCTGCACTTCAGGCATACGCAGAATAACCAAATAATACGTCTTCAGTGTGCCTACATTACTTAATTGGCAGCCATGCTGTCTGAGATAAGCAGATATTTGCAGTAAAGCCTACAGTGGGGGAAAAAGATTTTCTAAAAATATTGATGTCATTTCCTCACATTGATTTCATTCTCAAACTAGCTTCTGGCCTCAACCTATTCCCACGTGCCAGTGAACGCTGTTAGTGTCAAAGTGGGTGCCATTTCATATACAATTTCTCTTGAACACATGCAGCTCCTTATCTGAATGGTAGAGATATAAAATCCACTACTGCTTGGCCCCAGTTACTCATTCTTTCTTACACACTATCCTAGTGAGTATTCCAAACTTGCTGTTCTTGGACACATCCAGCTTGCGTTACACCTAATTGAATATCCATTAGGATAAAGTGGGGAGGAACAGAGCAACACTGAGCATTTTCTTCATGGCTCTATAATCTCATAAGGTCAATATTAAGGAAACCACTAACTTCAGTCACTTAAAAGCTTGTCCACAGCTTTGTAGACAAAAATAAAGGGGGGAGGGGAGAGGGAAGGAATGGATACAAGCAAACAGGATTTTTTTTGCCTGGTCAGACAAGTTACTGTAGGAGTTACAATAATGAATCACTAGGAACAACATATCTAAAGCTCTGAAATGCAAGGTCTGTTGCAGACTCCCACTGTTCTTTTGTGGTACAAGGCTTTTACCTGCAATTTTAATTACATCAAATATGACCCCAGGGACACTCACCCTGCAGATGCTAAAAGACAATGGGCTTCTTCATATAGTAAACGGAGAGAAGTTGGCAGTATTGGGGCCTTAAGCGTAAAAGAAATCTTGGAAATGAAAACATGTCCAACATATAAATGAACAAAGTATATTTGGAAATACAGGTAGTCCTTGACTTAAATCATTTCAAGTTACAACAAATGGCACTTGTGACGCTTGTAAATTGACACCATGGCATGACATGCCATGCCAGTGAACAAGTTCACCGTGTTGCTCATCTCCCTGGAGAACATCTGTTCAAACTTCCTTGGATACTTTCTTTAAGAAACCAGACAAGACTCCTGAGAAGACTGTAGCCAAGAACCCTTCAAAAAGTCCAGCAGTCACCTCAAAGAAGTTCTTCCAATTCAATATGATTGCTATTTACAATATAAATACATGAATGTAGCTATATTACTCATCTATAAGTGATCGAGTACAAAATTCTGGGGTATTTTTGGTGAAAATAGGGTATCGGGCCTTGGTTCAGGAACCAACCCCACATTTTATAACATTGTTCTTATGGGAAAATTGGTTCCAAGCTGCAATGTTTTGACTTAAGACACGGTTTTCAGGAACCAACTGTTGTAAATTCGAGGACTACCTGCACATATTTTAAGTGTTACTCTGATATTTGATGCATCCTGATACCAGGAGGATCAGAATCAGAACTCCTGGGTCATTTCAAACTCCTCCAAACCTTTCTGACTAGAACAAGGCTTTGAAAAAATGATGACACAGGTATCAGAGAGCATAGGTGGGATTTGACGGAATGTATCCCTCATTGAGAGAGCCAGGGACATGACGTAGTCGTATCAAGATGGTCCTGGCACTTCCGCAGGATTACTAGGGAACAAAAGCAAAGAAGGGGCATGTCCCTCAAGCTGGGGAAACAAATGTTTCTCACAACCATTACCCCTTAAGCAGTAGACTATCCAACTCCAATTTTCACTAAGTCACTAGGTCTTGCTACAGAACCAGATGCCAGCTGTATCCTTTCATCAACGCTGACCACATCATTGAACCAAACAATACAAATAACATCCAGGATTCATTCATCTAAGCCTCCACCAACATCATAAACACCATAACTTGCTTAAAAAGTGTACCTCTGCTGTCTGCATCAGCCAAAAGGAGTGATCTCCATATAAAAGAATGAATGGACACCAATTAGACATAAATTCCAGAAGGAAACAGAAGCATGAGCCAAACATTTTAATTTCCCTGGACATTCTATCACTTACTTCTTTATTGTAAAGACTAATCCTTGGCTTAAAGATGCATTTTAAGTCCTTTATTTAACAGTACATCTCAGCTCTGGTATGATATCTGCTGGCAGGAGAATCAAACATGTCGTATTTTTTGAAAAACACACACATACATAGCTTTTCTGGGTGTAAGAGTGAAGTGCTGCCAGTTTTAATCCAGAAAAAAACCTGTGCCCAGATATCAAGTTTGGGGAAAGCTGGCTTCTTCTAAAAAGGAGTCCAAACATCAGAGAGGTCCAGTGATAAAACAGGATGGGGGTTGTGTTTAAAAAAAAAAAGAAGATATGCAATATTTGATAATAGCAACAAAGATTAAAAAAGCAATTATTTTATAATTAAAAATAAATTTTAAAACTGTTGTTATTAAATGTAAAGTTAAATCTGAAATGATGACAACTCATACTAAGAATTACATTTGAGTAAGCTAGTAAAAATGTATCTAAAATTAAAAATTATATATATATATATATATTCAGGCAGTCAATGTTTGCCACTGAAGTTTTAAAGAAAGTCAAGTCACTGAATCAGTGGAAGACACTGGCTGAACATCTGAAACCATAATTTTTGTAGTAGCTATTTTTCCAGGGGTAAAAGACAGTATTTTCTTCAGTTCACTTTATTCAACTAGTTAAGATCAAGAACTAGCTCATTACAGGTTCAGAGAACAAGACAGCGTGATTTTCTTCTGCAATCTCTTAAATAAAATTAAATAGGAGGCAGGTGAAATTTACTAGTTCTAAAGTCTTGAAGGGTAAGGCAAACTAAATCTAGCAGTTCAGTTCACTTGTGATGAATTATACTGCTTTGTTTAGTACATTAGTTCTTAAAAGCAATGCAGTTTCCTCTCCCTATCCATGTTTTCAATAAAAACAAATAAAGTCCCAGTAACATTTTAAAATTTGTGTTCTGGTGTATTTCTATTTTGATGCATTTAAACTTAATTCCATTTCCTTCCAAGCGCTGTTTGATATTAAACATGGGTTAAAAAGTCACCATTTTTCTAACAAACAATACAAAAGCAAAAGTTAAGAATACAACTACAGGCACATTAAGCCATAGAATAGCGGTAAATATACCTTTACAGCTAGTACAATACTAGTCAGAGAATTAATCTTCGCTTTAGAAAAATAACTGAGAAGTACAAAATGTAAAACCAGACTAAAATTGATCAACTAAATATCCTGCTTGCCACTTTAATGCAACAGCAAGATTTCATTTAGAAATCAGAAGACCACGCTGCACAATAGCCTAATATGGTCACTTCCAACTGAAGCAGAAGCCTGACACATTTTGCTATAGAGGAAGAGGTCTGTTGTGTTTGTTCTCTACTTTCACGTTAGCACAAACCTTATGTAAAGTCTATTGTTTACTCGGTAAACTTTCCAGACTGATTTACGCCATCTGCTTTCCACAGTACTGTCAAGGTGACTGGGAAACGGTAGGACATTGATAAAGAAGCCCATGTGTATACGTGAACTGATATATCAGTTGTGTATCTGACGGGATAATAAAAGGAAAATTAATATTAGCAGCTATCAGCTTCTTTTGGCCAATAATGTTTTCCAATAATTTAATTATGCTGCCTCCCCCCCACCCTTTAGATGCCTGGGTTCCCTCCCATGAGCTGGGATAACTCCAGGTACATCCCCATTTCCTCACTGGCAAGCTGGGCTGGGCTGGGCTGAGCTGGAGTGCAGCAGCTGCCACGGTGTCCTAGGTGCTGGTGCAGCACAGACTGCAGGCTGGGGCTAGGGTGGGTGCTGTAAAAGGCACCAAATGCTGGAGATGTGACTGGGGCAGGGAAGGACAGGCAGAGCTGAGCTGCCCGGCCCAGCCTAGAGTGACTCTGCCCTCAGGACCTGGGCATCTGTGCCCCAGGGGCCAGGGGAGCCACTTCCCCCTGCTGTGTGCATCACCGTCCTTCCCCCGGCAGGAAGGAAGCCTCCAGGAGTTAGGGAGGCAGCACTTTTGTTAGAGCAGCTCAGAGAGCTGCTTTAATTAAAGTGCTCAGAGACCACCCAGCCCTGGGCGGCCTCAGGCAGCTGCCCCCAGGTTAGTTTCATAGATGTAGGGTTGGAAGGGACCTGAGCAGATCATCAAGTCTAACAGGAGCGGGCAGGAGTGAATACTGGGCTCATATGACCCCACCTAGGTAATTATCAAGCCTCCTCTTAAAGACCCCCAAGGTAGGAGCCAGCACCACTTCTCTTGGAACTTGGTTCCAGATCCTGACCGCCCTGACTATGAAGTAGTGTCTTCTAATGTCCACCCTGAGCCTACTCTCAAACAACTTATGGCCATTATTTCTTGTTACTCCGGGAGGTGCTCGAGGGAACAGGGTGCTCCCATTCCCTGCTGGCCCCCCCTGGTAAGTTCATAGATGGCCACCAAGTCCCCTCTCAGCCTTCTCTTGTGGAGGCTGAATAGGTTCAGGTCCCATAGCCTCTCCTTGTAGGACCTGCCCTGCTGCCCCTGATCATGTGAGTGACCTTCCTCTGGACCCTCTCAATGCTGGCCACATCCCTCCTGAAAGCTGAGAGCAGGGCAAACTGATCCTGACATGCAGACTGTCGCCAGCAGGGATTGCATCAGACAGCGTCAGGGTAGGATCTGGCCAAGCAGTCCTTCCAACCTGTAGCAATGTGCCAAACCACCAAACTGCAGCTGTCTACAGGTGTGTTTTCTATGGGGAACACTTCACAGGCTGGCTAGAACTGCTGGTATTTGCAGGACACTTTTTAAGCCTGGTTTTCAAATAAAATGTTTCACAGGCACAGCTCTGTCAATTAGGGGCATCAGCATCACTGTATACTGGCATAACCGTGTCCACATTGGCAGTAGATCTTCAGATCTGAATGGAATACTTAAATGCAGCACAACTTGTGTAGACACATCCTTAAATACCTTGGGCAGAAAGGAATAACCCAGCAAGACAGGAAACCATACATTTAGCTCTTGCAACACCTCCCATGCCAGAGTCTATTCATGACTTCCTTCAGACCATGCTATAATTGCCCCCCCACCGTCAGGCTCCTATAGGTGCATAACAGTTTTAGCATTGTAAAGCAGTGCATGAAAAGGCTGAACCATTCCTGGACTTGTACTTGGTGATACAGGAAGATTCTCTTGTCCCATGGTCTGTCTATTGAGGTCCTCACATTTCTCTTGAATTCACTGGTCATCCCAAAGGAAATGGCAGAAAGAAAGGATACTCTCCAAAATAAAGGAACATTTAATCCTGCTTGCCAGGTGTAAACGCATCATATGGTTGATAAGGAAGAATTGACATGAGTGTCCTGTTGCCTGGCTCAAAGATGAAGGTCAGAAATCTTTCCAGTCTCATAGTCCAAGCCTGCAGCCAGATCTGCCTATGCAGACTCTAACCCTGACACAGAGCTGCACTGATTTCAGTGGGACTCTGCCTGGAAACAAGAATTTATGTGCATGGAACCAGGTGGGAGATTGGGACTTTACTAGACAATCACCACTACGCTGCTTAATGACTACTCCTGAATACAGTGAGACTACTTAAGTTTAACCTAAAGCATGGGTGGGCAAAATATGGCCCACGGGCTGAATCCAGCCCGCCAATTGGATCTGGCCTGCAGGCAGGCACCCACCAATTAACTGTATCTGGCCCTACCGGCTGCTGCGCTCTGCCTGCGGCTCAGTCCCTCCCCAGGTGGAGCGTGCTGTGCTCCCAGCCTCTCTTGCCAGCAGGCACAGCTTCTGAGCAGGGCTCCTGCTGCTGCCACTGCCCAGGAAACTGCAGGGCTCCCCCAAACTCCAGCAACTTAGGAAAGGGCAGGAAAACAGCTGCCACTGCCGGCAGCAACAGAAGCCCCTGTGAGAGGGGAGGGGAGACAGGGAGCCAAGCCTGGCATCATCAGCTCTCTTAGTCTCTGTCGCACACATGCCTGGCGGGGCTGCAGCCGAGCCTGCAATGGCTCCTGTTGCTGTTGCCTCTCTCTTACCTACCTGCCCAGCAGGGCTGCACCAAGTGCAGGCTGGCTCCTGCACCTGCTTGTCCCTCCCCTCTGTCCCTGCCTGACCATCAGGGCTTTGTGAGCAGCTGAGCTCTATCAAGCCCCACCCCCCTTCCACATATGCTCTCCTGCCCTGCATGAGCAGGACCAGAGTAAACTGCAGGCAGATCCTACCCTGCTCTCAAGCCTGCAGCTTCCCCTCCCTCCCTGCTGCAGCAAGGACAGCTGCTGCTGCCACTGCCCGGGGAAGTGCTGGGCTCCCCCTGCACCAGGCTCCAGCAAGTCCTCCTGTCCCTCAACTATACCCACACATTGCACTTGCACCACACCCACACATCCCCCCAAGCACATACTCCCCAACTATGTCTCCCCACCCCTCCAGACAATATACAGGCAAACTGCCCCTTTCCCCAAAAGGAGTACTTCTTGGGTAAGGGGAGAGACTCCAAGAGGCAAAGGTCAGGGGTTAGGGGCCAAGACTTCTGGTCACAAGATGACAACCAGGGGGCGGGGCACCTGCCAAAGGGCAGGGCTACCTTTGCAACCCTGATGCCTTCCCAAAACTCATTAAGTGGCCCATCAACCCAAAATAATTGCCTGCCCAGACCTAAAGTCACTGCAGATTTTGGTCCGCTGAGAATTCATATGGGAATCTGGGAACAAAGGCCATTTGCTAAATGTTAAGGCAGGCATAGGAAAAAAGAAAATCAACCTAATCAATTAAAAAGTTGCATACATAAAAGGATTTGAAAATTCTCAATGCATAAAAAATTACAACAAACAGATCAATTCTAGGCTAAAATATCTTTGCATACTCCCTACCCACCCTGAAGTCCACTGTTAACTGACAGACTGGTCAGTGAAACTACGATTTTGGCATGCTTGTCAAATATTTGCCAAACAAATAGAGAAAGAGGCTGGAGCTGAACTGGAATGTCTTATTTGGACTATTTCATGCTAGGCAGTTTGCACACAAGTTTCTCAGAACCACAGAGAAATTTGAAAGGCACCAACGCCCTGTAAGAGTGTCAGGAAAGAAACAGAGTATGGACCCAGACCACTGAATGCAAGCAAGCAAGAACTTGGACTCTTGAGAACAATCGGAGAACATAGACCAAAGGCAGGATAACACAGACAAGGTTATTTAATTAGTACAGGGGTTTTCACTTTTTTTAAAAGGCGTACCACTTCTCTCTCAAAGTTCCAGCTCGTGTACCCTTTATGTTTCCCCCACCCCTGTTTTTACCAGGGTGTGGGGCAGGTGTCTGCAAATTGAGGTCCCTGAAGTGAGGTAGGGAGTAGGGCTGGGGCTGCCCAGCCCGGGCAGAGCACAAGATGGAGCAGTGAGTGTCTCATTCAGGGAGCACAGGGAAGGGGTGGTGGCTCCTGCAGGTGCACACATCCCAGGAGGGCATGGGGGGTGTGCCTCCAGATTTGTGGATCTGTGCATGGGACAAGTGTGGACTGGCCTAGTGGTGAGGGACAGAGTGGGGCTGGGGCTGGGGCTGCTCAGCCGGGGAGAGGCGCAGGACTGAGCTGCACAGAGGGCAGCTCCCGCAGCTGTGTGCATCCCTGGGAGGGCATGGAGGTGTGTGCCCCCCGATCAGCGCAGGGGAGGGTGGGCTGCTGTTCCTGGTGGGGGCTGGGCTGCGCTGTGCTCAGGGTGGGTGGCAGTGGTGCTGGGAGGGAGGGTTGGGAGCTACAGAGAATTGTGGGATGGCTACAGCCCCCTGTAGGCCCCTCCCAGCATCGCTGCCACCTGCCCCGAGCACAGCCTGACCTAGCCCCAGTTCTAGCCAGCAGCATCATCCTGCCCTGCTCCATACAGATCCGGGGGCACACGCCCCAGTACCCTCCCAGGGTGCACAAAGTGATGGGAGGCACTATCCTCCACCTGTCCTGTGCTCTGTCCCAGCTCCTGCTGCTGTATGTACTCCCAGGAGGGCACAAGGGTGCATGCCCTCAGATCTGTGTGGGGTGGGGCAGGCTGCTGCTGCAGGCTTGGGCCGGCACTGGGCTGTGATGTGCTGGGAGACAGCTGGGGGGGGGGTGGCTATGGTGCATTTTAGGGTGGACCCTCCTTCCAGCACTGCCGCCACCCACCCAGAGTGCAGCACACCCCAGCCCCCACTGAGTGCCAGTTGCAGCCTGCAGCGGCAGCCTGCCTTCTTCCGCACAGATCCCGGGGCACACGCCCCTGTGCCCTCCAAGGGGTGTATGTAGCTGCAGGAGCTGCTCCTGCACAGCTTGCTCCTGTGACCCGCCCCAGCTCCACTCCCCCACCACCGCTGGGGCCTCGATCTGTCCCCTCCCCTCCCACAACATACTCACCAGGGCTGCCTGCATGCTGTGCTGCAGTTGTGCACACACATGGCATTTATCGGCCACGTTAGGTCTGTGTACCCCCTAGAACCTTTTAAAATAACCCTAGGGGTATGCTTACTCCCAGTCAACAACCACTGAATTAGTAAAACAAAAAGTATCAGAATCAGTTGTGGAAATGGTTAATACTGGGCATGTTTCACAAACCAACCCAGAACAAGCCACCCACTGAATCACAACGCTTTGAACTGGCACATAGGTCACCTTGGTGTCAAAATACTGATCACCGTTTCATTCCTGTTAGGAAGTATTTTCTTTGGGGAAAGAAAAGGGCTTCCTCTCCTATCTGTCACCTCAAATCCGTTGCACTCATTGCCATAACGCTGACTTCAACAGTCACACTGAAATAGCATGTGTGGTGCTAACTTAGGCATCCTGAAATCAGACCCTGAAGTGAACTTCCAACCATCCTTCACTGCCTGGGTAGGGGAGAGACCCTCTCCCCGCACTGATCTCCTCCAATGCTCGTCGCCTCTCCCTCCTTAGTAAAGGCAATTTTTGAAGGTGCAGGCATGCACACATACACTTTCCTTCTTTTAGAGGTGGTGGATTCAAGTTGCAATGCAAATTCTGTATGCTCCTGAAACTGAGTTGACATTGTGCAGGACTGTGCCATCAAACCCTAGGCCAGAGGTAGGCAATGTTTTTTGGCTGGAGTGCCAAACCCCCCCACAATGCCTAGCTTGGAAGGTGCTGGAGTGCTAGCATGCCAGAAAAACAAAATGAGGGCGGGGGTATATGGCAGGATGCCCTGCTTGTGCCCCGTGCCCCCTACCCAAAGCCCCTGCCCCCCAGCCCTGCTGCCCCTTGCCCTCCACCCAAAGGCCCTGCCCCCCAGCCCAGGCTCTGTGGCTGTCAGCAGCTACCTAGAACCTGCAGGTGGGGGCAGCAGCGAGAGGCACAATCCTGTGCTGCTGCCCACGCTGCTCCTGTGCACACTGGGAAGCGTGGCAAGGCAGTGGGGAGCTTGGAGCAGGCAGCTTTCTGCACCCTTCGCTGTGCCCTGCTGCACCAGGTTCCAACGCTGCTCCGCAGAAGCAGCGAGGGCAGCATAGCGGGGAGCATTGCTGGTATATGCTGTCTCCCCAGAGGCCACAGCTGGGTCTGGGGGGCAGCTGGGGCTGGGGCTGGGAGGCAGCAGATATTTGCAACTGGCCCAGGCTGATAGGCACAGGGCCCAGGCTGCTTGCAGCAGGGCTTCCATGCGAGAAGCCCAGGCTCCATGGCTATCAGCAGCTACACAAATCTGGGCCCGGATGCAGCCAGAAGGCTACAAACAGCTGCTGCCCTCCCAGCCTGGCCCTGGGCTCCAGGAAGGTAGCAGGTACTGGAACTGCGCCCGTTGGGGCCGGGCTGGGAGGCAGCAGCTGTTTGTAGCCTCCCAGCTGCAGTCAGCCGGCCCCAACGGGCACAGTGCCAGTACCTGCTACCTTCCTGGAGCCCAAGGCCAGGAGACAGCTGGGGCTGGGCTGGGAGGGCCGCAGCTGTTTGTAGCCTCCTGGCCGCAGCCGGCCCTGGCTCTGGGTAGCTGCTGTAGCCATGAAGCCAGGGATGCTCCCAGCAGGGCTTGCAGCGTCCCACCTGTCCAAGGGCCTGCACCACTATCCCATGGGACATAAAGGCCAGCACTCAGCCTCCTTCCTCCCTGCCACCCCCACAAATGTTTGTGGGACTGTACTCACATATTCAGCACGTATGTACCCACAGATCCAGCATTCATCCCTTGTACGAATGGGACCAACCTTTTTTGGCAGGCATCCCACAAATTAGCCCCTCACCTTCCCCTAGTACTACTTTAATCCCCTTTATCCAAACTGCTGTTCTGCCTTTTGCTCCCAGCCCTATCTTCTGCTGTGCTGCTTGTCCCCTTGTGGATCTGCCACGTGCCACACAAAGAGGCTGCCCATGCCACTTGTGGCACTCATACCACAGGCTGGCCACCCCTGCCCTATGCAGCACAGGACTGTGATGGGGTACAGAGTGGGTACAATGAAACAACTACCAAGAATTTAGTACAATCTGGCAGGGCCAGATGTGACAGTGGGAACAAGTACCTCAGAGCATAAATGAGTGAGCAAGGGAAGAACTGGGGAGAAACTGCGAGAACATGAGGATGAAGCAACAGTGTAAACCTGAGCCTTGGGTGACACATGTTTTGCTGTCCTCTCTCCGAAGCCACTGAGCTTCCCTAGGCTTACTGATGCCTAGAATCAAGCATGTAACATTTCAGACAGCAGCATTCTGCAGAAACCATCCCAACAGGACTGCTACAGTTCTGGGGCATAGAGGCCTGCTCAAACTATTCTTTCACAAGAGCATGAAAGTTGCTAGTGACAGTGAGTCAGGACCAGAGACAAACAAAAAAAACCCCAACCCCTTCCTCCCACAAAAATCCCAAGTGCCACTGTTTTCTGCAGTCATTTGAATAATATTATGTATGGTGTTTAAAATATACCCCTTATACTCTTTTGTGCTGCAGACAAGCCGCTCTGGCCACTGTTCAGTGCTGTAGTGAGATGAAAACTGAGCCCAGAGCCAGTTGGGTGGGGAACCTCCCACAGCCCTTGTGACATAATCAACTACAAGTTTAAGTTTTCTCTTCATTGGCTCACTGGCATCCAGAGCTTAAACTAGCTCATTCTCCTTCAGCCATTCCACAGAGCTGGCAGAAGTGGCCCTTTAAAGGCAGTGGGCTCACATGTCAACCAGGTCCACCATTCCCATTCTCTCTACATAGTTAGGAGTTAAAAAACCTGTGCTGCAAGAAGCAAGTGTGAGACTGGTCCTGCAGCTGGCTAGGCATGATCCTAAGGGAAGCCAGAAGGTACATTCAGAACAGGGGCAGGCAAAATGTGGCCCATGGGCCAGATGCAGCCCGCCAGGCCATTCTATCCAGCCTGCAAGGGCCCCTAAAAAATTTAGAAAATTAATACTTATCTGCCGTGGGCTGCCTGTCACGCAGCCCTTGATGGTTTGTCAAAACTCAGAAAGTGGTCCTTCTGCCCAAAATAATTGCCCGCCCTTGATATAGAATTAGTTATGCTCTTCCCAGAGCGTTTGCTGGAGGCCCAACACTGCAGTGGCATCTCCTGACTTCACATTTCCTGGACTTCCCTTTCAACCTACAAACATTTTTATGTCTTGTCAGCAGAAACACATGACAAGACTTCCTTCCAAGCTGTCCAATGCAGCAACCATTCCAGGCAAAGGGGGATCAGTATTAAATGGCAGTCTACACTGCTCCTTAGGGGACAAGATCATGGTCCAAACTGGACTCCTTTGGATGGCCTTCTTTTGTTTTCAATGAACCCACTCACTTGAGTCCAGGATACCACTCAGCTGGATCTGTTAGGGGAAAGCCCAGTCCCTGTGATGGTAAGGTACCCTTCTGAGCTCAGACCTCTTACCAGATACCCAGTAGCCCTTTTTGTGAGATGTGGGGTGTTACTACTCTTTGCAGAGACTCCTCCACAGCCCACTTGCCCTGGAACACTCCAGGCTTCTCATTATACCCCTCCAGGGATAGCACAGCTGGAAAGCAAGGAAAAGAATCTGAGCCAAGGAATCAGTAATTCTAGTCATGGAGCTGCAGGTCTTGAAGAACAGCTAGTGACCTAGGTCCTAGGACATGCTTAATCTCACTCTTCTCAGGAGACTCCGATTCTTGTGGTTTGTGGGGAGGGCAGAGCTCTCCCTGGCTCCCTCTGTCTCCTGCAAGTCCTTCTTACTTGCGGCAATGATTGGTTCCCCTTCACAGAATGGATCTCTGCTCTCAAGCCCTGGGCTCGGAAAGAGGTTACAGACCCACAAACAATGCTAACTTCAGTTTCACAGAAGTTGGGCGGCTGGACCTAACACCAGGAACTGAGAGATAATTGATGCCCCCAGATCAGCAGGCTTCAACTGAGGTGCAAAAACCTAAGGTGGGCAATGCAGCTGTATGGACAGCAGTACAATGGCCTTGGATCCAATCAGAGTCATGAAGACCAACACAATCACTGTGCCATAAGGGAGAATTCCTAACAGGACACACACATAACTTACTGTTGCAAGAGCTCAGGCCTTAACCCCCGAGGCCCAGGCTCTTGTGGAGCAGCAGAGAAAGATCACCAGTCTGCTATCATTATAAAAGCAGCAAAATCTGTCATTTGCCAAACAAGATCAGGGCAAGAAGTTCCAGGAAAATAAAAAAACCCCCAAAACTAGATACATAGGAAAGGTTAGGATTTAATCTACTGTAAGTCTTCTATCTTTGGATACCCTGTTTGGGATACTGCAAACTTCAATCTCTCTCCAAACTTAAATTGGGCTTGGTGCCCAGAGAAGCCAGCCATTCTTTCAAATCAGAATGAGTAACTCACTTTTATTCTGGATACACAAGATGGTAAACTTTCTCCTTTTCTGCAACATGTCCTGGCATGTCATATTGCATCCTTGGAATAGCTGCACTCTAGGAACACACAGCAACATTTAGGTTAGCTGGCAAGGCTAAATATAACTTGTACTGTTTAAGACATTGATTTTAACCATACTACAGGATGCAATGGATTATTCTGGCCTACAGGTCATATCACCAACAGGGCTTCCTGGCTGTCTACTGCTAATGCCTGCATCTTAAAACTAAAACTTATTCCTTTAACAAAAACTGCACACCCAGTAGCAACAGGAGCAGCAGCTTGCTGAGCTCACATGCCTTCTCTTTGCTTCGTAAGTAATTTGCTTTCTCGAGTTGTGGGCAGAAATATAGCATTAAATATGCAGTACAAACTACATGCTGTTTCAAATCCACTGAAGAGATATCTTGAAGCACAAGTGACAGCAAACGCTGCAGTACCTGGGACCATACCCTTTCTCCTCCAGGCCTCTTGTACTATCCCTCAGTGTAAGTTCCTTTTTTACTGCTGTGGAAGAACTTAATTGTGTAGGTATGTGGCAGGCCACAGCAGCATTCTGTGCTCACCATTCAGACTTCTTCCCTGTGGTCTCCATTCTCTCACCCACCATCGCAGTCAGCCAACAACCCTCTTCTGCTTCAGTGCCCTATATAGGCCACAGAGTGAACTCACAAGTTTTGGTTGCTAGCTCTTTGCGCAGATGGGGGCAGAGACAGCTACCATGCTGGTAATGTCATATTTGAAAGAGAAAGAGCCTGCCAATACTCTCCAACTAACCAGACAGAGCTTTTACTAGGATACAGTTGTTGGGGGTGTTTTTTGTGTGGGCTTTTTCTTTATATGGGAGGAGGGAGGTTGAGTAAAAAACAACAACATTATTTCTATTTTCACAAGATTATAACTATTAGCCAGGCCTTCATATACCAACAAAAAGCAATGGTCATTTAATGTAACAGATACTAATCAGGATTGCTGTTTTCAACTGACTTTAGTTGCCGTTCCATGACGGCTGCAGCTACGTTTCAAATGCAACTCAGGGCTGGATCTGAGCCCTGCAGGCTATACTGAGGCAACAGAATGCTGTTAAATTTCCAGCCCTACCCCAAAGTGGAACAGGGTTCTGTGTGAATACTGCCAGAGCTACACTTCAAGACTGAGTGATGATGAGACATTTCTTACAACCTAGTCCTGTAACTGACTGCACATATTGCAGCTGCATGTGCATAGATAATAATACATGTGGTGCTGTGAATGGGGTGGTACACTTTCCTTTGAGCCCTTGAGACACTGGCCACAGCTAAGGCTGGGGTATTTGACTGCTGGGGGCACTGATGCTCCTGCTGGCACTAGAAAACCAAGATGATTCTGAGAAGGTCTTGATCTTCTACCGAGGGTCAAGCCAATCACCACATATGGGCTCAGGAAGGATTTTTTTCCCCCTGGGTCAGATTGGCACAGACTCTGGTATTTTTGCTTTCCTTCATAGCTTGGTTTATGTCTCTCTTCCTAGAATCATCTGGGCATCTATTAACCAGGTACTCTTTGCCATTGTTGTGCCAGGGCACTGGTTGTGCCCTTGTCTCCCATACTTTTACCTATGACATGTTATAGGGGGAGTATTTGGCATTTCAGGTATTGTTCTTTGTAGCTGCGTATGCAGGTTTGAAGTTGTGATTTTGGGGTTTCTGTGAGTCGACAATTGCTGTGAAGGTCTATTCCTAACAGAAGAAGTATGAAGCTATCACCCTGGCAGGACTTCCAGTGCCCTGCTAGATCTCTAGCTTCTGGGGAAACTACACTGGGGATCTGGGAACTCCAGTACATGGTTAGGATACTTTTCTCTCATTTCCTTGAAGTCTAGCCTCACCCCAGATAATGGCTGCCCTTTGACTTGCTTATATACGTGACATCTGTCAGCATTCAGGTAGCCTAGGGAGTGGCAGTATCAGATCCCCATTCTGTGTGCTCTTCATTTGTTTTTTCTTTTTCTTGTATCTGCAAATGGGCCAGGTCTTTAGCTGATATCAGCAGCTGTGAAGATCAGGGCCAATGTGGTTCCCATCTTCAAAAAGGGGAGGAAGGAGGACCTGGGAAATTATAGGCCAGTTAGTCTTACCTCCATCCTGGGTAAGCTTTTTGAGAGAATTATTCTGGCACATG
>NW_017728950.1:20545142-20555066 GCF_001723895.1 Crocodylus porosus | reverse complement strand
AGGAGGTGATCCTCCCCTTCTATGCGGCACTGGTCAGGCCGCAGCTGGAGTACTGCATCCAGTTCTGGGCCCCGCACTTCAAGAGGGATGTGGACAACATGGAGAGGGTTCAGAGGAGGGCCACTCGCATGATCAGGAGGCAGCAGGGCACGTCCTACAAGAACCAGTTCAGCCTCCACAAGAGAAGGCTGAGGGGGGATCTAGTGACCTGTTACAAACTAGTCAGGGGGGACCAGCAGGCATTGGGGGAGTCCCTGTTCCCAACCTGGGCAGCTAGGCAGTATCACAAAATGAATATCAGCAGCCATCTTCATCAGTTTGGGCAAATATCTGACTTCTAAGACCTGTATACTAGGATGTATGACGCTTTGGTAGCTGATTCAATTTAGAGGAGATTCGGCCCAATTAGAGGGCTGAATCCTCTGAATCCAAATCAAATTGGGAGACCAAATAAAAGCTTTAAATCAATTTGAAGCATCTGAATCAATTTGGAAAAGCTTTGGCTGATTCGGCCATAGACTAAACAGGCAGCTGATAGTTGCCTGTAGCTGGTAAGTCTGTTGGGGTTGGGGCTGGGACAAGCTGCCAGGGTGGGGGGCACGTTACTTGGGGAGGGGTTGGGGGGCACGGGATGCGGGCGCAGCAGAGCTGGGCATGGGGGCTCTGCCCTGCTGCTGCTTGCCCAGCCAGGGCAGGGAGAGGGGCGAGATGTGGGCACAGCTTGCTCCAGGTGGAAGGGGGCAAGTGGCAGTAGGGCACAGTCCACTCCCAGAGCTTCTGTGCCCATATTTTTCCATGCCAGCTGGCAAGCGGTGACAAGACAGAACCTTGACTCTCAGTGCTGATGTGGGTGCAGCAGTGCTGTAAACAAGGGCTATGCCCTGCTGCTGCCTGGAGCAAGCTGCATTTGCATCATGCCCCTCCAGCACCAGCTGGGCAAGCGGCTACAGGGGAGAGTCCCTGCAGCTCCCCCAGTTGGGGTAGAGGCAGGCACATCAGAGGAGCTGTGTGAAAAGTCCCCCATGGCCCGGCCCAGCTTCCCAGCACTTAAAAAAAAAAAGAAAGAAAAAGAAAAAAGCTCCACGTTCACCAGCGGCAGGAGTGGTAATTGGGGCCTCTGGGTGCTCGTGGCAGAGCCCCCCCCAACATAGCACAGGGCAGCGACCCACCTGGCACCCACGCGGCAGCTGCCCCATGACACAGGTGCAACACAGCTCAGCAAGGCGCTGCGCACTCTGGGAGCTGGGGCAGCTCTAGCAGTCAGCTGGAGTCCAGTAGTGCTCAACCCCAGCAGCCCTAGCTCTCAGACAGCCTACGACACCTTGCCAAGCTATGCTGCACCCATGTCATCAGGCATCTGCCGCACGGTGCCAGCCAGGGGGGTCATGTGGGGGGTGATTCCTGCTGACCCCCCACTGCTCTGCAGTGTACAGGGGCTCTGCCATGAGGCCTCAGAGGCCCCAGTCACTGCTCCTGCAGCCAGTGAGTGCGGGGTTTTTTGTTTTTTTTTAATTAATGTTCCGGGACTAGGCTGGAGCTGGGGTCAGCAGGGCAGCCATGGGGGTTTCTCTCGTGGCTCCCCACACTTAGGGAGAGGCAGGCACAGTACGATGAGCCACAGGAGAACCTGCAGCCACTTGGCTGTGCCTGCCTCTCCTGGGCCAATCCAAATCTCTCTGAATCAGCGCTAAATCTTCCAAAGCCAATTCGGCCAAACCGATTCAGGACAGTGATTCAAATCTCTGAATCGAATAACTGTCCTCTGAGTTGGCTGAATCCAAATAAAGTATTTCCCTATTCGCACAGGCCTACTGCATACTTTCATTTGCACCACAGCTGCAGCAAAAACAAACAAAGAAAAAAGAAAACAAGCATGAGGGTGCCAGTGTTACTTTTATTTTTAGTTTTTAATTTTATTTTAACATTACTTGATTGCATTTTCTGCACTGCGTATAAAACCCCTGGAAGTGGTATGTGGTATGTAAAACAAACTACTTCATAACCTCTCTCTCTTCCCCTCCCCCATCAGTCTGGATATTTTCGGTACATTAACTGTACACAGTGCATAATTTTTTTTTATCTTCATCTTTTTCTACATGTACGCTTCTGATAGTGAAAAGCAAAAGGGCAAATTGGTAAGAGGCAGAACTAAGAATTAAGATTCCTGGCTATGCTACTCTCTGACCTGTCAGATATACAGCTGATGTTAAATATAGATTCTGAAGACTCCTTTAACAGGAAGAATCTCTGTTGCCTTTTGCTCTGTGGAACCTGCTGACTTATACTAACTGGAGGTGATACTCTGTCAATATTTAAACAAGAAAACAGGAAGTATTTTTCAACTTGAACAGGAAGGTGAAAAAGCCTTCGATCAAAGAATGTGTCTCACTGTTCAGAACAGTTCTCACCGTCTTTGTCATAATCTGCCTGAGGGTTTGGTATGGGCATCACAGCCATTTGCTTTAAAATTGCTTGCATTTGTGTCTGCTTTTGGTATCCAAACCATGCTCAGAAATGGTGTCCAAGGCAGCTGTGTTTGAAATAGCTTTAAAAAAACAACAACAAAAAAACAACCAGTAGACATTACCGGGGTAGGACCCAAAATGTCACCTTTGCAAATACAACGCTAGGCTGCCCATGAGATCTTGCACTACAGAACTCTGGCACTAAAAGTTAAGATATCATTTTATGACAAGCTGTCCCAGTACAAACTAGACTCCTAAAAGGCCCTGCTCCTCCACCTCCTTAGTTTTATTCTGGGGTTTGTTTGTTTTTTTTGGCGAGTAACATCACCAAAATGCGTTACACTGGGATCTTACGCAAAGAGGAGAGGGATTTGATTTTTCCCAATTATCACATCTAGCTATATTGGGCAAAGTTCTTCTTTCCAAGAACATTTGTGCCACTGTGTGTGGCTCATGTATAAGTGATTGAACTGTTATCTTTTCAAATCAACATTCAGCTGCATATAAAGAATTTTACTTCTCAGGGAAATAAGGGCTGCAGCCTATCATAATTTCATTTATTTGCCCTGATATTTAGTGATGCTTAGAATATGAATCTGCTGTTGTAACAGGACCTTGCTTCTACATACACCCAGATGTCTTGTTTGGGACAGTCACTGCTTTAAGGATATGCATGTAGCTAACCTCTGGATGCAAGAGATAAAAAAATGCCAAATTGCTTATTAAAACAGAAATCCATTATTATAAACATCTTCTGATCTAGGACCCATTTATGCCACTATTTACCCCTTTGATTAATGCTTTAAAATGTAGGCAAGGTATTCTAAAACAAAAGTAACTAAACTATGAAGGCATTCTAGATTTGGCAGCTTCCTGGAGGGAGAGGGAGAAAGTAAACTTAGCTCAGTGAACGCACTTTGTTCCAGAGTCAAAAAACCATGAGCTTTAGCCAATGCATCTGAATATCACTAGAGACGGAAGGCTCTGGAGAATCCTCTTAGAATGAAGCCTCTGGATTTGGTACCTGGCTAGCTGAGGGTTCAGAAAACCACATGTGTTCTACATGATCCATCACATGCTTTACAGTTATGGAAACAGAATGACATCCTTTGCTGAATTTAGGTTTACCCTAAGGGAAAGGAGAAGAAAGAGATGAATAAAATGCACAATGAAACACTGTTCCACGGCATAGGTAGGAGGGGAGCCACGGGGAAAGCTTCTCCTAATCTGTGAAAAACACGCAAGAGGTTTTGACCATGAATGCTGAGGCTGTTTTCTCTAAACCTCAGGAAGTAGCGATATAACCAGTGACACCTGCATGTGCACATGAGTGCTCACCCACAAGTTGGGGCTGCAGAATCAGCATCAAGTCAGACTAAAATCCAAGTCAGTACTTATGTCAACACACAACTAATAAAGCTGGCCAAACACACCACAGGTGCCCCCCACCAAAAAAGTCTACTTGTTGTATAAATCAGAAGAGAATTCTCTAAATTCTACTTGCTATTAAGAAAACAGACTAGAGGAATTCTAACAACTCATGAACCAACAAGACCTTTGGCTTTATCTGCACTTGAACCTTGAGGCTAGGGACAAAAATTACACATGAACTGGTATAAATCATCAGAACCAATTCAAATCTGTAACACAACAGATGTTTAGTGGACATAAAACACTTTCAAATGGCTGAAACCAGTATAAGATAAACCTGGATGGATAAAATATCAGACTTAATTGATTCAGGTTAAATCAGTGTATTATACTTCTGTTCCAGACCTCCTCCAGATTCAAGTTAACTTGGAGTCCCCCAGAACCCCACAATGCTTTGCACCTCCCTCACAAATCCCACCTTGCAAGGTGGGTGGGCTAACCTCAGCCTGAGCTGTCTCCTCTAGCCAAGCAGGAAAGTGTGCTCTAGCACCTCCCAGCTTCTGGCCTGGGCCACTGCAGCATGTGGCTGCATTTCCAAAAACAAAAGTAAACGTCTGTTCACTTGCTTATCTGTTTAATCTATGCAGTTTAGACTAATCTGCAAAGACTGAATTGATTCAACCTCAGGCTTTTTGACTGTCTGCTTTTTTAAAGACGATCTATGGCTAAATACAATGTGGTTTAAAAACAGGCAGGCACTGGTGGGAAATACAATACTGCACAATAGTTTATTTATGGTTTGGCCAGCTTTTGCACCGTAACCAGGTGAATCCTTCCAGATAACCCCATAGTTAGGAGCCCAACCACCACCTTTGTCATGTAACTGCACATTACATGACTACTTCCAATATGTAAAGAGATTTAGCAATCGGACTAAACAGCAAATACAAGCATTACCTATTTTTAAAAGTAAACTCAAATGACTGACCTAACAACTACCCCACCAGGCAAGGAAGACAGCACAGCAGGCACATGAGATACTATCTAGTGTCTCTCAGGATTCCTCGCATTACACAGCATGAGATCTGTTCCTGAGGAGGGCAAAGGAAAACCTCAATGGTTAAACACATGAAACCATTTGGAACTTTTACATATGTTCCAGGGTTGGAGGTGGTGGCACTTTAATTAGAGCAGCTCAGAGAGCTGCTCTAATTAAAACACCACAGCTTCTTGTGCATCAACATCCCCATACTTACAAATGGCAGCAGGGGGTGCTTGAACTAAAATCCATTCAACAAGCTTTAGTTCAAGTGCCCCCGATGCCATTTTTAAGTGCAGGGGCTCAGATGCACAAGACACAGGAGGCTGTTGGAGCGTTTTAATTACCACACTCCAGAATAACTGAGTTTGCTTTGAGGCACTGTAATTATAGCATGTCAAGGGAGCCTCCATCCTTGTGTACAGGCACTCAATGTGGCTATGCAGTTAAAATGGTTCCAAGTTAAGCCATGTTCAGAAAGGGTATGGATAGCTACTTTGGGTACACAGGTGTCTGGTACAGACCAGGCTATGTAACTGCCTCCAAAAGTAACGCAGTGATGGAGAAAAAGTGAAAGACGTGCAAGCAAATAAAACACGAAACAGTTCCCTTTAATGACCTCAAAACCACTTACTATTAAAAGCAAACCAATCATTTGTTATGCAGATGTGTTATAAACAGCTTATCATTTAGAAGTAGCTGGCCAGCTATATCCCTACTGTAGAAGTTCATATGAGAACTCTCGTGTGGTTTTAAACATTATATTTAAAACCAAAGTGCTCATTAAAAGTAAACAAACTAATAAAGAATCAGACTCTCTAATCTTCATTCTGTTATGCTTATGGTCAGTGTGCAATTATATTTATTAATCTACTTTACTAGAAGGTCAATGTCTCAACCTTTACCGAGTTAAAAAAGGATCCACTTAGAACAGCAGCAGCTAAAAAACAGGAAGTTGTGAGAAACTCAAGGACAGCGGGGAGTATCAAAACTTCTCATTCTAATTAACTGTGCAAAATGAATTTAGCAAAACAAGCGTGCACACACACAACAGCAACAACAAAAAACCCCACAAACCAAACCAAACCAACCCCCCCCAGACTTCATGGACATATTAGACAGTCATTAAGCTACAATCCTGAAAACACTTTGGTGTGCTAGTAGTCTCTTGCGAGTGAGGTGGGTTTCTTAGGACTAGAGGTGCACCGATACATCAGTTCATATCATATTGGCACCGATAAAAGGAAAATTGACATTATCGGCAATCAGCTTTTTTGGGCAGATGTGGCCAATAATGCTGCATGCTGCGGGCTGGGACCAGGGGCAGTGCTGAGCTCTTCCTGGTGGAGAGGCTGGGCCAGGGCTCCGCTCAGGGTGGGCATAGGCGGTGGCGCTGGGAGGGCTGGCTATGGCAAATTCTGGGCCCCCACCTGGAACCCTGTCTCAGCGCAGCCGTCACTTGGCCTGCCCACAGCCCTGGCCCAGCTCCTCCCGCTGGAAAGAACCTGGCACCACCCCTGGCCCAGGCCCGCAGCAGCAGCCCACCCTCCCCCATGCACAGTTGGGATTTCAAAACCTTGTACTGCCAGTTATCAAATATTGGAAATCCAAAGAGCACAGGAAGGCTGCATGATAAATTTTCACTCTCTCTCACAAATGGTTGGATGTTTTTATACACAATCATTCTTCATGAGTTTTATTAGTATTGGTAATTTTCCATGAGATCCACACCAAATGTGTATATCCAAATACATTCAAGAGCAATATCCATCTTCAAAAGTCTCCATAATAGAAAAACCTATTTAATAGTTAAGATAACGTTTTCAAGTCTTCTGGTAAAAAAAAAATATTGTTTCTTAAAGGCTCAGCAAAGAGGCAATTCACTACAGGCAGTCCTTGACTTATGACGGAGTTACGATGAATGGCTCTTACGACATTTATAAATTTACACCGTTTCAAGGTTCTGACTTTAAGACACTTGACACAGCTGCATGCAGCTGGTAAGTCCCTTGTGGGGGGGCAGGGAGGGAAGAGGCACAGGGGAGGCAGATCAACACCCCCGCAGCAAGGAAGGGATTGGGGCTGGGATAAGCACTGGCCAGCTGGGGCAGGGGGGTAGGGGGGTGTGCAAAGAGGGGGTGAGGCGGCTCTCTGTTGCATGCTGCCGGTCTGGGAGCTGGTCGTCCGGCGGCTTATCTGGCATGCCCTCCTGGACCAGTGGTGGAAGCCACGACGAGAGCCACCGGATGAGCAGCTCCTGGGCCGGCAGCACGCAGCGACAGGAGCCCCCTCCCCGTGGCCCCCCACCTCAGCTGGGCAGCACTTGCCCTGGCCCCTCCCTCATTGCAGGGGCATTGATCTGCTCCCTCATGCCTCTTCCCTCCCATCATAAGGGACTTACCAGCTGGAGGCAGTTGTGTTGAGTGTCATAAAGGAACCAATCCCCCTTTTCATTGGCATGTGCACCCCCTGGAAGTGCCAGCTGCGAAAATGAAAGTGCCGGTGAAAGTGTACTTCTGGTTTTGCCACTGGCTCGGTAATTGGTCACTAGGGGACCCTTTCCCATCGGTGATTGGCCATGGGGGGACCCCCCCAGACTCAGGAGGCACCAGTCACCCATGCCCTCTTTATAACTTTGTTCTTATGGGAAAATTGGTTCTGACTTACAATGTTTCGACTTAAGACTCAGTTTTCAGGAACCAATATATTCAACTCATTCCAAATTTTGCCTTGCTTTTTTTCTCAACACCACTCAACTGTCATTGAAGAAGTATTTAGAGTCTAGAACAGTGATGTTCAACCTGTGGCCTGCAGATCCCTGGGCGTCCATGAAAGATGACTATGATCAAGCAAAAGTATGTGAATACCTACAGTTACAATTCAAAGGGGTCTGCACCCACATTCAAAAAATTTTAGGGGCCCACAAATGAAAAGATTGAAAGCCACTGGTCTAGACCAATGGTTTTCAAGCTTCTTAGGCTCTAGGCACTGCTCAACAAATGTAAATTCTTAGCTTTCACAGTTTTTTCACTACAGAAAAATAATACCAAACATTCTTCTCTTGCAAAGAACTCAGAAATGCCACAACATGTCAGAATGTTTTTAACATCATGGGTTCCTATTTGAAATCTCTGGGTTTATCTTATAAATCACGTTTGCACACCTACCTCTGCTAATATTGCAGAGAACCCTGGACCACCTTTGAAAGTTTGCCCCTGGTTGAGAATCACTGGCCTAGACCTTTTTCTGTGTGTAATAGAAACATCTGTTTAACATCTCTTAATATCTACTAATAAAATTCAATTTGTTTTGCCAGAATTATTATGTTTTTCTACTTTTGAACAAAATACTGTCTTGAAGCACAGTGTTGCTATTGAGGATCTATGCAGTGTACAAATACAGCCATATCTGGGCTTTAGTTCCAATTAAAAGGGTTTTGGTTTCTAGAAGAGGGATGGAAATCCTGTCCACGTGACAGAGTGGAATGGTGTTAAGCAGACACAGCCATCTCAGGAGTCACGTCAGCTTCTCTACACATAGCAATTACACCAAAGTAAAGGAAGTTGTGAATTTAAAGTATAGTGTCAATCAGAAGTCTCTCCCCTCAAAAAACAACCCTTAAGTCTTAAGGTAAAGGAAGAGGAGGCAGTAGGGCTTTAGCTAAAAAAGATAAGTAATCAGATGAGATAAGATAATCAGATGCTGCCATTGAATACTACCATCAATTTTGTTATTTGAAACAATCAAGGTGTTATTTATCATGCACTTAGTGCAGCCCTAGTAATCTACATTATGATATCCTATGCCCTCTACTTCACAGTGTTTATGTAAATCTTAGTTGACTCCACTTGAATACACACAGTGGAAGAAGTCTACCTACAGTGCAGGCTGCGTGGCTATTTTCTGCTCAATCCAGTACCACAAGAGTAGGAAAATACACCTTCCAACTTCAGTCCTGATGACTGAGGTAATGCGAATTCAGGCCAGATGATCTCAACACAGCTTTTACCCAATTTGGTTCAGTTGGATCAAAACCCATTCCTTCAGATCTGCCCTCAAGAACATCCGGACAAGAATCTCCGCACAGGCTTGGCCAGAAGCCGGTTCATGCAGCAATCCTCCCCTGCTGTGCTGAAAGCAGTATGTTTTTACCGCTAGCTCCTTTCTTAAAGTATGTCATAAGGAAACGGTGGTAAAAAGCACTGTTTTGGACTCATGCCAGGCAGGCTTCTGCTTTTGGGTTTCTTTAGGGCTCGGCTCTGCGTTAGCAGAAGTGGCCTCTTGCAGAACCCCTCGGAGGAGGGAGACCAAGGCCGTGTCCAGAGCAGGGCGTGTGAAACCCCCGGCCCGGACAGAGCAAAGCGAGGCGCCGCTCGCACCTGGGCGCGTGCTGACCCTCCCCCGGGGCCTCCCGGGGCCAGACCAGTGGCCGTGTGGAGGCGCGGACGGCGGCCCGCTCGGAGCAGGAAACCGAGCCGCCCAGGCGAGCGGGGGAACTGCACAGCGGGTTTCTCCGCCTGCTCGCCGAGGTGAAAACAAAGCCGGAAAGGGCAGGAACCCCGACGTTTCTCGTCGCGGACCCCCCGCCCGCGGGAGGGGGGGAGGCCGAGCGGACACTTACGCAGCAGCGGGGAGACGGCGGGGCAGTCGCGCAGCGGCTGGGCCGAGTGCGGGCGCGGGGGCTCGGGCTGCGAGAGGTTGGCGGGCGCGCCGGGACGGGGGCTGCGCAGCGGCGACTCGGGGTGCAGGGCGCCACCCGCCAGGTAGTAGAGCAGCGTGAGGGTGAGGTGTAGGGCGCAGAAGGCGACGAGCAGGCGACACGCCTTCTGCAGCGACGTGCCGGGCAGCGCCCCACTGCCCAGCAGCGGCTCCCTCATGCCTGCTCGCCCCGCGGCAGCGACCGCAGCCCGCCGGCGGCCCGGCCCACTCGGCCCAAGGTCGCTGCCGCGGGCTGGCAGCGCCTGCCGGGGCGGGCTGTGGTGATGTAAAGGCCCAGCCGCTCCTCCCCTCTCCCTCCGGCGGGGGCGCGCCACGTGCGGCGGTGCGGGC
>NW_017728950.1:20518733-20545042 GCF_001723895.1 Crocodylus porosus | reverse complement strand
CGGGCCCCCGCGGGCCTGCCTCGGGCTCCGCAGCTGACTTCCTGCCCTTTGGGCGGGGGGCTGGACTCGATGATCTTCCGCGGTCCCTTCCTGCCCTGGTGTCTATGAAGACGTGGGGCCACGCGAATGACAGGGCGGGGGGCCCCTTGCCTGGGGAAGGCAGCGGTGGTATTGCCAGCAAAAGGGACACCTGGGCAGGCGAGGGATGCCACGGGTGGGGGGGAGGCAGCCGGGCCTATAACTGCAGGCAGAAAGGGAGAAGAGACTTGGGAGGCCCGCAGAGAACGTCTGGTTCAAGAGACCTGCTCCCCCAGGCCTTTTGCAGAAGAGGAGGAAGCTGGACATGGGCAGTTCAGGCAGTCCTCGGACTTATGACCCAGCTGGTTCCTGAAAACAGCCTCTTAAGTCGAAACGTTGTAACTCGGAACGGATTTTCCCATGGGAAACAATGTTATAAATGGGGGGTTGGTTCTTGAACCAATGCCCCATACCCTGTTTTCACCAAAAATAACCCCAGAATTTTGTACTCGATCAATTATAGATGACAAATATAGCTACATCAATGGATTTGTATTATAAATAGCAACCATATTGATTTGGAAGGACTTCTCTGAGGTGACTTTGCCAGACTTTTTGAAGGGCTCTTGGCTGGAGTCTTTCCTGGAGTCTTGTCTGCAGGTTTTCCTGGAGTCTTGTCTGCAGGTTTTCCTGGAGTGTTGTCTGCTTTCTTAAAGAAAGTGTCCAAGGAAGTTTGGACTAATGTTCTCCAGGGAGATGGGCGATACAGTGAACTTCTTTGCTGGCTTGGCATTGGATCAAGTGTTGTAAAGTCGAAACTGACTTCAGAAAGTTGAAACAGGGTGTGGATTTATAAACCTTGCAAGTGTGAAATGTAACTCAAAACGTTGTAAGTTGAAGACTGCCTGTAGTAACAGCTGGTTTCCAGGTTCTCATCTAGCACGGGATCTCAGCCAAGAACAGGAGGACAGCGTCATTGGCCCTGTGTTTTTTGTTTTGGGACAACTTATTTGTAGTAGGTAGTGACAAAAGGTGGGAAGATGCAAAAGAATAATGGAGCTGGCGTTGGGGATATGCTGCAGCCTCCAGCAACACGGAGGAGCTGGTTTTCTGAAAGCAGGAGTGATGTCAGGGAGCTGGGAGGAGGCATCTAGTTTTGGAAACAGCCTGCTGGGGTAGGGGATCAAATCTCTTTAGGAATAGTTTAGATTTGTTCTAGCTCTGAAGCTGGTAGATGACTTTTCTCATGCAGTCATTTCAGGATATTTAATTTTCCTGGGGTTTCCCCACAGGACCAGATTGCTCTTAACACCCTTGTGTTCATAGGACTCCTTTCTAGCTGAGAAGAGTAGATACCTCCCCCTCTGTAACCAGCCAAATTCTTCCTCCGCTCTCAGAAGTACATCTGCAGCCAGGGCACTAGCCTGGGCCCCAGCTTCACAGCTGTCTGGAAGACTCACCAAAATCTCACTTTACAAGTAACACATTTCACATTATTTTTCTTTTTGTAAACACTTGGAAGAAGATGAACGTAAACTTCAGTGGTTTGTGTCCTTGCCACTCCTCCTTCTCCATACTCCCTTTTATCTATTATTTTCAACAGAAAAAGGGAGAAAACATGGGGTGGGGAGAGAAAAACGAAGCAGCAAAAGTGAATGCTTGTTAAGGGGATAGAAACTTTGGGGGAAATGAATTCTTTCACCTGAAAATTTCTATTCTTCAAAAAGAAAAGGTGTGTGAGTGGTGGTGGGTTGGTAAATGAAAAAAGTGTGTGGAAAATTTCAAATGGCTATATTGAGCATATTGTTTCTGCCAGCAAATAGCAAGAGGCCAAGCTGAACTCAGACGGCATAGTTCTTTTTGCACTACCTTTTAGATCACAGGTCGATCCAGTTTTGTTTTTATTTTTTAATGCTGAAAATGAATGCCAGCAGCCTTCCAGCCCACTGTAGCAAACCAGTATGAGTACAGGCAGTCCTTGACTTACAACACTTATAAATTGCCCCCGTTTCAACTTTCTGACATCAGTTTCAACTTTACAACTCTTGATCAGATACCAAGCCATGCCAGTGAACAAGTTCACTGCGTCACCCATCTCCCTGGAGAACATTAGTCCAAACTTCCTTGGACACTTTCTTTAAGAAAGCAGACAAGACTCCAGGAAAACCTGCAGCCAAGACTCCTGAGAAGACACCAACCAAGAGCCCTTCAAAACATCCAGCAAAGTCTCCTCAAAGAAGTCCTTCCAAATCAATATGATTGCTATTTACAATATAAATACATTAATGTAGCTATATTACTCATCTGTAATTGATTGAGTACACAATTCTGGGTTATTTTGGGTGAAAATAGGGTATCGGGCCTAGGTTCACGAACCAAGGGAGGGGAGCGGGGCTTGCCCAGAGTTCTGCGGGGCTGCCTCTGGCTCTGCTCGGCAGGCCCTGCCTTGGGCCCCCCAGCTGACTTCCTGCTCTGGGGCAGGGGGCTGGACTCAATGATCTTCCGAGGTCCTTTCCAGCCCTAATGTCTATGAAATCTATTTATAACATTGTTTCCTATGGGAAAATTGGTTCAAACTTACAACGTTTCGACTTAAGGCATGGTTTTCAGGAACCAATTGCGTTTTAAGTCTGAGGACTTCCTGTATACAAGGGACAGCAAGTGTCTGCAAAAAGACATAGGTTTCAGGATTTAAAGGATAGTACTTGAAATGCTGCATATTATACCTTCCCATTTTCTGAGCAGGATTAGAAAGCGTGAATGCAATTGACAGGTGTTACTCCAATATTTATCTGAGTAATGTGAGTGTATTTTGTGGAATACATCTGGCAGATTTTTTTTACAAGTTACACAAATGAGTTGCTTTCCCTTCACAGAATCCTCAGGCTAATGCTTTTTAGTATTTCAAGAGGAAGAGACCCAGTATAACTGAAATACAACACTTTGAAATTAAGTTATTTTGTAGCAAGCTCCATTTAATGGAGTCCCTCTACAAGTTTCAGAACCTCTTGGTTTGTTTCCTGGTTTGTCTAAACATCCCATATTTGCACTGGGGAAAGTCTTTGGCAAGGGGACTATGGTACGGTTGGGTCTGACAGCTGTTGTATTTTGTGTGTCAAGAGGATGCTAACTCCTGCCAACTCTGCTTTGGGAAGTCAAGATTCCTGGCATATCTCCCTCAAAAAGAAAGTTACAGCAGCATGTTTATGGCTTACCCCTGTGTGCAGCCAATGTCAGTACTCCACTAATATATGAGACTGCTTATGCATTTCACTGTCTGGAAATGAAAGCAATAGAGCCCATTTTGTGACATTAGTGTGTGGCAATTCTTAGCTAGTCCCGTGGAACAATGAACTTTGTTACTCATACCCAGGAATATGATGTTGCAACCACAATACATAATGCACTGTAGCATATCCAAATTAGTGGTATAATCAGATCATAGGAAATGATGAAACAGTTCCAAAGAATGCACTCCGAGGGAAAGGAGTTAAGAGCAGAGAGTCTGCTGAGCATGTACACCCGTGACACACAGAGGCTTGAGACCATGAGCCCCATTTTATCTCGTGTTGATACAAATCATGAACAATTACACTGAAGCCAATAGACTTAGCTTGTTCAAGACTGGTGTGAGATTAAAATGAGGCCCAAAAGGGTTTGTGGTGAATACTTGCTCGTTGTCCCACTATGTTGCTGTTTCAGTGTTGTTGGACTTGCTGCACGGCTACAGGGGAATCATTCCAACAGGTTAGCTGTAAAAACAACTAGTTTTAGGTACTGGTAATCAGCACACCACAGATCAGGCCTTGGTTTCCTGAGGGCGTATGTACACTGGAAGAGCTGCAGCTGCTGCAGTTTGATTTGAGATAGCTGTGCTAGCAAAACCTCCTAAGGGGACTCAAGTTACGTCTACATCATGGGATCTGCTACCACTGCTGTAGCAGTACAACCAGGGCCCTAGTATAGACCATACTCTGCCAGCAGAAGGAGTTGCCTATACTGCCAGAGTTCCTGTAAGCAACAGAAGCTGTGAGGGTAGGGCTTCTGTGGGCACAGCTGCATCTGGGGTGGGGGCGGAGGAGGGCAGAAGTGGAGCTGACAGAGCTACATCAGCTACAGAATGCAATCTCCACAGTCCTGGCCAAAGTTGCTTTGCTAGCAGAAATGCTTTGCCAGTATAGACATGTCCATAGCATATGTTGACAGAAGGGTTTTTGTATCCATGTAGTTATACCAAATCACCAAATGATATAATCCTAGCTGACAAATTCCTCTTCTGTTAGCACTGCTGCATCTGCATCAAGTTTTTTTTTGCCAGCAGAGCTGCCTCAGCTGTGATTTAATTGTTTCTGAACCCTCCTACTCGACATAGGTTTATCATCAAAACTTTGTAGTGTTGTCCTGGCCTTGGTCAAGCTTGACTTTTGGGCTGCTGTTATGGTGGATTATTTTGAAGGTGTGGCCATTTTGATTTTTAGAACAAACATTGACTTTATAGAGATGTAACCCATGCCAGCATGCTAAGGCCAGGTGATGCACTGGATTTTGGGTCCTGAGGGTACCAGTAGCTTTGGTAGCTCCTCAGGCAGACTACTGACTGAGGGGTCCCATGGAAAGGTACGTCCCTCACCCTTACTGCCCAGGAATTAGTTCTGAATCCAATGAACACATTATTATACACAACTATTTTATATACATGAAAAAATAGACAAAGAAATATAATAATAGTTAATAACAAAACTAACAATTTAGAATAAATTTACAAATACAACGTTAGGTGGATAATTCCAGCACACTGGGTGGTCCTACTTGGATTAAACTACCTAAATAACAAAATTCACTTAGCTATAACCCTTTAAAATAGTTTTCCCCATAACCCAATTGGTTTCCTTCTGGTCACAACCCCCTTCCCAGAATAATAAATCCTTTATTCCTTCCTGGTAACAGCAAAACAGACTCTGAACAGGATTGGCAGATTAATCTCTTAAACCAAGGGTTGTCAACCAGGGGGATGCATACCCCAGGGGTACTTGGGAAGGCCCTAGGGGGTACGTGTGGGCAGGTGGGGATGGAGCACCGCCACCTACCACCCCATGCCTTCACCTCCCAGGAGCAGGGCCAGAGCAGGACAAGAGCAGCGGTGCCCCTCTGTGCTGCCACCACCATCTAGCACCCTGTGCTGCCACCACTGCATCTGGCCGCCAGGGGTACACTTACTAAAAAAGGTTCAAAATCCCTGTCTTAAGCAGTTTCCTTCTGGAAATACACTTACAGCAAACTAGTGATTAGATGTCTCCTCACACACCCATGCTGGTTTGTTTTCTCTCAGCCCTCTCCCTCTCAGGACCATGTTCCTCTCCCCTCACATCCACCTGCAGACAGGGGTTTCCCTCTTCAGGTCTCTGACTCTGCAGTTAGAGCCTTCCTAGCTCCAATTTTATCCCAGCTCTCAGACGTTCTCTTCTTTACCCACCCTCAGCTTTTTTATGGCTCAGTAGCAGCCAGTCAGAGCCCCCGGTTTGCAATATGGGCTCTGGTCACAATTCAGACGCTCCAGTAAAAACCATGCACTGTGCACTGCATAATCTCCTGTCTGGTAAAGTTTATGCATTCTCTGCAAAGTTGCCATCCTTTTCTTGCAGAGCTCTTAAGCACAGCTTGTGCAGCCAGGTGAGCTTTGCACCTGTTACAAGAGAAATAGTAACTAGTCCAAAAGGGGGTGCCCTGAGTGGAATTCAGTACCTGGAGCGTCATTGTCCATGCTTTCTACAGGAGGTGAAACTGTGATTAAAGAATGTTCTGCAGAAACAATAGCCAGACAGTTTACTTGGAGCTTCAGACACAGTAAATCTAGCAGAGCCTTGCGGTTTGGCTATGAATTGTGCATATAGCCAGATGCCAAAAGGACTTGTTACAGATGTTTGCAGCTGAAGGCTGCCAACTTCTTGGACTCTAGAAGAATTGCCAACTATTAAAGGCAGGGATGGGCAATTATTTTGGCTGGAGGACTGAGTTTTGGTGAGCTGTTAAGGGCTGCTCAGGGCTGTTAAGGGTGACTCCCCAACCTGAAGGAATAGCTTTGGGCATGTATAAGTGAGCCATGCTGATCCTTGGTGTGAGACAGATGAAGTCCAAATTCCAATGGAAACAAGGGATATGATAGGTTCTCTGTCATAGTGAGTCTTCAAGTGGAGACTGGACACTTTCTACATAGTAACTCCTGGACAAGCTAGAAGGAAGAATCTCCAGGAGAAAGTCAAGCTGGAGGGAGCAGGAGAGATTGCCAGAGGTGACCATGTAAAATGGTTGCCATGTGATATCAGAGAACTACACAATGAACAACCCACATATATGCTTTGCCAGGGAGGCCTCAGATAAATATTCCAGGGAGGCCAAGTACAAACTGAGTCTCTGTATAAGTAGCCCTAACCCTGCTGTCTTGAGTGGAGTTGTGCTAACTTATAGTGGAACCAAACCCATCCATGCCAGTCACAGCCACTCCATGAAACTCTCTGGGGAACTGGTGGATTATTGGGGAGGAAGGTATATGATGGTGGGGGATCAGTGACATGCTGGTGGTGCCCTGACCCTGCTGTTGCCACTCATTGCCAAGCCATAGTCCACTCAGCCCTGCTGCTGCCCTTCACTCCCAACCCCCTGACCCCAACTCTGCCAGTGCCCCTCATTCCCAAACTGCAGTACCCTGCTGCCCTGGGCCATGATGGTGCCCTTCACACCTGACCCACAACTCCCCCCGCCCCTGTCCCCACCACTGCCCCACACTCCCAGCCCACAGTCTATCCCCCATGCCCCTCACTCCTGACCCTCAGACCCCTGCTCCCCCAGCCAGAGGGACCACAGCGGTCCCTGTCCTGACTGAGCTGAAGTGTGGTGGCTCTGATTCATGCAGGTGGTGCCAGACTGTGTCTGGCCCCCACATGGGCTTGAGGGAAGAGGAGGAGAGGCTTTTGGCCCTCCTGGCCCTGGGATGGGGCTGCTGCATCGTACTAGGCAGCCTGGCCACGGCCCCTCTCCTTCCCTCCCAGCAGCATCTCTTGGCCACTGTGCCCCTGCAAGCAACAGGCACTGACCTCTGTGCTTGGCTTTGTGGAGAAACTCAACTGTTCTCTGTAATTCACATCTAGATACTAGGACAGTGGATACCCTAGAAGCCTGTGCAAGTAAAGCAACAGCTGCCACCCATGGTATGAAGACATCATTACAGTAAACTGCTCTCACCTAAACATCATCTATTTTAATGTTGCCAAGTGTGAACTCATACATCTAGGACATAAGAGTGCAAGTCATATTTAAAGGAGTGGAGGCTGAGAAACAACTACTGAGAAAGGGACTTAAGGATTGTGATAAAAACCAGCTGAACACGAGCTCAGGGTATGATGCTCTGCCAAGGGGGAAAACCTGTCCTTACCTGCAGCATTAGGGAAATGCTAGAATATTGGGCTGTCTATGCTGTCTGCAGGTTGAAAAAGATATTGAATGCAGGGAAGCATTCAAAAGAGAGTTACCAGAGGGATTTGAAACCTGGAAATATCTACTTGATAGTGAAAGAAAAAGAAGCTCCATTTAGGTGCTGTAACCAAGGGAAGGGAGAGACAATTCCTAGATGTCAGTCCGTGGGTGCCTACATGGTACTTTTTACCATTACACATAGAACCAGCCTATAAGGGTAGGTGTTATTATCTGTATATTTCAGGCAGGGATGTTGAAAGGTGGAGTGCCTGAGAAAACTGCTGAAGTGCCAAAAGACTGAAAAGGACCCAAATCTTGTATTTCCTAGTGCCCTCTTCTATGCATTGTATGACAGTGCCTTGTCACATCCCTGGCCCAGGACCTACTGACATAATCAGGAGTCTTTCTGCCCACTTCCATGTGAAGGGAGCTGTGCGGTGTGGCAGGAGCCACAGCTGGAGGCGAGGGGAGAAAGCCCTGCTGGGCCAAGCTGGCTTCCCCTTGCCTACTGTGGTGAGTCCCCCCCCCATTCCTGCTACTCCTGAGCCACTCCAGGAGGTTGCGCATGGGAAGCTTCTGCCCCATGCATGGAGCTCCAGCAGCAGCCCCTGGACTGAAGCCTTTCACTCAGATGCCTTCTGCCTTCCAAGGCTGTCCAGGGGCTGCTGCCAGAGCTCCATGCATGGGGCAGAAGTTTCCCACCCCAGCAGCATGGCACGGTGGTGGCAGTGACAGCTACAGGCAAGTGGGACAGAACAACCCCCCACCCTGGTCTGTCCGCAGCTGCTTGTTAGGCTGCAGCCCTGGATGCTGCACAGGGCAGTAGTGGCGGCAGTGCTCGGGCTGCACGGCCACCTCTGAGCTGGCCCAGGAAGCCTGCTTCCCAGCCAGCCCCCACTTGGGGGCCAGATGCCAGCTGGCAGGGCCCCTTGGGAGGGTTAGGGACTGGGGCTATTCCCCCTCCCTCCAGCATCTGGCAGAGGGGACAGAAGGAGGCTTAATCTGCCACTCAGCAGTGGTCAAGAAGGGCAGACCTGGCTGCGATCCCCCCTGAGAACAGTGGAGGTAGAAGGGAGAATAATCACCCTCTGCCTCAGGGGCCACGCTTGCCCACCACTGCAGCAGCAAGAGGGGAGCGTCTGGCAGACCCAGCTCAGGTCTGCCGATGGGACATGGACAGGGGAATGAAACCCCTCTCTGGCCAGTTCAGTCTGGAGTGGCCATATCTGCCTCCAGCACAGCTTCCCCACAGCCAAGGATGCACTCCAGTGCCCTGCAAAGACTAACCTGCAAAGGTTGAACCAATTCAGGCTTTGGCTTTTTGAATGTCTATCCATAGCCTGTAAGCTCTCCCCATTTGTTAGAAGGGATTTTGAGAAAGGGACTCAGACTCTCTCAGCCCACTGGGCTCCAGCCACTTAAACTAAATTTTCAAGTCAACTTAATTCTTCTTCTCTTAACCTCCCTTGGGCTGCCTCCACCCTTTTGGTCCAGTTATGGCTACAGCCCCTGGGGAGCTAGTCTGCACAAATATATAAATGTATATGCAACTAGCTATGCACAGAGCTGTTTCCAGCCTGCCCAGGGCTTTCTTTATCTTTGTGGGCTTATCTCCTGGTTGATCAGACCTTGGTTGCCACAGTATAAGTGGATTAGTGCACATGCTGCTGTGGAGACGGGCTTTGCCCTGCTAAGAATCCTTTCGAAAGTCCAAACAGTCCATGAGCAACTTGGGTGCCTGCAGCCTTGCTGTTGGGCTTTGCTTCCTTGGGAGCCCCTCAGCCAGTCCTCATAACATAAAACAACCCTTGGTTCAAACAAGCAAATGAAGAAAGCAAACCTTTACCCTTTCCCCAGGTGGTAGGAGAGGGCCCTTCAGCACTGGCCATCCCTAATATAACTGACTTCTCTGGTAGTGACCTGTCTTCTGCCTATGTCCTGCCTTGCAGTGGGGAGAGCCTCATGCTTGCTCTAAATGAACTAGCTGAGGTACTGGAAGCAGTCCAGGCTTTGAAGAATAAAGCTCTGGGCGTACTAACTTATCTTATCTTATCCTGTAAGAATACATTAGGCAATAGACTGCTCTTTTATCTCAGCTTAATTTGTACAAAATGAACTTCTTCAACCAGGAGATTTTGCAACACCTTCAGCTTTTCTGTGAAATATGAATTTTCATTTCCACCCAGGAGAAATTTTACCATCTTTGCATTCTCCTATGCCTGGAGAAGGGTGAGTGTGCCTGAAAGCTTGCAAATAAAGAATTTTTTGTTTATAAATATCTAGTTGGTTTAATAAAAGATATCACCTCTACCCAGAGTTCTGATTCCTTAGGCAATATAGACCTCTCTGCTGTTGCTGGGATTATCCAAGCTGGCCCAGGTATCTTCATGGTGAGCTACAGCACTGACATACCTGTCAAGGCCAGGCACAGCTAATAGATTAGTACCCTGTGCTGGGTATTATGCGTGCTTGTACATGTGGGGGATGCCTGCTCCGATGCATTCTAATTTGGGCGCTTGTACATCTTATCAGCTTTCTCTAGCTAAAGATATTTCCTAGGTTTTTTTCACTCTTGCAACAATAAATGATGTTACATTTATGTTATATAACATGTTTAAGACTCATAATGGATTAATATGCTATTACTAGTAAAAAAGCTAGGGGGCACCTCATAATAATTTTATCCTCTTGACCTCCTAGTACTAAATTACAGCAGGGGGCAGTTTAGGAATGTATTTAGTGATTGGTTTATTTTTTCGGGTGGCTTTCAATTACACTCCTCCCTACCCCCAACATTTCTTACATTCGCCTAGCTATTCATTTTTGGGTGCTCTCTCCTGGTGCTCTCCCCGACAAATCTACACGGTATCCACTTTTCCCCCTCCCATCATGTTGAGGGGGCAGTCGAGCCCCTAATTTGAAGACCAGAAGAAATTGTTGGCTGCTGGGCAAAGCCTCTTTGTATGCTTTCTATGATCACTATGGCCAGAGAAAGCTGGGGTGCTTTTGGCCAGCTCAAGGGACACTGGCACACCCTCACAGCCCACCTCGAGGTTGCCAAGGCCAATATCCCCCATGTCATCATTGCAACCTGTATACTGCATAACATCTGCAAGGCCTGTGGGGAAACTGTTCTGTGAGGCCTGCTTGTCCTGGGGGTCTCCTGCAGCTGCTGCAGCAGCAATCCTACTACTCAGAACCTGGCTGGTAGCCCGAGTGTGGCTCCGGCCAGCCAGGCTCCAGTTCTGAGTGGTGCGTGCTGTCCCTGTGTGTGCTGCTCCACATTTTTTGTGTGGGTTTTTTAAATCCTTGCCTATCCAGGGGTCAAATTCCAACCCTCCTCCCCGCCCCCCCGCTGCTCCCTTGCAGCATGGAGAACAGCTGAATGTGCTGTATGTGATGCTGCACACATGTCTGCAGCACTGCACAGCCATGGTCATCTGGACGTAGCCTGTGACTGTATGTTTGGGGTTGGCTCTTTTAGGAAATGTATTTTACTGATAAAGCACATGAGAGAAATATGAGAAAAGTTGTGCAAGAGGAAACCTGTCTGTACATGCTTTTCATACAGAGTGAACTGACACTTAGCCCAGAAAGTATCCTTGTGACCCTCCTCACTTCTGCAGTCCTTAGTGGGGCTACTCCTAACATACATCTTGATGGACTGGATCCAAGTGACTTGCCCAGAATGAATCAACCACCTGAAACACCCAAACCACGTAGCTATCATTCCTCACAGCTCCAAATGCGATACTTTGCTGAACACTGCTTAGGCACACAGATGCCAGCTTTTCCACATAAATGGGGTTACTCTGTGTGTCCACTGCACTGTAGGCTGAAAACTGAGCCCTATTTCTAAGCCTAAACTGGCATCTGTGTTCATAAGCATGACCAGTTCCTGACAACAGGTTGCTAGGCTGTGAGGAATTCCCTAGCTTGTATACCTAGGTGCTTGATCTCAAATGGGAGCATTTACAGGTATAGCGTAGAGACGGAATATATGGGCTAAAGAAGGACAACTCCAGAAACGTGGCCACTTTGGGCTCTAAAGAAGTTTTTTGCGGCTTACCGCAGCAGCTTAATGAGTCTAGCTCAGGTCAGCACCTCACCCCTGCCATACAGCATATTTTTATGACAGGAAACAACAGTTTATGTACTGAAATATTTACTCTACTTGAGGAATTTCCAAGTGCAGCACAGATAACTGCCAAAGGCAAATATGTATTTAAATGCCAGGGGTAAGGAATAAGCAGTGTTTTGCAGTGGTTTCCAAACTCAAGCCCCCAGCTCTGAAAAAAACTACATGGTTTATTGGAGGGAGATTATAAGCCTTCTCACCTAAAGTTGGTTCAAAGCAAGTTGTATAAAAACCCACAGAGGTGAAGATGGGTGAGAAAATGCACAGAAGGAAGCATGTCAGGCCTGTGCATGGTTGTGCAGAACTTTCATTGATCTGATATATGGCTGTCAAAAAAGTGCTATCTCGTTACTTGGCTAAATGGCTATGCAGATGTTCATTAAATTCCTGTGAGCTGTTTGATCTCTTCTTCCTGCTTCTCCTGCAACAGATTCTCTGCAGAGCTGCCTTCCTGGCTACCTTTGAGAACCAGCTCGGGAAGGCTGCCATGCTAGGGGAGGGAATGAATCCAGGCTGCAGGGATACTGCTGTGAAAATACCCATTGATGGCATTTCCTAAAGGAAGAGAGAGAGGAGAGACTGTGATGCCTAGGATCAGAAACTGCTGGGGGTTTTCCTTTTATCTGCTTTGCACTGAGAAACCCAACAAAGGACACTAGCCAATGCCAGCTGAGGTGGTAATTTATTTCTGTGATGTGGACAACAGATCACGAAGCACTGGTCTGGACACAAGGCACTTTGGAGCTCTTAGATACTAACTAATTCTGTTTATTATTAAGGAAGCAGTTGTCTGAATCATAGAGAAGTATGACTGGAAGAGACCTCCAGTGATCATCTGTCCAATCCCCTGCTGGAGGCAGGATCATCCCTATTCAAACTATTCTGTATACATACATTTTCTAACCTATTAGCAAAACTACGCAGTCAGTCTGGACAAAACCACAACACGTAACACTCTAACCTGCCACAAGCCTATTTGGGACCTTTTTCACTTGGGTAAGCCCACTAATTTACTAAAATCTGCCACTTATGGGTGGCGGGAGAAAAAAAAAGGACCACAACTGATTATGGGGGACAAAAAATGACAAAAAGGAATGTGCAGGTGAGTCAGAGAGCCAAAACAAGTGCACCCTTGGGGGACACTGAGCAGAGCAATCCAGACAGCACCCACTGATTCTCAAAGGCCACCAGAGAGCCAGCGGCTACTATCCAGTGGTGGTCTGCCCGGAGGTGGGACTGGAGAAAGCCCAGGAAGATGGCTCCACAGTCCCTGGGAACCCTCCCGGCCAGAACCTCCTTCCTGGTAACATAGATGGCCAGCTTGGCCAGGGCCAGGAGGAGGTTGACCAGGAGGTCCCTGGCTTTGGTAGGGCCACAGAAAGGGTGTGAAAAAATAAACAAGTGGAGGGGAACATGCAGCCAGAACTCAATAAGAGGTTCTGGAGGAGGAGGTGCAGGGACAGCAACTTGGCGCACTCAAGGAACATGTGCTTCAGGGTCTCCCTCTGCACACAGAACAGACAAGTGTCAGGGCATAAACTCTGGCAGATACATGTCCATGACAATGGCCCTGTGAAGGAGCCACCAGCCTAGGTGGTGCGTGGGATCAAGGTCAAATACAGGCTAGGCCACTGGGGTCCATTGGCCTCGTCCTCACCTAGGATATCCCACCACTTGGTGTCTGGGCAGGATGCGAGGGCAGTATGGTGGAGCATACGGTGGATGAGTGTATAGAGCTGGTGATGGTGGGCTGAGGAGAAGCAGACTGGGTGTGTGTCCTCCAGCCTGGTAAGATGATGTGGCAGGGAGTGCTGCGGTGCCCGCTGAGGTGTGGGCCCCACCAGCAACTCCACCAGGCTGGGGGACCCAGGGGGGTGGGGGGATGGTCCTCACACAAGACCTGCTCTAGAAAGGCAAGGGCATCAACAGGCAAGGCAACTTTCACCTCTTGTACTAGGCACAGGCAGGCCTCACGTTCCGTGGGCAGACTCTCACTTAGTGTAGCCCAGGAGGTCTCAGATCCTGGTGAGACCCACCTGGGCCATCCTCTGTCATGTCTAGGGTGTCGCCGTCGCCGAGACTGCCAGCTGGGGGTTCCACAGCCATGGCTCAGCAAGTAGGTTGGTGCCCCAGGCCACCCACAACGGGGACCTGGAGGCAGAGATCAGTCCCCCAGGCCCTGAGGAGGTCTTGGTAAAAGACTGAGCCCTGTGCAAAACTCAGCCCGCACAGGTAGAAGAGCTGCTGGTCATATTACATGGCTACCTGGAACCATACAGGAGTCTCTGCAGGGCCTGAAGCTGGAAGGTCAGTACCTGGCTGCTGAGGCAAACTAGACCCTACCTCCTCAACCTCCCCCTCCAGCAAAGGGAGGCTAAGGACCCCTTCAAAGACTCATTGCTGTCCTGACAAGAAAAACTCCAGTGCCAACCTGCCACAGGTAAAGGAGGGGGACCATGATAGCCAGAGACCTGCTGCTGCAAGGTTGTTAAAATATGTTCAAGACATCCAAAGAAAAGAGTTATGCTATCCACTATAAAGAAAGGCAAAACACCCCACAGTCCATACCAATCTAACCATGGGGTAAAAGTCCTTCCTGACCCTAACTGGTGATCGGTCTGACCGTGAGCAGAGGGGCAAGACCCTCGATCCAGGAACCTCCAGGTTTAAGTCCCAGCAGAAGCATTTGCACATCCCAATCACAATTCCTGGCCTTGGCTGCAGCTAACACCCAGTGGTTCTGAGAAAGGCTTAGCAAGCAAAATAAAACAAAATAAAAACTGTGATGCATGTAGCAAGAAGAGAGGAAAAAATTTCCAACCCCTGGCAACCAGAGAAGCCCAGAATCACGGGAAATACCCATAGTAGAGCATTGTATGGGCACAGCTGCTTCTAAATCATCCCAGACCAGTGCCTGTCCAACATTTTCTTGAACATCTCCAGTGATGGGGATTCCACAGTTTCCCCAGACAAGGCTTCATTGTTCTAACAGTGAAGAAGTTTTTCATGATATCTAATCTAAATTTACTTTGTTGCAATGTCAAGTTATGTAAGTCCATGTCCTGCTCCCTGCAGTGAGAGAGAAAAGGTGTTTTCCCTCTTCTTTATGCCAGCCCTTCAGGTATTTGAAAACTGCTATCATGTCCCTTTTGAATCACCTTTTCTGCAACTGACCATGCCTACTTACTTCAACCTTTCTTCATAGATTTCATAGACATTAGGGCTGGAAGGGACCTCGGAAGATCATCGAGTCCAGCCCCCTGCCTGAGGGGCAGGAAGTCAGCTGGGGTAATAGGATCCCAGCAAGATAAGCATCCAAATTTCTCTTGAAAGTGTTCAAAGTAGGTACTTGAACCATCTCCGGTGGCAGGCTATTCCAGACCTTGGGGGCTCGAACAGTAAAGAAATTCCTCCTTATGTCCAGCCTGAAACGGTCTTGCAGTAGTTTATAACCATTTGACCTCATCATCCCTTGGGACGCTCTGGTGAACAAACGTTCCCCCAGATACTGGTGGTCACCCTTGAAACTTATAGGTGGCCCTCAGGTCATGCCCGAGCCTGCACTTTTCCAGGCTAAAGAGTCCCATGGCTCTCAGCCTGTCATTGTAAGGTCTGTTTTCCTGACCTCTGATCATGCGTGTGGCTCTTTGCTGGACTCTCTCAAGCTTCTCCACATCCTTTTTGAATTGTGGGGCCCAAAACTGGACGCAGTACTCCAGCTGCGGCCTCACCAAGGCCGAGTACAAAGGGAGAATGACCTCCCGGGATTTGCTTGAGAAACATCTATGGATGCACGCCAGCATTTTGGTTGCTTTACTAGCCGCAGCATCTCATTAAAAGCTCATGTTCATCTTGTGGTCAATGATGACCCCCAAGTCTCTTTCTTGGTACAGTATAACTTTCTTTCCAAGACCTTTATCAGTCTTGTCTTCCTTCCTGGACCCTATCTCACTTTTCCACATCCTTTTTGAAATGTGGATCCCAAACCTGCATACAGTACTCCAGGCGAAGCCTAACCAGTGCTGAGTAGAAAGGCATTATCACCTTCCTTGTCTTACACTTAATATTTCTATTGATGCATCCCAAAACTGTATTTGCCTTTTGTGTGGTTGTGTCACACTGCAGATTCATGTTGAGTCAGTGATCTACCAAGATTCCCAGATCCTTCTCTGTGGTGCAGCCATCCAGCTAGGTGTTACCCATTTTTTATTTGTATTTTTGATTATTCTTCCCAATGTGTAGCACCTTGCATTTGTCAGCATTGAACTTCATCCTGTTAGCTCCAGCTGTCCCAGTTGTCAAGATCCTTCTGAACTGTGTTCCTGTCTCTAACGTGTTCACCATCTTTCCCAGTTCCCTGTCACCTTCAAACTTGCTCAAGAAGCTTTCTATGCCAGCATCCAAATCATTAACAAGCACACTGAGCAGCACTGGTCTTGGGTAGATCCCTGTAAACCTCTTGTCATTCTGACATGGATCCATTTATAATTATCCTTTGTTTCCATGGATCCATTTATAATTATCCATTTATAATTATCCTTTGTCTGTTCACTTAGTAGTTTTGTCTAGCCCACATTTCTCCAATTTGTTTATGAGAGGGTCATGTGGAACCTTACCAAAAGCCTTGCTGAAATCCAGATACACTATTTCCACAGCATTTTTTCCATCCATCCAAGTTGTTACTTTGCAAAGAAATAATTCAGATTCGTTCGACATGATTTGTTCTTAGTAAATCTATGCTGACTGCTTGTGATCAGCCTTTCCTCCTCCAGATGCTTGCAAATGGGCTTCCTTAGGGCATATTTCAGTAACTTCCTGGGTACTGAGGTGAACCTAACTGGTCTGTAGTTTCCTAGGTCCTCCTTTAAGAGGGGCACTTATAGTGGCCCCTTTCCAATCCTCTTTTTGCATTTGGTGCATAAAGAACAGATATGCACAACTCAGAACTAGACAGAGGAAAAGGAGAGATGGAAATAAATTGGTGGGGTGAATAAAGTGGAAAACACTCAGCAAGCACAAAACCACATTTTCCCAGTCTAGCAGAACATCAGGGGATTTCTATAGTGTGGCAGAATCTTTGGGGCAGAGCGGGGCTACAGCCAGCTACGCCCAGGCCATGCCATCTCTCTCAGCCCCTAGCATATGGGCTGCCAGAGCTGTGCTGAAACACACCGTACTCCTTTAATCATTAGTTTCTAGAGATAGGTACAAGACGGTAGATGGAGCTGCATTAGTGGGCCATGAATAGCACATCTTATCTGCCAAGCCCCATCATGACCAGCTGTTATGAGGCACAGATGGAACACGAGCCCTAAGATTAAACAAATCCTCAATGTGTTGCATTTCCCAAGACTTTGAGATAAGCTCAAGCCCTCCTCTATGAAAGGAGCTGCCCATGGTTCAAAGTATGGCATGTAACCCACAGTCTCCCAGCACAGTCCCTGTGCTGAAGTCAACATGGCTGTCAGAACTCTGGTACCAGTCGTGGCTCTGTTCGTCTTCATTGCTCAGGGGGGTAAGTCTGTTTCTTGAGCTGGGGTACAATTCTCCTGTATTTAACATTATGTCTGTATGTCTAAGAACCAATGGGTTTGTATAATAAAAGGTCAAGTGGAAGGCTGTAAGGGGGAGACAAAGCAGAGAGAGGCTGACTTCCCCACATCAGGCTGCCTGGGATGGCATAGCCTTGCCTAGAGAGTGCATTTTGATACCTGCCATATTATAGCACAGTTGTTACTGCAGCTATGATTCAGGGTTGTAAAAGAACCAAGATCTGTGAGGCAAAGGAACAGACTAAGCAAGTCAATAAAAGATATACCTGCTCCCTAACCTTGCTTCTCTCAACAGATATCCTTGCACTTGCATGGATGGGCATGCTGGCCCACACCCTATCCACCACCACCCTATCTACCTCAAGCCGCTGCCCTGAGGCACTAGGTATAGCAAAGCACCAGTCAACATGGCATTTATATGCCTGGAGTTATGTAGCTATTTAGGAAAGGATGGTATCATCCAGGTGAGCAAAGGATAGGCAGACAGACAGGAAGAGAGCAGGTATGAGGTGGGGCACCAGTGTGGACATGTATACATATTGGTGCTCTTCATTAAAGTGGATTGGCAGGGAGCAGCTTTCAAAAATATTTGCATGTGGTCAGTGGAAGGGCTTCTGCATGGGTTCTGGTGACAGGTATGTACAGCTCCCAAGAAGAAAGGCGTGGGGAGTGTGTCATGAATGGGGGACAGGTGGATGGATGTGTAGAAGAACAGTCCCTGAATAGGGCTCAGGGGACAATGGGACTGAACAAACCTGTGCCCCCAGTCCCTGAACATAGGTGCTGAGGGCACAAGTAGGAATGTGCCACGCACAGAAGATAAGTGTATTTGTTTGGGGGGACAGTGTATCACAGTGTGAATGAGGAGATTGGCTGAGGGGAGGTGAGGATGTAACACACAGAGATATCAGGAAGACAGGTTTCTGGGGAACTTACCAGGCCCTGGGGCCCAGTGGTGGCATCTAGAGGACAAAACAGCTTGCACATGGGATGCATAATCATGAATAGGAGTTTGTGGAGATGTTCCATGCCCAGGGGTTAGGTGAACAGATTCAGGGATGGAGAACATGTCATGCACAGGAGCCAGGAGATGGCTACAATTCTCAAGCATGGTGCTGTGGAATCCTTCCATGCAGCCAGATCCTATGAAGGGTGTCCCAAGGTGTGAGGAGATAAGCTGAGCAGATAAACACAGACTCAGGCTTGTCCCTGCCTGGCTCATCTCCCTTCCCCACTGCCTGTCCCTTCTGCAAGGAAGTAAGCACTATAATGTGTAACTTATTTTTTGAAATTGGGTGACACTAATTTCACAAAAGTTATACAGGGTGCTTCAAGTCCAAAAAGGTTAAGAACCATTGTCTTATAGGGGAACAGTGAGAATAGGCTTAGGACTAGAGTAAGAGAGATACCATGCACAGCGGCTGGAGGCTGGTTTCAGGGCAGTGAGAATAGGTAGAAATACACAGAGAGAAATACACCTTGGGTAAAAAAGCTTTGAAGCCAGGGGAGTGGGGTGGGAGGGGACAGGGTTGAGGATGTTGTATTAATTTTTATGCAAAAAACAAGCCCTGGGTTCTTGGCTAGAATCAGGAGGCCTCTTGTTCAGACTTACTGTACTCTATTATCTTATTTCAGTCCTTTATCTAAATTTTACTGACTTTTGTAAACAATCTAATGTACCATGATAAATTACCCTTTTGTTAATTGGATAGCTTACACCCTAGGCCTCTGCACACCATTCCTTCCATGACCAGATTAAATCTGCTTCACATCAGATACTAGTTCAAACATGCCAAAAAACATTATTGCACTTAGGAAAGCATATGTAAATATTTTTCTCAAGGTTTAAAAATTCCTCCCTCTAAAGTTGAGATATCCTACTTCACGCTTGACCAACCTGGTCTATAGTGATGACTGTCTCTCTGGATGTGGGGAGAAAAATAAATGAGATATACCTTGACTTTAGTAAGACATGGTTCTTTGGGTACATAGGTGATGCATACAGGGTGCATGGGGGTGCATGTGCACCCCCTGGGAGCGTTAGTGTACCCCCTGAGAGCAAGCGGGGGGGGGGGACAGGTGGAGTGCTGGTGCCCGCAATCCCCAAGAAGTGCCGCTGGCACTTCTGGGTATACCACTGGCACTTCTGGGCTTGGTGTTTGGCCGTGGGGGGATGCCCCCCACTACAAACACTGCCATGGCTGCGTGTGGGTGGTCACCATGCCCCACCCAGCCTCAGGAGGCATGCGTTGCCTGTGTTTGGGTAGATGTACTATCTTTTATTATACCAATTAAAAAGTTGTAAAAATTGTTCATTGCAAACTTTTGGGTACAAACACCCTTCTTCAGGTACAGGGATACATTGTTGTTTCTTTGTGTTCTCTCCTGGGTAGAATGTGTAATAGCACACGGGTAGCTGAGTAATTTTGTCTTTGATAGATTTTCCCTGTGCGTTCATTCTGGTGCGCAGTTGTTGTTTGGTTTCTCCTACATATTTCCCATCAAGGCATTTAGTGCATTGGATGAGATATATTACATCTCTGGAGGTGCAGGTGTAAGATCCAGGGATGATGATGGTTCTGTTGTGGGGTGCAGTTATTGTGGGGGTAGCAGAGATGTGTTGGCAGGTTTTACATTTTTTTGTCCCAGCCTGGTTTGGATGCATTCGGTGTGCTTTGGGCCATAGGAAGTTTGCTTCTGGTGATGAGGCTGGAAAGGTCTGGTGCTTGTTGAAAGGCTAGGATGGTTCTTCTCGTATGGGTTGCAACTGTCTGAGGATTTTCCATACAGGTTCCAGGGAAGGATGGTATATTACAACTAATGGTGTGCGATTTGTGGGGATTTTCTTTTTGTACTGCGGCAATTTTTCACATGGCATCTGGGTAGCTCTTTCAAAAGTACAATCTATCTCTCTGGAGGAGTGTCCTTGTTAAGTGAAAGCCTGTTTGAGATTTGTGAGGTAATGAATGCAGGTATTCTCTTCAGTGCAAATTTGGTGGTATCAGAGGGCTTGGCTGTATCTTACAATTTTCTTGGTGTGTTTAGTGTGATTGCTGGTTCTGCACAGATATTTATGTCGGTCTGTGGGCTTCTTGTGTATGGTGATTTGTATTTTACCATTCTGGATATTGATCATAGTGCCTAAAAAGGAAATGTGGGTGCTGGAGTATACAAGAGAGAGTCTGAAGGAGGGGTGATGGTTATTGAATGTGTGATGGAAATCAATCAGAAACTGCAGGTTTTCAGTCCAAATGATGAAGATGTCATCCATATACTTTAGGTGGTGCAGCTCTTGAGGAATTCTTCTTCCACATAGGTCATGAAAAGTTTGGCATATTGTGGGGCCATTTTGGTGCCCATAGCTGTGCCCATGGTCTGAAGGAAGTGTTGGTTGTTAAAATAGAAGTTGTTGTATGTGAGGATTAAGTGTATAAGTTCAGTGATATCTTTCAGTGTGTACTCTGAGTTGTAATCTTGTTCTTGTAGATATGTAAGGCAGACTTGGATGCCATCCTAGTGGGGATGTTGGTATACAAGCTAGTAACATCCATGGTGGCTAGAAGGGTATTGCTGGGAAGGTGGTCTATATTTTTAAGTTTTCATAGAAAGTCTGTTGTGTCTTGGACAAAACTCGCTCTTTGGGTGACATGAGGTTTTAGGATGGATTTGATGAAACCCATGAAAACATCACAAGACTCGTGATTTCTAAGTCAGAATAACTCTGACTCATGATCTCCCGATCTAACCCTCATATCTCCAGATTTTCCTAGCTGGTAAGTTTGTGGAGGGGAAGGGGCAGGGGGGAGAGGGAAGGGTAGGGTGGGGGCAGATTGAGGCCCCCACAGTAAGGCAGGGAGTGGGGAAGTAACTGGGACTGGGGTGAATGGGGCACTGGGTCTGAATCAGGTCATCCAGAGGCATGGGGTGGGGGGTGACTCACCACTGCTATGTGCACCCCTGAGGAGGAAGGGGGGCATGTGCCCCCCATGGGGCAGAGGCGGGATGCAGGAAGCACACTGGCATTGCACAGCTGAGCTCTTGGGGCAAAGGCAGCAGGGCACAGAGCCCTGAGCCTGCAGTGGGCAGCCCTTGCACCCCGCATCCTCCTCCCCCCCACCTCTAGATGACACCCAGGCCCCAGGGCCCCATTCATACCAGCCCCTGATCCTGCCTCACTCATCCCTCACCATGGGGTCCTTGATCTGCGCATCACCCCACCCCATCCCTCTTCGCCCCTGCCCCTTCCTCTCCACTTACCAGCTGGGTGCTGTCTGTGTGTCTATGTGTCTCTGTCTCTGTGTGTCTGCCCCTAACTCCCAAGCCATAGCCCTGCTGCTGCCTTTCACTCCTGACCCACAGTACCTCGCATCCTGTTGGGTGTGCAGGGACTCTCCCTCCCCAGGCTCCAAACCCCACACAAACACCCCCCACCCCCCACACCTTCACAAATAACCTCCCCCCCTCACACACACTTCAAAAATAGCATCTCATGATTTACATGCCAAATCTCTTGATTTTTTTTTTAAAAGTTCATCTCATAATTTTTGACATGGTGGGGTTGGCAATACTGGAAACCTGATATTTCCTTAGTGAGGTTTGGATATTATAGGTCTTCTTGGGTTCCCCTGTTTGTTAGATTTTAGGGAGCATGTAAAAAGTCCTTGGATTAGGTAGTGGTGGGATCAAGTTTTTAGTTTCTCCTGCAGTTCAGATGGAAATAATGTGATGGTGATTTTGAATTTTTAAGGTGAAAAAGGGAGCTGGATCTTCCTCTGTTTTTTCATTGCAGGTGGTATCAGAGAGTTGTCTGTTGGCTTCTTTTATTTAGTCTTCATGGTTAAGGATAACTATACCTCCTCCTTTATCTGTTGGTTTTATTCTTATTTGGTGGTTGGATCTTAGAGAGTCTATGGCCCTTTTCCCTGAGAAGGAGAAGTTGTTGTGGTTTGTTGCTGATTATTTCATTGTTCATTTTTTCTCTAAAGCAGTCAATATAGCAGTCGAGGTTTGAATCTTGTCCATTGTGAGGTGTCCAATCTGTTGGTTTTTTGGATTTTTTTGGTGTTAAACCTTTTCTTGATGTTGTCACAGGATGAAGTGTTGTTGAAAGTGTGTTTGTTTTGGTTGTGGAAATATTCCTGGAGACAGAGGTGTTGGAAAAATTCTTCTAGTTCTCCCCATTGTAATATCTTATTAGGGTATTGTTCTGGACAGAAATTAAGGCCTTTAGCGAGGAGAGATTTTTCAACTTTGGTAAGTGTGTGTGTGGAGATATTGATAATATTTGAGGGTTGACTAGTTCCTTCAGTTTCATCAGGTCTGAGGTTGCAATGTTGTACGGTGCTATTGTTTCTCTGATGGTTCTTTGTGGCTGGGAAAGCTGATCCTGTAGTAATTGGCTCAATTACTTCTTTTTATGTTGGATGGATGTTGTAAAAAATCTTTGGTAGTCTTTTTATTTACGTTGTATAATGTTTGGGAAGAGATCTGGATTTATCTCTTTTAAGTTGTCATAGCGTGTGTTCATTTCCTTCTTGAGTTGATCTCTTCTGGAGTAAGTTAAGTGGAGGAGATGATTTCTAAGTTTTTCTGAAGTTCTTTTGCAGAGTTGTGAGGCATATTTGGAGTTTTGAGTAGTAGTCAGAGGATTGTAGATGTTCATCCTCTGGGAATAATGTTGTGTTTCTTGCATACACTTAGAAAATAAATGTTTCTGTTGAGTTTAGCTTCTTTCTTCATCATGTTGTGAAGTTTCCATTTGTAACAGGAGGGGTATCCTAAGGTCGCTGTACTCTCCCCTAGTTGCCCTCTGCACTGTGCCAAGTTGCCTACAAGCACCCTCAAATCTCACCCGCCACCTCTTTGGTCTTATGTATATTAAAGGGAGGCTGGCTTTTGTCCTCTTGGCCACGGTTCTCCTGCTATTGCTAGTCCTGTTTCTGTAATGGGTGTTTCATGTGCCCCGGCCTTATGGGCTATGCGTGGCTCCAACCATCCCTGTGCCATGCCCCAAGCCTCGCAGATGTACCGGACGTCTTCAGTTTCACTCAACACTTCTCTATCACTTGGGCTCTCTCTCTGTGAACTGGGCTTATTTAGTCTGGAGAAGAGAAGACTGAGAGGGGATTTAATAGCAGCGTTCAACTACCTGAAGGGTGGTTCAAAAGAGGAGGGAGCTAGACTGTTCTCAGTGGTGGCAGATGACAGAACGAAGCGTAGTGGTCTCAAGTTGCAGCAAGGGAAATCTAGATTAGATATTAGGAAAAACTTTCTCTTTAGGAGGGTAGCAAATCACTGAAACAGGCTACCCAGAGACATTGTGGAATCTTCATCCTTAATTTATGATTCTACTGGGTTTTATGGCATGTGAAGTACCGTCATAACTTCTTTACATTTAACAAGGCAGAGAACTTACTACTCAGTTCATTTGTAAGTAAAACAAAGGGCAGACTACTCCTATATGTTTCTAAGAGGTTTATAAACATGTCAGCTCTTATCAGCTTTATGGCTCTATTCCCAGAATGTCTAAAAATGAACAAATCTCCCTGTTGCTGCTATAGGATCCTAAACCATGTCCTTAGTGGGCTAGTTTACATGTGTAAGTTGAAGTAATAACCTGCACTACTTATTGAGCCCGAGTTACTGCTTCCTGGGTGCCACAATTACACATGAGCCTGAAAGCACAGCACATTGAGCCAGGTCAGAGCAGCCTTGGCTGGCAGTAGAACCCAAGGGTCAGCCTGTCAGCCTGGGGTTGCTCTGACCCAGCTCAATGTGCTGCAGGGGGGCTGGCTGGGGCATAAGAGTGCTCCAGTGTGGGGCTAGCTGGCAGGCAGCCCCTGCACTGAAGCACCTCGTGCCCCAGCCAGCCCCTTCAGCATCTCCAAGTGTGTTGCTGCATGGTAAAAAACTCTGCTAAAGGCTTGTACTTGTATTTACAAGTATGAGCTTGCTTCAGGGTTAATTAGTTTCCTCCTGCCCAGGAGCACTGCATGTGTAGATAGATGCGAGACTTCTACTGTGGAGCTAATTAGTCATCTTGTGTAGATGTGCCCACACTCTGATTTCACCTGTGCAAAACAGCAGCAACAAACAACACACCAGAAAAAAAGAGAAAGAAAAACCATGCTGTTGCCCTGCCTTCTCTGGTAGTTGACAGTTCATTCCCAGGCAATGTAGCAGCTGTCCCAAAGCCAGCTGTTAATAGAGGGGTAATCCAGGATGGTATGTTAGTAAGAGTTGGCTATAGCAGTTGGCTGAAGATATTCCATTGTGCCCACTTTTTTTTTCTTTAAATGCTTTTTCATTAAGCCTTAGGGAATTATTGTTAATCATAGGAATAACAGATGTCCACAAAGGAAAAAAGAGAAATAAAGCATTTCCAAATAACTTAAAGAAAAGAAATCCTGAACACTAAAACAAATTTGTCACGTTTTCCCTTTAAAAATACTTAAAAGAAAAGCAAAAGCATTAATGATTTGTTTTGCAGCCTTAACTGTACAAACACCACTCTACACGTGGATTTTTAATACAAACAATTGCAACGCAAACAATTTAAAAACAAATGCTGGTGTGCCAGGATCATTAGTACAGCCAATGTAGATTAAATCTGAGGCTTCTCATGAACCAGCCAAATATGCCGTGTTTATTTTGATAGAGGAAGGTCTGGTGAAAAAAGGTCCGTGCAAAGCTGAGCAGAAGTTTAAAGAAGGCTCAGAATTTATTTCTGACCTTACTGATGGAAAAAGTCTGGGCCTGTGCAAGTGCTCCTTAACCACATTGCGATCTGGCAAAATTTCACCAGCTCTAGGTTGTTAAAGCCACTAAGACACTGGGCTCAGCTCACAGCAGGGCTGCAACAACTGCACTCTGAGCTGGCTAAGCCACGCTTTGTTGAAGCAAAAGTCCAAAGCGAAAGAGGAAAGAAAAGTAATAAAATAGGGAAGGAAAAGGGCACATGAGGGAAGGAAGAGCAGCAGAAATCTAAGTCTCATGTTCCAGGTGGTGTGCAGGACTTGGAGCTAGCAAAGGAAGTGATGTCACCTGAGTCTTGTCTGGTCAAGACGTGCCGCTGACAATGGAAACCAGCTGGTGTCATGATGGATTCTGGGATCTAAGGGCCTAAGGGGGCGGGGAGGGGAGCCATGATGAGGGAGATCTTTTAATCTACCTGGTTTTCTTGTTGCCAGTGTCTAATAAAGCCCCCCAAAGGGACAATGGTGGAACAGCCTGCCATCTCATTACCTTATTCACCAAGTGGGCCTACCAATGTTAGCAACTCGATCTGTTGCCCTCATGTGTACCAGACATAATCACAGCTCTGTCCTTGGGTAGTATCAGTCATTTTTTTGTTTAGACTAAATTCAACACTAGATTTTTTTCCTGGCTCTTGTACAATTTATATAACAGGCTGTGTTAGAATTGCATTACACTGAGCGAAGTGGGAGTGCAGCCCTCTACGCAGTAGTGATAGGCCAGGTAAAGGGAGTGGGTGGAGGGAGGGGGTTAACACTGAAAAGATGTCTCATATACAAGGGATATGTGGACAAGCCATTGGCATGGTGATCTGTGCACAGGGGCTGACAGGGGCAGGGGAATTTAAGGGAGAGAGGCTGGCGGTCCCTATGCAGGCCTGCTCCCAGTTTGGAGGTAGCACCAAGGGTAGCCTGCAGCACAGAGTTCACCCTGAGGCTCTCCCCCAACCTGCCACTTTGAAATGCCTTTTGGTTGAGCAGCTCTGCAGCCCCACAACAGAAGCAGGCCCGTATTCCTGCCACCATAGCTCTGCAGTTTCTCTGCCAGAGGTTCTAGGATCCTTTGTTCAATATCTTCATTAATGATCTGGAAGATGGCATGGAGCGTGTCCTCAACAAGTTTGCAGCTGACGCCAAGATGGGAGGTGTAGTAGATATGCTGGAGGGTAGGGCAAGGATTCAGAGTGACCTAGACAAATTGGAGGATTAGGCAAAAGAAATCTCATGATGAGATTCAACAGGGACAAGTGCAAAGTCCTGCACATAGGATGGGATAAACCTATGTACTGCTACAGGCTTGGGAGCAACTGGTTAACCAGCAGCTTTGCAGAAAAGGACCTGCGGGTTACAGTAGATGGTAAGCTGAATATGAGCCAG
>NW_017728950.1:20516975-20518722 GCF_001723895.1 Crocodylus porosus | reverse complement strand
TCTCATTACCTTATTCACCAAGTGGGCCTACCAATGTTAGCAACTCGATCTGTTGCCCTCATGTGTACCAGACATAATCACAGCTCTGTCCTTGGGTAGTATCAGTCATTTTTTTGTTTAGACTAAATTCAACACTAGATTTTTTTCCTGGCTCTTGTACAATTTATATAACAGGCTGTGTTAGAATTGCATTACACTGAGCGAAGTGGGAGTGCAGCCCTCTACGCAGTAGTGATAGGCCAGGTAAAGGGAGTGGGTGGAGGGAGGGGGTTAACACTGAAAAGATGTCTCATATACAAGGGATATGTGGACAAGCCATTGGCATGGTGATCTGTGCACAGGGGCTGACAGGGGCAGGGGAATTTAAGGGAGAGAGGCTGGCGGTCCCTATGCAGGCCTGCTCCCAGTTTGGAGGTAGCACCAAGGGTAGCCTGCAGCACAGAGTTCACCCTGAGGCTCTCCCCCAACCTGCCACTTTGAAATGCCTTTTGGTTGAGCAGCTCTGCAGCCCCACAACAGAAGCAGGCCCGTATTCCTGCCACCATAGCTCTGCAGTTTCTCTGCCAGAGGTTCTAGGATCCTTTGTTCAATATCTTCATTAATGATCTGGAAGATGGCATGGAGCGTGTCCTCAACAAGTTTGCAGCTGACGCCAAGATGGGAGGTGTAGTAGATATGCTGGAGGGTAGGGCAAGGATTCAGAGTGACCTAGACAAATTGGAGGATTAGGCAAAAGAAATCTCATGATGAGATTCAACAGGGACAAGTGCAAAGTCCTGCACATAGGATGGGATAAACCTATGTACTGCTACAGGCTTGGGAGCAACTGGTTAACCAGCAGCTTTGCAGAAAAGGACCTGCGGGTTACAGTAGATGGTAAGCTGAATATGAGCCAGCAGTATGCCCTTGTTGCCAAAAAGGCTAACTGGGCTGCATTAGTAGAAGCATTGCCAGCAGATCGAGAGAAGTGATTATTCCACTCTATTCTGCACTGGTGAGGCTACATCTGGAGTACCGTGTCCAGTTTTGGGTCCTCCACTATAGAAAGGATGTGGACAAGTTGGAGAGAGTCTTATGGAAGGCAACAAAAATGATTAGGGGGCTGGGACACATGACTTCTGAGGAGAGGATGAGGAAATTGGATTTATTTAGCCTGCAGAAGAGAAGGCTGAGAGGAGATTTGATAGCAGCCTTTAACTACCTGAAGGGTGGTTACAAAGAGGATGAAGATAGACTGTTCTTAGTGGTGACAGATGACAGAGCAAGGAGCAATGGTCTCAAGTTGCAGCAAGGGAGGTTTAGGTTGGATATTAGGAAAAACTCTCTCACTAGGAGGGTGGTGAAGCACTGGAACAGGTTACCTAGGTAAATGGTAGAATCTCCATTTTTGGAGATTTTTAGGGCTGGGCTAGGCAAAGCCCTGGCTGGAATGATATAGTTGGAGATGGTCTTGCTTTGAGCAGGGGGTTGGACTAAATGGCCTCCTGAGGTCCCTTCCAACCCTAATTTTCTGTGATTTTATGATTCTTTGATCTGACTGGGCTCTGTTATGTTTCAGGGGTAGAGATAATTGAAGGAGACTTTCTGAGATCGGTAAGATCCACCCAGCATTTCTTTCTCTCTTGCTTGTGGACATGATGGCCACTCCTGTGCTGATGACACAGCCTGGGGAGGGTTGGGGGGAAAGGGTGTGCCCAGGGGGCAGCTTTGCCAAGAGCAAAAGAAGGGCTGTTTGCACTGCCAACTC
>NW_017728950.1:20501510-20516530 GCF_001723895.1 Crocodylus porosus | reverse complement strand
CCTGACTAGATCCTCACTTACCCTTGGCCTAGGTGCACCTCCCCTAGGGCCTGAAGGTGGCCCAGTGTCAGGGTTGATCCAGTCCCTGCTCAGGAAAATGGAGGCAAAGAAGTTGTTAAATAGGTTAGTTTTGTCATCTGGTGTGACAACCAAATTTCCTAGTGTGTCTTGCAGAGGCCCCTCATTACCCAGTACCTTCTTTTTGCCCCTTATGCATTTAAAAAAGGACTTCTTGTTGTTCTTGATCCGGGTAACTAGTCCCTGTTCCATCTCTGCCTTGGCCTTCCTAACCACCCCCCTGCAGCCCCGAGCAACCGCAGTATAGTCCTTCCTGGTGACGGCCCCTCCCTTTCATTGGGTGCGCACCTCCCTCTTATCTAGAAGACGTCTCCGGATGCTTTTGGTGAGCCATTGGGGCTTTTGTGCCCTCCTGCTCCCTTTGGGCTTGGAGGATTTTCTCCTTAAGGAGCAACCACTCTTCGTGGACACCTGGCTCCCCTCCCCCCCGGGACCTCAGTGCTTCCCTGACTATTCTCCTTAGCTCATTGAAATCCACCCTCCTGAAATCTAGGGCTTCTGCCTTGCTGCAGGCCTTTGCCACCTTGCGCTGGATGGTGAATTCCAGCGGGCAATGATTGCTGTCACCCAGGTGGTCGAACACCCACAGCCCCCTCAGCAGGTTGTCACCCGTGGCCAGCACCAGGTCCAACAAGGACCTGGTGGGGCCATGCACCTTCTGGGTTAGACGGAGGTCCTGCATTTGGGCTAGGAACCTATGTGAGCGGGCAGACCTGGCTGACTGCTCTTCCCAGCAGAAATCGCAGCCCAGCTCTTCTGAACACCAGGTTCATTGGCTGTATGTGCTGAAGCAGTCACTGTTTTCTGTCTTTGCAGCCTGTGTGTGAGCACACTATCAACTTCCCTGCCTGCCCGTTGGTGTACAGGCCCCTCTGTGGAACTGATGGGAACACTTACGACAATGAATGTTTGCTCTGCATGACTCAAACGTAAGCTCATATCCTGGCTGCTTTTCCTTTGCTACAGGGTGTGAATTTCCTTCGGAGGCTGAGAGAGTTCTAGGCTCTGATAGTGATGAGGAGGTTAAGCTGGATGGGGACTAGGGCAGCTCCTTGGATCCACTCTCCCTCCCACCACACATCCACATCCATATACTCTTAATAGAAGAGCTGAGCCAGAGCAGCAGTGAAGGGGCTATAACTTTCTATTAGGAAAGGCAACTTCTGAGAGGAGTCTGAGTCCCAGCAGTTGCAAAGTCTGCTCCATACATACTGCTCCATTCTCAGGGCGGTCATGATCCAGCCTCTTGTTCACTAGTCCAGGGGTTTTCAACTTTTTTAAACAAGTGTACCCCTTCTGTCTCGAAGTTTCAGCTCATGTACCCCTTTATATTTTTTTCTTGTTTTAAGTGCGGGGGGCAGATCAGTGCTTCCATGGTGAGGGAGGGAGTGGGGCTGGTGCACAGGCTGCACAGCTAGGGCAGGGTGTGTGGTGGGCTGTCGCTGCGAGTTGGGGCTGGGGGTGTGCTGGGCTCATCCTGGCAGAGGGCTGGGCCAGGCTGTGCTTGGGGCGGGCGGCAGCAGTGCTGGGAGGGGGGTTAGGGGGTTATGGTGAATTCTGCAATGGCTGCACACACCCCCGCCCCATATCCCCACTCCCATAGGCCCCCATGATGAGGGAAGGAGTGGGGCTAGAGCAGGGATAGACACTGCCCAGCTGGAGCAGAGCATGGGACAGAGCTGCGGCTTCTCCGGGGTTGCGGGGTGGCTTCTGCCACTGCACACACCCTGGGAGGGCACAGGGGGTGCATGCCCTCAGATCTATACATGGGGCAGGGCAGGCTGGGGCCAGGGCTGCGCTGAGCTCTTCCAAAAAGGGGCTGGGCCAGGCTATGCTTGGAGCGAGCAGTGGCATCAGTGCTGGGAGGGGGCTATGGGAGGGGCTGTAGCCATTCCAGAATTTGCCATAGCCCCCTGTGGCAGGGCACTGTTTGTGCCTGCCACTTTAAGGCCCTGGAGCTGGCAGCTGCCAGGTGCCTGATGAGGGCAGCCATTTTGAATCAGGGGTTGCCCATATAAACAGGGCAGTTCTGCTGCCTGGAGGCTAGGCAACAACACTGCTGGGTTGGAGGGCTGTTAGTATCATCTGGAGGTAAGGGAGGAGCTGTAGGGGATGGTTAGGAGGCTCCTGGTCCTGAGTACAACCTAGAACTTCACCCTGCTGGGAGTGGGAGCCCCCAGGAAGTGCCAGGCCAGTTACCTCCCAGGAAAGGTGGGTTGGGGTGCCTTAACCCCCAGCCCCCACAACTGGGTGGGTTACCCCTTGTTCAGAGGGTCTGGAAGGTGGACCCCATGTAGAAAGAGTGAGACCATGGACTCACACCTGTCTGAACTTCCCCTGACTGGTCCATGCTGGGGCCAGGACTGGAAGGGTTGAAGGGCCAGGGGCCCACTGTGAGGAACACCCAAGAGCTGAGGGCCTGGGATTCTGACTGGCCTGGGGGTGGGCCAGGGCTAGTAGCCAAAGGTCCTGGGGGGACCACACTTGAAGGGGAACAAGCTCAGGGAGCTATGCTGCCTGGTATCATTCTGGATGAGACCACCTGAGGAGAAGAATCCAGGTGGTGTTCAATTAGGAGGATTCTGGGGCCCAGCAAGGGGCGAGTGATAATAATAACATTGAGATGCCATCTGTGAGGCTTAGGCTGCAGTGTAGGGGAGGAAAGGAGCCACAGATGGTGCCCCCTGGCAGTGGGCAGGAAATGGGCAGCCTCCTGCTTAATTACATCATTTAATTAATTCCAACAAGGTGTGGCAAATGAGAAGGTGGGTGGTTAGCCCAGGAACAGGTGGGTGGGCCATGGTTAAATCAACCTTGAGAAGGTCCACTGTTACACCCCCCCCAACCCCCACTTATCAGTGCAGTGCAGCCCAGCCCCGCCCCAAACCCCCATTGAACAGACCAGAGCTGCCCCGGTTCCATCATGCAGTAGCCTGCAGCCCACCCCACCATGAGTGGACATCTGGGGGCACACACCCTCCATGTCCTCCCAGGGAGTGTGCAGCGGTGGGAGCTGCAACCTGCCGTGCTCCCTGGGTGAGCCATTCATGGCTCCATCCTGCGCTTGACCCCAGCTCTGCAGTGCCTGCCCCTGCTCCAGCCCCTCCCCCAATGTGGGGGCCTACAGAAAGGGGGATGCATTCACCCCAGAATTTGCTGTAGCCCTCTTCCCACCCCCCACTGCTGCCTGGCCCAACATCCTTGCTTGGAAGAGCCCAGCACAGCCCCTGGCCCCAGTCTGCAGCAACAGCTCGCCCCACCCTGCTTCACATGCATATCTGGGGGCACATGCCCCCCCAATGCTCTCCTGAGGTGTGCATAGTGGTGGGAGCTGCCCCCTGCCCTGCACAGCTCAGGCCCATGTCCTGCCCCTGCTAGGCAGTCCCTGCCCCAGCTCCACTCCCTCCCCCATGTCTCTTCCCTTAACAACAGACTTACCAGCCAGACTCTGCTGCTCTCCATATGGCCGGGCTGTGCTCCTGGCCACCAGTGTGCTGTGCTGTGGCTGTGCACATGCATGCAGCAGTTATAAGCCATGTTAATTCTGTGTACTCCCTATGACCCTTTTAAGTACCCTTAAGGGTATGCATACCCCTGGTTGACCACCACTGCACTAGTCCATTACAATAGCATGCTACTATCTGATGTTGCCTTCTGGGATTCCCAACATCACAACATGCTCTTTTGATGCCTTGAATTTATCCTGGAAGTATCTTCCTTGCTCAGCTTAATGACAGCTTAATGAGTGGGGACTGTGAGATAAGCAGAGACTGTGAGACCTCTTGTTTTTCCCAAGCTGGCATTGGCAGTTTGCTCATTGAACTGAGGGCCTGAATTTTTTGAACAAATAAGCATAATCTTCTGTACCATAGATGTGCAGAGTACTTGCTGCCTTCCATAATTGGCTTCCCTGGTCAGGTAACTATGCAATCCACTTCCCATAATTTGGTATTTGCACCCAAATATATTGATTGGATTTAAATTGCAGGTAGGTAGATTTAGACTAAACTTCAGGAAAAACTTCCCAGCTGCCTGATTAGGAGGACAATGAAATGGGGCACTTGGAGATTGTGGGAGCTCCGCTCATTGGAGGAACATCACCCTTGAGATCCTTCCTAGTTCTGTGATTCTATTCTAAGAACCTGTGAAGTAGGTGTGCAATGTTGCAACAAGCAAGCACAACTTGTGCAAATATCACTCCATACCTGTCCGATCAATAAGAGCTGTTGCTTTTAAGGAGGCAGTTTTTTCCTACAATGTTCAGCTTGCCAGAACATTTGCATAGACTCTGGTGACTCACTATAGTGGCAGCTTCCTCCTTTCAACACCCATATTTTAAAAAATTTTTTTTTTTTTTATCAGGACTCACCATGCCAAATTCTGCCTCGTCTTATATCCTGCACAGGTGCATGGAAGCCAACAGCAAACAGATTTAGAGTCAATGGTTTTGAATAGGTTTATGCATATTGCCCCACTATAGAATACGCCATTCAGGAAAAGTGGGCCTGTATTTCTGAAATGTGCACACGCAGTTAGAAACACACAGGGCACAATTTGCACGTCTATTTCCCATGATTAAGTTTTGATTAAGTCTACTCATGGAATGGTGGGACTTGCAAAAAACTAATTTTGCACCTACCTGGATTCTTAAACATATAGTTATGATGATTTGAGGGGGCAATTAAGGTGGGCTAATATAAACTATTTTTAGGGGAAAGTTGAGTACATGTATTGTAGATAAAGCAGAAACTCCTAAATGTCATTCAGAGACTGTTCTCTAAGATTCTTATTTTCTGATCTTGCGTAATTCTAGGAAAACCAAGCAAAATATCCAGATTTTGAAGGATGGACCATGTTAACATGTGAACACCCTCCTGAAAGCCTTGAAAACCCAAGGACAGCTCTCCTTAATTGACACGTTGCTTTCTATATTGATTCCAAGATACTAGCAAATGACTGTTTCACCATCTGATGATGAATAATAAAATGTCAGTTAAAACACCCACAGGTGTGATTGTGTGCAATGGTGGAAACAAGTTGCTTGCCATGAAGTACAATTAGAGAGTGGTGAGCGAAAAGCCCAAAAGTGGAGGGGAGGAACGGGAACAGGGGACTGGGCAGGGACAGGAAAGAGGGACCCACTACTGCTGCTGCTCTTCTCATGCAGACTGTGCAGGAGTGAGTCCTAGGACTTCCCCTGCCCCTGCCCCCAAGTCAGGCAAGGACAGTGGTAGTGAAAGGGAGGTTCTCCCTTCCTGTACCTGTTCCCTGCCTGTCCCTCCCAGGTGTTCCCCACCAGCCTGGGGGCTCCAGCAGCACCTCATAGGTGTGATTTCAGTGGTACCAGTGTTGTCTGAATTGGCTTGAACTCTCCAGACTCCTGCTGCTGCTGTTGTGGAACAAGTGCAAGTACAGGCCCTGGCTGCTGTGATTTGGGACTCTGGGTGTTCCCCAGGCTCCCGGGAGCTCCCAGTTTGGTGCCCTAGATCAGCTTCCAGGCATTGAACTCTGCTTGCCAACCCATACATTAGCATCCCTTAGTAGGAGCTCTTGCCCACACCTGCTCCACAGCATCAGGAACTGGAGTGAAGGGTGCACAAGCTGTGTTAGGTGACACTGCTGCTGTGGCTGTCCAGCTGTCAGCACAATATTGCCTGCCCATGAGAGAAGAAGTAGCTCTCTCCATCTCTGCCTGGCTAGCGCTGAGCTGGAGAGAGCTCCCTCACAACCATCCCCGCTCCTGGCACACTGATGAGGAGCCAAGACCAACTTCCTCTAGTAGGGGACCCCTATACCAGCAGCAGAAATAATAAGGGGGTGTGCACCACTGTACCCTGTGGATCACCCCCCCCACAGAGGTTGGCTTTCCTAAGCTGGGGGCACACAACAGAAATTTTATTTTCCAGAAGTGATGCAATTCATAAAGTAGGATGGGAATATTTTCTGTGTACTGAATTGCATACCTTTTCATCTAAGGGCTGCTCTACACATGTGAATTATCCCAGAGATCCCACAACAAGGCATGTGTCATTATTGCAGAGCTAGTGAATAGGTGGACTGGCAAGTCCAAGGTGGCACTATAAATGAGACCAAGGCCTGGAATTCAGATACCCAGTTTTCTGCTCAAAACCTAGAGAATACAGTCCTTTCGGCAGGGAGGTTCCCAGGGCCAGGGGTTGTGGAATAAAATCCCCAAAAAGGCTTGTCTATTGCTTGCCCATGGGCTGAGCATACTTCTGGGAGATGTTGACTCCTGCTCTTATAGGATGGTCATCCCAGAAGCAGCCCAGCAGTGCTGTGGGTCCTTCTTGAGTCTGCAAAACAGGAATGCATTAAGGCAAGCTGGGACCCACAACAGGAACCCTGTGGCTCCAGTCCTAAAGCCCCATGTCCCTACTTTTGCATTATCTTCCCTCCCTTGGCTGGTTATGGGAAGAGACAGAGGTTCAACAGCACTGGGCCAGAGCCACCAGGGCCCCCTTCTCTTCCCAAGTGCAGTAGCAGACCCCCACCCCTGAATTTACCCTTCCATTCAGAATGCATCTTCATGGATGAGTGGGGACCTTAAGTCTTGACCAGTAAGACCTGTTACTGGTATATGGCCGGCTTTCCTCTTCACCTCAGTCCCAGGGCACCTGACCAGTGCCATTGTGACCCACCTTTGTGCAGGGCCTTCTTGCCTAGGCTTCAAATAGAAGTCATAGCCATCACAGCCCCTCCTTGGTATTATGGTTTTTGTTCTGTTTCTGGGCGGACCACAATAATTTTTCCAGACAGGGAATGTTCCCTTTAAAAATGAAAATATGACTTGAGAGAGGATAGAAAGCTGAAGAAACTACTTGGCAAACAACTCTAAATCAATCCTTCTCATCAGTCAAACAAGACATGGCCTCTTTGGCCTTGTGGCATGGCAAGACAACATCCTATATGGCTAGAATCAGCTGGACACAGCCTTTTCCTTCTCTGTCACATGCTTCCCCATCCCTCAGCAGACAGTTGTAAGTAATTCTTTCAGTTCCTCAGCAGAGAATTGTAAGCAACTATTTCAGTTGTTTGTATGTCATTTTATGCTTTGATGTTCACGCAGACTCACTCCTCCTCCTTCATCCCCTACAGGTGTTATAAAGGAGACATAACTGTTGACATGCAGAATAAATTTACCAAGGTAAGTACCTGTTCTCAGGGACCTTTGCAGTTCAGTCTGTCAGGTTGGTGTGGCTATTTTAGTTACTGCAGTAATTTTAAAGTTTTCTGGCCTTTCTTTTTGTCAAGTAACATCCTAAATATTTTGTCTGTCAGAGCCACTTTGCATTTGTTCTCATTCAGTCATATTTTCCTTTTACAACACCTATCCAAAGCTCCCCTTAGGGCACGTCTATATGTTGCCCTATGGCAAAGTTATTCCAAAAAGAAGTACTAAAGCACGGTGCAGTAACTGCCCATACTGCGCCATGTGCACAGCACACATTTAGTTTTTGCTGCTACTTTGCCATAGCAGTGCACTAAAACAGGGGAGCGCACCACTATGGCAGTTCAATTTAATTCAGTTTATTAAGGAATCTGCCTAAATGCCATGCTCTTGAAAGTGACATAACACACATAGGACTATATATAATATAAATAAGTTTGAATGAAGTAACCAAACTGCAAATATTATACTAAAAATAGAGCCCACCAACAGAAAAACGTTATTAATATAAATATAGTAGTAAATCAAGACATGAATCTATAATATTGTTGTACATAGATCCACAATTGAGACAATAACATCAAATCTAATGTTAATATGTATCACTCATATCAGTAATAAAGGATATTTAACTCTAATCACCTCCACTAATCACCACCACTATGTCAAAGTATGTGCCAGCACATGTAGACTCATGTCACCCTCTGCCGCCATAGTGATGTGCCATGGCAATGCAGTGCATTGCTATGGCAATATAGGATGATGTGTAGACATGCCCTTTGATTCTCATCACAGTCTTGTCTGTTTTTTCTTTCTATCGTGTCATCTGTATTGTGGTCAGCTTCTTCTATACTTTGAAATATCTCTTATATCACTCTGATATACTTCAGGACCTGAGCAGATGTCGAAAGGAAGTCAGGTACGTGCATGCCTGTCAAATAGTGTATTGAATGTATGAAGCCTATAACTTATGTCATACTTGCCAAAACCACTACTAGCATCTAACACAGTGAAATCAATAGCTAGATCACTTGTGATAAGGAGAAAACAAACTTCAAATGTGCTTGTACACGTGACACTATTATCATGTATGTGATGAAAATGTCACTGTGTGGCTTAATGGCATCCTGATGTAGTTTAGTTTGCAATGATGCATTGCAGCTATTAGTCAGCTCCCCTCCCCAGCAGACAGGCTTCACAAAAAAAAAAAAAAAGAAGAAGAAGCTAGAGAGGGTCCAGAGGCAACAAAAACGATAAAAGGCTTGGAAAGCAAGTCATACTAGGAGAGGTTGGAGGAAATAGCCACATTCAACTTACAGAAAAGGTGCTTAAGAGGGGTTATGATAGCAGTCTTCAAATATGTAAAGGGATATTTGAAAATCCTGCTTTACAACCACAAAACATACCACCCTCATCTGTCACAGGTAAAGCAGGGGGCCAGCGTGGCCAATGTCATGCTGCTGCAAGAGTTGCTAAATAAACTTGAGATCCAAGGAAGAGGGCCATGCTCCTCCACTACAGATGGCAAAAATCCTCATAGTTCATACCAATGTGACCATGGGATAACCATTTGTAGTTCAGTTACTTCATTCAAACTTATTTATATTATGGTCGTATGTTCTTGCTGGGATCCTATGACCCCAGCTGATTTCCTGCCCTTCGGGCGGGGGGCTGGACTCGATCTTCTGAGGTCCCTTCCAGCCCTAATGTCTATAAAAGCTATGAAAATTCTTTCTTGATCCCAAATAATTTTTTCCTGATATCCAATTTAAACCTACTTTGCTGCAACATCAAGCACCTTTTCTCTCTAGCTGTAGAGAGCAGGAGGTGCCTTGAAGTTGCAGAAATGCAGTAGGGAGCATAGCCTCTTTCTTGGCTCTCCTGAGCTTATTTTAACAACCCTTGCAGCAGCATGACATTGGCCACTGTTATCCCTCTGCTTTACCTGTGACAGGTTAGGGTGCTGTGCTTTGTGGTTGTGTACCAATGTCACCTGTGTAGTTTTGGTAATAGGTTAGATAAAAATTTGCTTGGGATGATTTGGATAGGGATAATCCTGCCTTAGGCACGGGGCTGGACTCCAAGGATGCGTGCAGGTGAGCGCAATAATTGTGTTGCTAATACTTGTCCCCAGGGACTGCCCATGCCACGCACGCTCTGGCACATGGTGGGTTACCCTGGCTGGGGTAGGGAAGCAACTGTGCTAGACCCAGCAGCCCTTCCTGGGGGTCTTGGGGAGCTGCAGCCACAGTTCTTCTGCAGCTGCTTTCTGGCTGGGCAGGCTCTGATTTTGGGAAGTATACAATGCCGCCACATGTGCTGCTCCCCTTTTTTTTGGTGTGGGTTTTTTTGACACCCCCTACCCAATGTTGCAAGGTAGCAGTGCAGGGCATGCCTGCATGTGTGGTGCCATATACCACATGTCCGCACTCATCTGGACTTGGCCTGAAGGTCCCTTCTAGCCCTACTTTTCTATGATTCTATGGACCCTATTAGTTTTGTTTGATAAGGAGTGGAGCCTGTGTCCATGTCTGGTTTCCTCTTTTCCTACTTCTCATAGTATCTGCTGGGATGAAGTGTTGGAAGGGTCCTGAGACATCCAGCTGCTAAACAGAATAAATATCTGTGAAGATTTTGCTCACGGTTGCCATCTGCAGCAGACTTCAGTGAACTTGAGTTGGGCAGATATGATACCCCTTCTACCACTAGAGGGCAGTGGCTGCATGGTTTCCTTTAGGAGCTTTGGCAAGTAATACTTTGCATTCCTCTGCTAAATGTATAGTGCCTTTTATCCAGGGATTTCAGGGCAACATACACATCCATCAACATCACGGCAGTCTCATTAGCTGTATTTAAAGGTAGGAGATGCAAAGGCAGTGAAGACCAGCTCTCAGCTGGTGTCAAGAGTTTTAGTTCTATCAACTGCCATAAACTAAGATGATTTATGCAAGAGGATGGTCTACCCCAGAGGTTAAGCTGTCGGTAGGACCTGTGCCCTCATTGTCTACTGATGGTAAAAATGGTGCAGGTAGTGTAGCAGAGAAAGCTCTGGCTTTTTTGCACCCTGCTGTTTAGTTCTGGCAGAAGAGACAGATGTACCCCTACTTATGTTTTGCAAGTTCTGCTATGGTTATGTTGCAAAATATTGCAGTTCGTTTCTCGGGAGGCGAAGAACTCTCAGACACACACTTATTAGCAGCACAAAAGGTGTATTTGCAAATAGGGTCGGATCAGAGTCAGAGGACTCAGATTACTCCGCCCCCTGAGGAAATTCTTAGCTGGCTTTTATCTCTTTCCTCCTGGGCACGTGTGCAGAAACAGGAACTCTTACAACTCATTTCCGATTCATACAAACATATATGTGACTACGTCACTTCATCCGTCGCATGTATATTATAATTAACTACTTAAGTATGCGGGGCGGATAGGCAAATATGCATCAGCTAATTGCGCACGCTCAGAAAGCTCTCTAGGTCACCAAGAGTTGAAATCCCCCCCCTTTCAAGGACACAGTCAGTTGAATTCCAGCTTCTGTAATCTGCATGAGAAAGACCAGTAGGAGGGAGATTTAGCATAAGAAAAAAACTAACAAGGCTAGCTAAGAAAGAAAAGGTCCTTGGCAGTGTTCTTTTTTCTTATCAGGTACGAGATGCAAACTGTGCAGTTCTAACAACACTCCATTTCTAATCATATTCTAACAATACTCCATTTACTACGCATTTCTAACAGTTATGTTCTATAATGGTAACTTCGCGTGTTCTTTCTCTGCATGCCCTCACAGTATGCCTGTTCAGAGGTGTGAAGCTACTCACCTCTGTTTTCACTGTTTGTTGGCTTGGGTTTTCTGTTTGTGGTTAAAGTGTGCAATTGTAAATGGCAGCTGGATCAGATTTTGTGTTCCCTGGGCCTCCTTTCCAAAAGGCTGAAGTTTGTAGGCACCCAAATACTGCTAACAGAATTACACAAAGATCACTGAAAAAATGAGCACACACTGAGATGTGTACAGATCTGCAATGGAGTGGCCCTCAAATCTAGGTTAGTGTAGACAAGCTTAGTATATACGTACAGACCTGGGTTTACTGTGGACAGGAGTTTTTTGGTGGATGGTATTATACTTTATCAGCTCTTCAAAAAAACTGCTTGCAAGCCTTAAGTCTCTGCATTGGGTTTAGGTAGAAACTGTACCAATTAAGTGGCAGTGGTGATCCCTGGTCGCAAAGAGAAGCAGCGGCAACCCCTGGAGGTAGTGGGCAGAGCAGTGGTCCCTAGCAGTGCTTCCCCAGCATTCAGATGGCAGCAACTGCAGTCTAGGCCTGCCCAGCACCTGCGACATTGGCTGGTAATGCTGCTGGAGCAGAGTGGCAGCCCCTGGCAGTGAGGTGCTGCAGGGTCCTCCAGTGTGGGCCTCCCTACCCGGCACCTGCTACTTCGGTTGGGTCCATGGTAGGTCCCTTGGGTTGGTTTGCCAGTGACTGAGACAGTTAACTGCTTTGGGTTTCAGTTAATATTTAATAGCTAAGGTCACCTTTCAGGTCGTGTATTTGCCTTTTTTCCCTCTTCGTTAAACATTGCCTGTGAGTGGGGAAGTTTGTTCACATAAGAAACCACTGTTGAAATGTACTTTTCCACGTTTCTGAGTTGGGGGCTCAAGCCAGATTTGAAAAGGTGTGGTGTTCAACCATTAAATTTGAATCTGGTCCTTGTTAAGTGCCATTCAGAGCCTGGCAGAAGGGTTGTATGTAGATGACATTCAGCCTCAGCTATGCTGCGACTTCCACCACATTACCCCTGGTAGAGATACAGTAGTGGGTGAAGGGGATTAATTGTCTTACTGTAGACACAGTCCAACCCACAGCTCTATTGCAGGTCTCCTGACTCCCAGACTTGTGCCCAAGTTTATCCCGGCATAATCCTTCTCTATTCAGAACTCACAACTCAGAACAATTCAAGCAATAAGGACAAGGTTTTAAAGGTGCTTAAGTGTTTAAAGATACAAATAGGCTCCCCGTGGGATTTTCCAGCCTCTGTTCCTCTTTAGGAGCCTAAATACCTTTAAGAATTCTGCACCTAAAGAGCTCTTTCTGTCTGATCCTTCTCTTGCAATGTTATCATAAAATCACAGAGGAGTAAATGTTTCATGATCAAGGCTAAAATCATAAGGAACCATCAGACAGACCCTGAAATACAGTTCTCCTCAGGGTGAAAAAATCGTGACTCTTCTGTGTAAGAAAACGTTATGCTGTGGCTGTTTCCTGTCCTTGGAGTAGTTGCTCCTAGGGCTGGGTAGAACCTTGCAGATATTCACAGGGCACAGGGAAAAGAGGTTTTATCTGCCAGGTTTGCAGTGACATCTGGTAATATTTTGAAGAGTCATGGTTCATTTATCAAGTCTCAACAGGCTACAGGGGAATGAAGTCTTTCTCCCTCTCACAGCACAGAGAGGAAGTACTGTCTGGCCTTCATCTGAACCCGGAAGTTAGACAGCAGAAGTTTTGCAGTTTATGCGCTATTTCAGACCCTGTTTGTCAACCCAAATGTTAACCAATGCTCTGAGCACCAAAAAAGTCTATAAAACAATTAAGAATGACAGGAAACCACAGATAATGATCCCTCTTTCAAATTGTAGGGTATTGCACTGAGAACACTAACATCTCCTTTTTTAATCCAGATGTTAGGACAGCCTGAATTATATCAGAATGCTAATCACAACAGTATTCAGCCCTCACACTGTGCCAAGAGTCTATTGATCAGGAAAGACTTGATCCTACATCCCTTGATGTCAATGGGGACACATCAGAGATTTTCAACAGCTTTGAATCAGGCCTGCAGAGGCAGAAGAATCATGTTCTTGCTGAGATTAGTGGCACAAGGACGTGTTTAAGGCAGAATAGGGAAGCCCATCATGCATTCCTTGTGCTCTCCATGTCTGTCACCCAAGGCCAATGTCCCAGCCAGCCTGGTGGGTCTTCTACAATTTCTGCCCGTCAGTGTCATCTGGGCTGGGCTCACTGAGACATAATGCACATGCTCTCTCTAGTGGTTCTCTGGCGCCAGCTGCTTCCCAGTTTCTCCCAGCTTGCTTTCACTGGAGGTGTTCCTTAAGGTTTAGTCCTCATCTTTCAATGGCAGGCTGCCCTTCTCCTCCAGGCTTTCCACCTTGCTCAGAGTGCAAAGTTACATAGTAACTTGCAAAACCCCTTAGGGCCTTTTGTTCTGGGTTGTTCATAGGTTGAAACCACATATACAACCCTATAAAACAGAAGTCCTTCTCCACAGCATCCTCAGAACCAAAGCCAAGCACAGTCCCCTTACAAGGCATGGTAGGTGGTCGAATAGTTCTTGGCTCAATGATCAGTATGTGTGGGTGGAGTCACCTGTTTGCCATTCTGAGGTTGGGGTACAGTAGTAACTATTGAAGTGTGGTATGCTTCAGAGACTTTGCTAGTTACAAATTGGTACCAGGAAGGATTTTTTTCCCCCACATCATGAATGGTACTGGCTTCTGGAGGTGGTGCTGTGAATGGGGTGGTACACTTTCCTTTGAGCCCTTGAGACACTGGCCACAGCTAAGGCTGGGATATTTGACTGCTGGGGGCACTGATGCTCCTGCTGGTACTAGAAAACCAAGATGGTCCTGAGAGGGTCTTGATCTTTTACCGAGGGTCAAGCCAATCACCACATATGGGCTCAGGAAGGATTTTTTTCCCCCTGGGTCAGATTGGCACAGACTCTGGTATTTTTGCTTTCCTTCATAGCTTGGTTTATGTCTCTCTTCCTAGAATCATCTGGGCATCTATTAACCAGGTACTCTTTGCCATTGCTGTGCCAGGGCATTGGTTGTGCCCTTGTTTCCCATACTTTTACTTATGACACGTTATAGGGGGAGTATTTGGCATTTCAGGTATTGTTCTTTGTAGCTGTGCATGCAGGTTTGAAATGGTGATTTTGTGGTTTCTGTGGATTGACAATTGCTGTGAAAATGGGACAGGTCTTGATGGCCCAGGAGGCCCCTTCCAGCACTCTATTCCTAACAGAAGAAGTATGAAGCTATCACCCTGGCAGGACTTCCAGTGCCCTGCTAGATCTCTAGCTTCTGGGGAAACCACATTGGGGACCTGGGAACTCCAGTACATGGTTAGGATACTTTTCTCTCATTTCCTTGAAGTCTAGCCTCACCCCAGATAATGGTTGCCCTTTGACTCGCTTATATATGTGACATCTGTCAGCATTCAGGTAGCCTAGGGAGTGGCAGTATCAGATCCCCATTCTGTGTGCTGCTTCATTTGTTTTTTCTTTTTCTTGTATCTGCAAATGGGCCAGGTCTTTAGCTGATATCAGGAGCTGTGAAGGTCAGGGCCAATATAGTTCCCATCTTCAAAAAGGAGAGGAAGGAGGACCCAGGAAACTATAGGCCAGTTAGCCTTATCTCGATCCTGGGTAAGCTTTTTGAGAGAATTATTCTGGCACATGTCCACGAAGGGCCAGCGGGGCAGATTATGCTTAGGGGCAACCAACACAGGTTTATTAGAAGCAGGTGCTGTCAGACTAACCTGATGGCCTTCTATGACCAGATCACCAAATCCTTAGATGCAGGGGTAGCAGTGGATATAGTCTTTCTGGACTTTTGGGAGGCCTTCAACACTGTCTCTCACCCCCTTCTCATTAAGAAACTGGGGGGCTGTGGTGTCGACACCCACACAGTCAAACGGGTCGCCAACTGGCTGGAGAGCCGCACCCAGAGAGTGGTGGTGGA
>NW_017728950.1:20475583-20501060 GCF_001723895.1 Crocodylus porosus | reverse complement strand
TCACGGTCAGGGCAGCTAGGATCTGGAACCAACTTCCAAGAGAAGTGGTGCTGGCTCCTACCCTGGGGGTCTTTAAGACAAGGCTAGAGAATCACCTTGCTAGGGTTGTTTGACCCCAGTACTCTTTCCTGTCATGGTAGGGGGTTGGACTCAATGATCTGTTCAGGTCCCTTCCGACCCTACTAACTATGAAGCTATGAAATTATACTAGTTGAAGATCTGGTCCACGACTTCAGTTTAAGCATCCTTAAGGGGAATGGCTGACTAGGGGTTGCAGGTTGGCTGCTAGCAGTTTGGTAAGCTCCTTCTAGTTGGGTCACTCTCCCCCCTATCAGAGCAGACAGAAGAGGTGCTGAGCTTCAGTATCACTTCTGCTGTCACTGCCCAACTGTTAGAGCCTGCCCCACCTCTCTAGAGGCAAAGGATAATCTTCCTCACACACAGGGGAGGTGTCCCATGGGGCCACCGCTACAGGGATAAGCAGAAGTAAGTGAGAAAAGGAGCACAGTAGCCTGTCTCTGACCCTTGGAAGAAAATGACTTTATTTTAGGCATGCCATGTGCATGTGTCTCAAGACCTGCCAGAGCTGGAAGCATGCACACAGACCCCTCCTGCAATCAGGGGTACTTCTATCTGTGGGGAGTTGGGACAGTGCTGAGACAAAGGAGAAGGCAGCAGAAAGTTAAAGGGAGCAAACTCCCTGCAGAGGGAAAAGCACAGGCATGCTATACCCTACAGTGCTGCTGGGCCCTGACTGTGCACCTGGGAGAAGAGGAGAGTGGGAATGGCCTCCCGCTGATATGCAGCATCACAAGCTTACATTGTACATGTATTTCTGTACTGTAGATTTGGCTCTCAGGGTTCTGGGCTCAGTGGCCTGGGTCCTTAGCTAGGTCTGAGGAGAGCAAAGGGAAGGAGCAATTTGTGCTTCCCCATGCCTTAGGTTGCCTGGTCTCCTGGGCTAAGTGCAGACAGTCAAAAAGCTTGAGGCTGAATTGACTCAATCTTTGCAGGTTAATTTAAGCTGCGTAAATTGAACCGATAAACAAGTGAATAGACTTTCATTTTTTATTCTGGAGATGCAGTGGCCCAGGCCAGAAGACAGGGGGTGCTAGGGCATGCCTCCCTGCTAGGCTGGAGCAGACAGCTTGAGCCAAGGCTAGCCCACTCACCCTGTGAGTGGGGAGTGCAGGGAAGATGCAAGGCATCCTGGGATGCCAGGGGACTATGAGTTAACTTGAATCTGGAGGGGTCTGGTGTTGATCTGCAGGAGGGACCCCTAATAATAATTAGTTAAGAATGGAGGGGTGTTAGGCCTCGGCTGGTGCTCCCAAGGTCAGGTTGTGGATGTTAAAGGATGAACACCAGTAGGTATAGGCCTGCAGCCCAGTTCTACCTATGGTACATTAGTTAAGAACACATTAAACAAGATTAAGAAACAAACAACAAGACTATATTTAAGAAAAACAGATAAAAGGAAATAACAGTATTGGTATACTATATACCTTCACAACCCCAGGGGGGGACTGACTACACACTACCAACTGACTGTAGTGGGGAGAAGATTGGAGAAGTCTTCAAGCCGAAATCGAATAAACCCGGAGTCACAACTCATCTTTCCAAGAACGATCTCCCATGGCCCTGACACTTTCTCTATCTTCCTCTACACTCACGCTTTACACTATTAATCACAACTTACTCACGCACCATAACTTCAATATACACGACCACAGTTATGCACACACACACCCCCCAAACACACCACACGCACACCAAAGCACCCACTCACGCTGGTTTTATTCAAACCACCTCACACCACCTGTCAGTCATCCAGCTGACCAATCACCGAACAGAACCATATGTCCATCAATTTTCAATCATTCCTTTGACCATTCAAGTGTCCAGTTACTTCAGGTGAGCTCTTCTGCAGTAATAACATTTCGTGCCAGAACCTGGTTGTGTAATTAGTAGTAACTGCTTGTGCACCTTCCTGGTCAGTAGGTCATAGCATCATAAAGGTCAGAAATTTAAAGACTCCAGAGACGTCTAACCTTTAGCCATCCTACACATGGGTGGACAATGCCAGGAGTCACTGCTAACATGGGGACAGAAGTTCAATAAACTGATTTAACCTAAATCAATTAAGTCTGATACTAGGTTTATCTTCCAGGTTTATCTTAAACTGGTTTTGGCCATTTTGGAAGTGGTTTATGTGCACCGAATGTCTGTTGTGTTACAGATTTGAACGAGTTTCCAATTACTTATACGGGTTTATGTGTCATTTCTGTCCCTAGCCCTAATGTTTAGGGCACACCAGGGGCCTTCCTTCAAGAACATATAGCAGCAGGGGGCTGCAAGTTTTCACTTGGCACACTGTAGCTAAGTACCTGTATTTCTTCACTGGCCCCACAGCTGACTGCAGGGAGGTCTTTTACTTACCTGTTCCTTCCCCCACACTGAGACAATGCTCCTGTGTCTCCTGATGCAAGCTGTAGGCCTATGTGGTGCTGATGCTGTAGCATAAGATGACTGCATATGTTGTGCAGGGAACTGGGGTATGTATGGGGGGTGAGCACTCACCAGCCCCGGTCTAACTCCCTGAACAGGTTCTGCAACCCACTGTTGTACAATAGAAGTGTCTGTCAAGTACAGTATCCTTACCTTTACTCTCTTATGCCCTGGATACGAGTCCAGGAGCATTATAAACTGGTCTGTGGTCCAGCAAAGCACTCAAGCCTGTGTGTAACTGTAAGTACAAGATGAAAATACTCAGCTGTCACATAGCACTTTGTATGAGTACAGCCTCAAGCACTTCACAAATGGACTATTGTTGACTCCATTTTGTCAATGGGGAAACAGATCCAGAGAGGTGATGCAACTCACTTAGAGACATCCAGCATCCCAGTTTAGAGCTAAGAACAAAACCTAGCTCTCCTGAGCCCCAGTCCAGTGCATGTTCCACTACTCCACACAACCTCTTCACTCCATGAGTACCACAAGAGCCCTGGAAAGGAGTTGTTTCTCCTTGGGCAAAAGAGATGATTGTTAGCAAGTTCCCTATTCAAGGGATTCAAGATACTCTATTGTCCACTGTAGTGAAAGTCACCTGACACTGAATGCCAGTATACCGTTTATGTCACACTTAAGACCCAAAATGAGAGCCCCCTGCATAGAGTAGAATGCACCTTTTGGGTTGGATTTTCCCCACCTGCCTCTCCCACCAAGCACCAGCAAAGAGTCTGGGGCATTCTGCTCTTCCCCTACAACAACTTTATTAAATACAACCAACCCAGCGTACATCAGCCTCAACAACTTTTAGTTTTCTATTTTAAGAGCATTGTGGTGAAGAAGCAATTATGTTGTGCAGCCACATACCAAGACATAGGCCCAGACTTACACACCTTTGCAACATGATAAGAAGAATATTATTACTCTACCCATGGTCTGACCAGATAAGCTATTTTGGGCGGGCAGCCTGTAGGAGTTTTTTTTTAACACTTCTTTTGCAGTATGTAGCACTCATAACTCCTGATGCCCTCATTGCAAAATAAAATGGAGGGGATAGGAAAGGACCACGCTTATTCAGAACCTGACCACCAGCCTCTGCCGGCCAGTGAGGAGTATGTTGTACCAGGTAATGCTTTGATGCACCATGAGGAGTATGCTGTACCAGGTACTAGTAGTAATGATGTAGCCTGAGGGAAAGGGAATTTATTGTAGTCTCATGGTGAACTAGAATTTTTAGCAGAAGAAAGAGAATTATAATTCCTTAATGCATAAAAAGAGCTTAAGTGATCAAATCTATGTCATTTATAGTAATGTCTGGTTTGGAGGAAACTGATCTTTACTCTGAAAAATTAACAGTGTATTATTTTTCTCACATTTTACGTTAAAGCCATGAAAGATAAAAGCACTTGAAAATAATTCACAGCTTAGATAGAACCCATCCTAAATATTATAACTGTCCATTATAAATATATGGTAGGTTTATACATCAGTTGTATAATATAATAGTTCTTTGTTCTCAGTTTTATTGTGTCAAAGTATTAACTGTGCATCTTTTTGCTTCAATACCAATTTGCATCAATGCTCTGAGTTAAATAATACGACATTTTTCATTACGTTTCTGTCATTTTAATGCAATACTTAATTCAGAGCACTGTTCAGTAGGGTGAATCCTGTGTTGATGACTGCTTTAACAGACACAAAGCTGGAGACAGAGCTTCCAAAATATTTTAAACAACAGAAAGTTTGCATACCGGTTTAACAGGATTTTACATGAGCAAGGGATTAATCCCACACTTCAGACTTCACAAACTGTTGTGTGCTATACTAATAAAGGCAAGCAGGTTGGAGGTTTCACTGATCCGTCAAAAAGAATTTGCTAAGGATGGTAGGCCAAGGAAACAGGCTTTTTTCACCTTTAATTCAGAGTGCTTTCCTCAGATTATTTTCTTTAGCTCAAATGATTTTATTTATGTATATATTTATTTGTTTGCCTCAGCTCCTGAAAAGAAATGAGTTGATGTTTGACCGGGGGATGATGTTATGTACTACAGTAGCTCAGGGTTTTAATAATTGTTACTGAATTAAGCCTGACAGTCCTGTGCCACCGTAGTTCCAGTTCTCCTTAGAAGTATTCTGTTGGCAGACCGTTATCTACTGAACACAGTGCCTTGCATATCACTGGTATCATTATGCTGAAGGGGACTGTTGTTAAGATGCTGTTTTCTGTAAAACTAGAACATGGCATCTCTCTCTGAATACACCACAGTTTTTAAGGCCAGATGCTGTCATTTTTCTGTGAATAAGAAGCCATGAGACAGACCACTCACTGCCCATCAACTTCCTGCTTAACATCTTGGTGTCATCTCTCGCCATTTGTCAGTCTTGCCCATTTAGACTGTAGGCTTTTTGGCATGAGGGCTATCTCTTCACCCCTCCCCTGCTTGATGTAATGAAGCCTTCAGGCATTATTGTAAAAAAAAAACTCAAGGCAAATGTTTTCCTACACCTGTTCCTCCACTGATCTGGTGGGGGGGAGGTGTTTAAGGCAGGCTAGTTTCTGTAGTCAACAGCACACAAGAGAGTGATGAGGTCAGCACCATGTCTATCTGCCTTCAACTCAGCCTGAAAGACCAGGCATCCATGTACAGCTAGGACAACCTTAGGCATGAGTCCACAACAAGAGATGAACTTATACCACTGGCACAGAAGCAAGAAGCCTGTGCTTGTATTGCAGGGGGTCACACTCTTTAAAGGAGCATTTCCAGAGTTTATAACATATTTTTTCCTCTTGTTCTGAGTTACACGCCCAGGAATGGAAATTCCTGTAGCTAATACATACGATGAGGAATAAGACATTGTACTCTTAGCTCATCCCCATGCGAATGCAGGGAGGCTTGTTACTGCTATGTGACTCTGTTCCCCATCTGCACAGAGGGGATCCCAGTCCTACCTTGGTCTCACAGGGTTTGCTCACTTGGTCTTACTCATTATGTGCACAGAGGCTCTTGTTTGGAAGATATGAGGCCTAGTTTATGTTGTATATACTGTGCACTGAGGAGTATTGATCCATCTGAAATGATGAAAGCCCATCATCTTGTAGTTCTTTCTGTGACCTCTTACATTCCCTCAAAGAGGTTCCCATTCCTCACACCTTGCCTGCTCTCCCAAACATGTCATGGCTTAACCTGTGCTTCAGCTCATTGCAACCTGGGAGCTTGTGCTCAGGGCTTCAAGTCTTGTTCACATAATGCTATGGTTGGAGAAGGCGGGGCACAGGCTCAGGGAGGGAAATCATTAGGGCTGTGTGAGGCTTCAGACCGTGCTTCAGATCCGGAGAAGATTCGGGCGCTTTGGACGCCGAAGCAGCATGTCCAGATCAAAGTGCTGGCTTCCGAAGTGGTTCAGAGCTTCCGAACTGCTTTGGAAAAGCTTTGGAGCTGCTTAGATCAGAGATCCGGCCATAGGGTATAATTTGGCAGGCTTTGTGGCCTCAGCAGGAGCCAGCATCCCTGCAGTTTTCAGCCCACTGTGCCTTAACACACACAGGGTTATCTGTCACAAGTTTTGCCTGTCAGCAGCTTGAGGTGAAGTTCCCCTCAAACCCCTCACCTATCACCTTGAAACCTGGCAGGCTTTGTGGCCTCAGCAGGGGCCACCATCCCTGCAGTTTTCACCCCACTGTGGTGTAACACATACACGTGACATGAGTTTTGCTTTAAAGAATTTGGGGTGCAGTTCCCCCCGAGCCCCTGCAGCAATCTTCTTGAAACTTGGCAGACCTCATGCTCTCACCAGCAGCTAACCCTCGTGCAAGTTTCATCCAAATCAAACAAAAAACAACAATGTTATAGGTATTTCATTGATTCCCCATTATACCCTGTGGCCAGATCTCTGAAGCGGCTCTGAAGCTTCGGAGCTGCTTTGGCTGAATCGAAGCAGGAAGCTGATCTGGGGCTCCGGATTGGATCCCTGGCATCCAAAATGGCTGGATCTGAAGCTGAATCAAATAGCTGCCTATTTGCAGAGGCCTAGAAATCATCCAATCCTTGGTGCTGTGATTCTGGATGGAATTTGTTTGGAGATACTTTGCTGAGATCTTCATTGGCAGGGAGCTATGTCAGAAGGCAGCACTGTCACAGTTGGCGGGTTGGGCTGGGCTGGGCTGGACAGGCTAGGACTGATAAACTGGAGACTCACACCACTATGTCAGGGACCATGTCTCTTGGGATAGGGTCTGAAGAAATTCTTTCCCCAGTACAGTCAATGGGAGTATCGTCTGTTACTGGATTCAGGATGTTATGTGTCTGCCTCTGCCATGGACCTTCCCTTTGACCCTGGGCAACTCACCAAAGCCCAGAGTAAAAATAAAACACAGGGGTTGCAAGGTATGATTAATGAATGGGTGATATCCTGCGCCTCTTCCTCTGTGAAAGGGGCCTCCTTCATGCCTCTGCTCAGCTGTGCTCTCAGACAAGGATTTAAGTAGGACTGAAATGGCATTCTGTCTAGCTCTGCCTGGTTGGTCTTGCCCCCCCTCACTGAAGTGAACACCCTTCAGACCCAGAGCTGCTTAAGGAGCCACTGTGGGATTGCTGACCTGGCAAAATCACCATGCCAGATAGCAGTGAGCTCAGACATGCTATACTACTCCCTACATGTTATCTCCTGAACCAGCAGCAGTGTAGCCACTTGTGTGTGAAGAAATGGGAGGGATAACTCAGGTCTGCTCCCAGCAACTCAGTACCACTCTTGAGTCATGTACTCTGCCTGCCTGCTGGTTGCTGGTAGGCCCCAGTGGGGGTAAGTGGGCTGTGTATTTTTTTTACCAGTGGTGCCTGTGTAGACATGTCCTAAGCAGGACTAGTGGGGTCTGTGCCTTGCACTGACCTTCTGCCTAGCTAGATTTTGCTCATAGGCAGTGTGCCTCTGATGTATTAAAAATACCCAGCCAAAGGTGCACAGACACTTTCAGATAAAGGAGCGCTATGAGTTTAGATCTGGCTACAGTGGCATATGGGGGTGAATCTACATGTGGATATAGAAGCCAAGGCTTGATATAAGGCCCAGAGGAAATAAAGCAGGGCCTTCCATTGGCTTTCCTGGGTCTTGAAGCAGGCTGCAGGTCTCTGTGGTAAAGGGCACATTAGACTTTGTAAAGGAGAGAGACAAGAGGGGCAGTAGTGCTGGGAGGTGCAGCCAGGGGCTGGATATGAATGGGGGGCTAATGAATGGGACAAAGCTGATACTCAAAACTCTGGCTATCCAGAATGCTTTAGACCTGGATCAGTTAAACAGGTTCTGCTACAGGGCAGGGTAGACCAACACTTCACCTTTATAGACCAACCAAATGAGATTAATACATAGAGAAAGCACAAGTTTTCACAATCATGAAAGCTTGTGCTCTCTCTCTCTATATATATCTTAGTTAGCTGATAAAGGTACATATCTACCCTACCTCCTGGCTGACTTCAGACTAACATGGCTACCTCCCTCTCTAGGTTCTGCTATGCCATGGTTGAGAAGGCCTTGAATGAGTTCTTCATTCAAGCTCAGTACCTCCTGCTGGCTGTCTCCAAGTTCCTGTCCAAAGCAATGCCCAAAATGCTCATACACAGCATATTAACATTCATTTAAATATGAAAGCCTGGTAACTTGTCTGCAGCCTGAAGCACCCCTTTCCCAAGGGTGTTACAGACATGCTAACTCAGTCTCTGGCTGAGTGGGGCCTGGGCCCACCTTGAGAGCCTCGGTTTTCTTGTTAGAGCCACCCACAGCAGGGCCCTCTCACCCCTGGGTGGGTAGGTTTCTACTGGTGGCTCATTACCTGTGGTGCTGTACTGATGATTGGTTTGTTCTCACAGATGTCATCATCACAAGGCGTTTGAGAGACCGAGAGCTGCTCAGGAAAAGGAAAACTGAAGCCCAGGAGAAAGACACTATTCAGTGGGTCCTGGGGTAAATTGTTCTTACAAAGCAGCGAGATTTTATTTTAGAGATGCGGATGCCATGGATGAGCAGAAAATTACTCCTGGATGCTAAGGATTGCTGTGGGTTTAGAGGGTGATTGGGATGATATGTACTCTGCAGGGGCATAAGGGGTTGGTATAAACTTTGTATGCATGTTGCATCATGTACCCAGGCCTCCTCCCCCCAAGCAGGGCAGGAAGAAAAGTTACTGCTTTTGCTCTTAATGTGCTTGTCTGCAGAGTTGAGCTTGGCAAGACAGTAGCAGGGAGAGAATGTGCTGATTGTTTGGGAAGCAGGTATCCTCTCCATCTCAGCAGCGCACCAGAGAGTCAATGTATTCCTCAGAGGGATGGCTGAGCCCTTCAGGGCAGCTCTTAGGATTGTGTAGTTGATACACTGCTGGCCCTAGAGGCTAAACCTAGTCCTATAGTCCAGGACCAGTGCAACCCTGCATCGCCCCTTGTGCTTGTCCTTCTGCCCTGGGGAACTGTGTCTTATCAGACTGTGGCATCACATAGGCATCTTTACACATGCTCCGGGGATGGGGAGGGGTGCTTTAATTAGAATGGCTCTTGGAAGCTGCTCTAATTAAAGCGCCCACAGCACCATGTGTATTCAGCATCCCGTGCTCCAAAATGGCAGTGGGGGTGCTTTAACTAAAGCTTGCTCATGCAGGGACACTGACTACATGAAATGCCAAGGTTGCTGGAGTGTGCTAATTAGCATACTCCAGCAGACTTGATTAATCAAGTCTGGTCCAACACACTGTAATTACAGCATCAGAGCAGATGTCCATCATGTCTGCAGGCACCCATAGATTTGTGCCAGCAGGCTCATATGGCTTGGGAAGGTGGTTGTTTTGCATTGGGTGGCCTGGCGGGAGAGGACAGGAGTCAAAGGGACTTCACATGAGCCTGGGTGTCCTTAGACAGATTCTGCGCCACAAGACAGCACCTCTTCAGCCCTTGTACAAGCCCCTAGGCCTTAGCCCAATCCCTGTACCTTGCCAGATCTGGCTCCTAAGAGATCCCAGCCCTCCAGAGAGAGATCCTATAACCCAGGTGGGCCCTAGAGAAGCAGGTCCTAACATCCATCAGCTCCTGGGCAACCACACTGAGCAAGTACCACACTGTAGGCAACAACATGCTTCACTCTCCTTGTCAAGCTTAGTTTTAATTTTTTTACTTCCTGTTGGTCTTTGTAATTTCAGAGTCATGCAGGCAATGTGCACCCTGTGCGGCATGGGTTAGAGACAACTGCCACAAGGAAACCCTTCCTCCTAGATCTCCGCTGTCTCGATAACCTTGCTCCCTGCCAGCCCACAGAGAGCGCCCTATTCTAGACCAACCTACAAGGACAGTTCCTGCCCCCCAACCAGATCTCTGCTCTGTGCAGAGACCTTAGATCTCTTCCCAAAATGAACCCATCCCTTAAACCAGAATCCTCCAAATATGCCAGCATCTAGCACCCTCCTCCCAGTTACCTCCAGCAAAGTCTAACTAGCATCCAGGCCCACCTACATGCCAGCACTCACTGTGTCATCATCACAGGCAACTTCTAGTACTACCTCTGCGTCTCTCTTGACATCTCTCTTCATTCAGCACACATACCCTACTAGACTCTGGCTTCAAACTCAGTGTAGCCCTGTTTCTTCCCTTCACCAGTGTCTAGGGCATGGGGCATTGCCCATAATCCATAGCTGTGTGACTTGCAAATATTTATACATATGTAAACTCATTGCATATTTTGCATATTGTGTCATGCATGGAGTTGCATAGGGCTTGACAGCTGTGGAAGCCCACATGGAGTGAAGAAAGAGTAGTGAGGAGCAGGGGATAGAGGGGACTCGCACTGTGTCCCAGTACTGCTTCTGTGCCCATTGCCCATGGCTTTTCCTAGAAGGCAGAGATGTGGGTTTTCAGGAAAATTTTAATTGGAAAATTTCACAGAAAATTGTCCAGTGCCCTAAATAAAGTGTGATCTTATTTAGCATGTTTATTTGACTTATATTTAGTAAATAAAACTAAACAGGTACCCTCATGTTAATTTTATGTCTGAATAGCTTCAAGTATTTGAACTGAAATATTTGATTAGGACAAAAATTAAATACAGCACACTTAATGTGGTTTAAATGTTACAGTCAAACAAATTCAAAGCTTTATGTGGAAAGAAATTATTTTTATTGGAATACTTGTAAAAATGTAAAGACAATACACAATAGCATGAACTTCCTTTACATTGTTTGTTTAAATTTAAGAAGAAAAATAAAGGCTCTGAAAACTGTTGACACATTAATTTTAGCACACCCAAAGAACTGTGCATGATATGCTATGCTTTGGTTTTGATTTGACCTGCACAGCCAATTAGGTGAATTTATAACTTGATTTTTGATTTGGATGATTATGTGAGTGCATTTACCCTCCTGTTTACAAATCAATAAAACATATATGTACCCTCTCACACACTTCCTAGGAATAATCACTGGAAAAACATTAATTATAACTTTAAAACTGCCAAGCTTGCCTAATATTGTTTTGGCATCCATTCATTGTTACTAATGAATTTTATGAAACAATGAATTTTTAGAAACAGAAGATTTCCCACGGAAAAATAAAGCACTGGAAAATTCGTGTTTTGGAAAATTTTCCACCCCACATTTCTGCTAGCAGGTTAATCTAATCCTCATTCAAGGGATCTCACTATCCTTCCAAGCCCTGAACAGCCATTGCCCAGCATGCAGTGGTGAGTGTAAGGATTCCTGGCATAATATTTGCCTTTCAATTTTAGCCATCATGGCTCTAGGGAACTCCATAACCCACCTGCTATCTGCTTCCATAGGCTGGGTGTCATCCACAGACCATTATTTTCCCAGGTGGTAACGGCCCTCAAGCAACAGCAGCTTTGTCACACATACGATACAGAGACCACTATGACCAATGGCTCAGGCATGCAGGTCTGGACTATATAACATGTCTGGCTGGTCTCTGTCTGTCCACTAGGGTTGGGCATCATTTCTGGTTGCTGTAATTATGTTGGCAAGAACCCCTAAGAAGCTACTGTTGCTGATAGAGCTTGTGGGGGTGGAAGTGAACTATGCCTGATTTGCTGGTATCACCATATTGGTAGGGCCATCCCAGCATAGTGCTGCTAGAATAAGGAGAGTCTGATGCCTGCCTCACACTGGGGGTGCCTGGCAGCACCGTCATTTCCTTCCATGCTTATAAGCTCACCATAAGGTCACAGCATGTGTGTGTGAAATGCCCTCATGTTCTGACAGGGAGGAGAAAAACAAAAGGCAGAAGAGGGGCCGAGGAGCTGGAAGAGGAAGGGGCCGACCACTGGTTACACAGCCAGAGCCTCAGCTTAAAGAGTCAGAGAATGAGCTGTCAGAACAAGCCCAGACCCCCCAAGAGCACCCTGTGATCACAGTCCACGAGCTGCCCAGTGACACCCTGCAGGAGGCAGTGGAGGGGATCTCAGGTGAGGGCAATTTGTTTGCAGCAGGTAAGTTTCTGGGGATCCTGTAGACTAATAGGCTTCAGAATGAGCACCCTCCCCTAGCTATGTCCCTCAAGAGGAGAGGCACTGCTCAGACAGTGGACAGTCTTGGTGAATCAGCCTAAAGCTTTGGGCCATTGCTTCCCTCCAAGCTGCAGAGAGGAGCTTGTTCCTTCTGAACAACTGGCCCCTCTTACAGACCATCCATTCATCAACTCCTGGAAGAGCACAGAGACTGCTCACATCCTGAGAAGGGCTGAGATCTGTGCATCTCTGCCTGATGCAAGTGGTTACATTCTGCTCTTAAGGCCTTGTAGGTCAGTGCCATCCTCATCCCCATCAGTGGAGTTACACTGGCTTGGACCTCATATTTACTCAGAATCTGACCTAAGATCTCTGGGACTTAGGCAGTCTCAGGGCCAGGCTAGTCTTGTCTCTTCCAAGATCCTACAGGTAGCTCTCCTGAAGCTCTGTGAGGTTTGGAGACCCATTGGCCCATGGAACGAATACAAACAGGGAATTCACCTGGCCTTGAAGCATGGCAAATATTTGGGGCCTGTGTTTCAGAGGTGTTGCTCTCCTTCTGCTACCACCAAATTTAGTAAAAAGGTGAGGGACACAGTGTTTTAAAACCCAGGCCCTGTGAACCTCATCCTGCATCAGGGACCTTGGTACCAACTCAGGGCCCAATTGACTTTCCTGGGATGTGTTTTGCTTCTGGGCTCTGCCGTGTGGAACTCACCTCACTGAACAGTATGGCGAGCACCCTGCAAACCAAGGGACTGGCCTTGCAGCTCCTGGCCTACCTGTGCAAGGCACATCACACCCATTTTAAAATAGTGGGTCTGACTCGAAAAAGATTATGAATCAGGCTCCATCACCACAGGATCACAGATCATGATTTTTTTTGTGTGTGTGTGTGTTTTACAGAGCAGAAAGAAGCACCCGGGTCAGCAGAAGGGGAAATACTAGAGAATTTGAACACTCCTCTGGAAAATGACTACCAGGATAATGAATACCGCCCCTCTGCTTTATTTTGAATTTTTCTTTTCTTCTTCAACAATTGCATCAGTTGAATTCCAAACACTGGTACAATGATCTAGACCTGCTATTTCTGTGTAAGGAATAAAACCCAAAAGCTTGTGCTGTTACCCTTTTAACCTGCTGTTTTGCCTTCATACAAATACTGGGGAAATACCTTAATTTTCTTGAAAAATAATAAACTGCTAGAGCTCAATAATTATGCGCTAAGGAAAGTATCATATGCTCTTTTGATTCTCTTTCAAATTCACCTCGTATTATATATGAAACTCCTGTTTCCATGAAGGTCCATAGTGTAGCAGCTTTTTGCCACAATTGCTTGCAGAATCAGGATCATAGACAGATCTGTGGAAGCACTGTGGAATGAACTGATTATCCAGCCTCCCAGTCCCTGTAAATGTGTAACTGCAATTTTGCTTAATCTGAATCTCCCAGAGACACCTTGGCAAGATGGGCATATCTGGTTATGATGTAGCTGTTATTCTAGTGCTGAAACCTGGACAACACAGGTGCCTCTTCAGGTTGCAAGCCTTAAGCTGTATTTCTGCAGTTTATTTGTATTGTCCTCTCTGGCCCCTGTTCTTCCTCAGACCAGGAGAATAATTGTGTTTCCCTTTCATCTTCTGCTTATCAGCAGTGCTGCCTTTATAACTCTCTTACATAAGCCCTGCAAGTTAAAGAAACTTGGCTATAGCTTTCTGGATAAGCACAAAGGCTAGAGAAAGGACAAGGAATAGTAAGTACATCTAAGGCATCCTGGAGGTAATGCAGTGTTTGTCATTAATGGAAGAGCAGCATCCTTTAATCCAGGGTCGGGCAATTATTTCAGGCAGAGGGCCGCTTCCTGAGTTTTGGCAAGCCTTTGAGGGCCACATGACAGGCAGCCAGGGGCAGATAAATATTAATTTTCTAAATTTATTAGGGGTCCTGTGGGCCAGATAGAATGGCTTGGCGGGCCACATCTGGCCCGTGGGCTGCATTTTGCCCACCCTTGCTTTAATCAATGAATGAATAAAAAAGGGGCAATGTAGTTGCTTTACTCTGACCAGTACATTGTACTTGCAGGCTCACGTTTTCAAACATGGATGCAACAGCGAGGGGTAGTTATAAAACTGGCCTGCTTCCAGTAGTGCTGAGCAGAGCCCCTGTAATTTCGTGGAAAGTCTGAAAATTAGGCCTTTTAGGGCTTGTCCACACTGCACCAGCAGTATGTCCTTTTGAAGATGGGTCCAAGCATGCTCTGGCTGCTCCAGTCCCCATCAGTGAGGGTGCTCTGGGCATGTCAGCAGCATACGAAGAAGGGTCTTCACCCTGGGCAGCAGCTGTACTGGCAGCAAGATTCTTGTACCCCTTCTAAGTTTGTACCTGGAACTGATACCCCAGTCACCTATCCTTAGATACTCCACTGGGATTTGCCCCCAGCACCTGCTCTCAAGCCCTTGGACTCCTGCAGGTTGGGGAATAGTCAACGGTGCTGAGTGCAGTGGAACCACACTGGTAAATGTCAAGGTCTGGAGCAGCAGACTTTTGAGGGGGGAGAGGGTGTAGTCAACGAGAAGTGTAAAAGCAGCATCCATGTGGCTGTCCCTGATAATTTTCAACTGAAAGCTCCTGCCTTTGCCATTAAGTAATGACAGGCCACAGATGTTGAACCACAGGCCTAAGGAACTGCCTTTTTCCCTGGGCACATTGCCATATCAATGGGTTTCCTTCATGAAATTTCCTAAAAGATAACTTGGTTTTAATGCCCTCCTAAGATCCAGGGGCTGCAAGTGTGCTTTCTTTTTGTGACCCCAAGATCTAGTTGACTAGTGAAGTCTAAACAGAACAGGACAGCACCCTCTTGTGTTCTCAGCATTAGGAATAAATCACCTGTTGAACAGCTTGGAAATCACATCTCTGAATATCAGACACAGCCCCCAGGGGTTACATAACATAGGCAATGTCAGTGGGTGAGGGGGGCACATGGGGCATGTGCCCCCTTCCCCCAAGATTTCTGTGCCAGTGGCAGGGCACATTCTTCAGTGCAGAGCTGGGCTGGAGCTGGATCAGAGATCCACAAGGGTGCGTAAGTACTCATAGAATCACACACTGCAGCACCTTAGAACCCATTCTCCGTCTGACATGCAGCCTGGCTGAAGCCAGGGACCAGCAACAGCAGGGATGGTGGCAGTGGTGCAGAGTTGTGCTCCCCCACTGTCAACGTTTACACATCATGCATGTTATATAACATGCCCGGAGATAGGAGAGGAACAACCTTTACTTGTGCCAGGACAAGCCCCAGCATTGCAGAGAAGCAACATGCTCAACTTATAGAGTGTGACAGTGTCATGTCAGTCAGAGTACAACTTTTAAGGTGTTGCTGTGGGTAATTCTATAAAGAATGAACTTACATACCCCCATGGATCTCTTATCTATCTCCAGCCCAGTTCTGTGCTGATGATTGCTTGGCAGCCTGTATGAAATGTGTTATGGCATCATTTCCATGCCCCTTGAGAGGAGCTTAGCAGAGGCCCAAAGAGGGGTTGGCATAGGGAAAGTGATGGTTGGACAGAGGTAGCTTCTGGACCTTGTAACAGGGAACCCTTGCCCTGTTACTGCAAGGTGATATGGCCCTTTAAGGGCAGGATCTTTGTAGCACAGGCAGCCAGCAGACTGGGGTTAAGGAACAACCCTGTAGAAAGGTCAGCTGCCATGAGAAGTCATATGACTGAAAGAAGGTTCAGGCTTGAGCTATACAAGACCTAGGTCTGAGCTGGTCAGGTAGTTTTTTTTAGCTCTGAGAGCCATGAAGAGAACAGGGCTCCTGAAGCTGCAGTGGGACTGAAAGGAAGCAGCTCTGCAGACCTGGGAACAAGGGAGAGTTATCTGGAACACTGAAAGGCTCATTTATGCAGGCAAATGGCCTTTATTTTATGTTAAGCCTGGTGAGGCTTTGGTTGTCTGCTACAGGGCTGAGATGTTTTTTATTTAAGTTGCACCAGTAATTTAGTCTTGAGCCTTGTGGAAAGCAGGTTCAAAGCTTATTCAGAAAGCCTGAAACTCAGATAAGGGCAGAGCTAGGGCTGGGACCATGGTGTGCAAGAATTCCATCCCAGTCTCTTCTATTAGTTTTTTTTCCTTTGTCATTGTCTCCTCACCTGTCTGTCAATCTTCTGGGTTATAGCTACATGACCTGAAGCAGGTACAGGGGGAGTGAACCTAGTCTCTATTGTTTAAGCACTGACATCATGGCATGGAGGTAGAGACTTGAGCCATGTCACACCCTTAGGTAACTGTGATGCTTTTTAAATTGGTTGGTCATCATCAAACAACACCTGCCTTTGATTGGGCCTGGAAGGTGAGGTCAGAAAGGCTATTTAAGGGTCCCTTCATCTTGGGAGTGGCATCTTGAAACACACACAATGAACTGCCTGCCTCCAGAGGAAGCTTAAATCAGTCTTTGGATGATATTTGTGAGTAACTTACCTGAAACTTACCTAGAAATATAGCTTACTGTAATGTAGAAGCGTAACAAAAGGCTACCAAGCTGTACTGTTTGCTCTGGGTTATTCTTTGACGCTTCTCTAACTGTACCCTTCCCTAAACCTACCCTCTTTAACCAATAAAGTGCTCCACTATAACAAGCTCAGTAGTACTTGCTGGGAGAGGGATTGGGCATACCTTTATGCTCCCTATGCTCAGCTGCCTAAGGAAGGCTGCTTTCTGTGCTTCAGGCTTAAGGAAGCACCCCAAGGTCTCGCAGTGGGTCAAGCATTCTCAAGGTCTACAATGCCTGTGGGCACAGAGCCCAAATACAGACCAGACCCCTGGGTGGTGGCAATGGTTACCCCAGGCTTGCAGATGTGCTCCAGGAGGGGGTTGGCCAGACATGAAGTGTCCTGGAGGGGAGGCACTTGGGTGCAGTGAGGTGGGTGGCTCAGTGCAGCTCTCACAGCCTGCTGTCTAGAAGGTATAATTTGGGAAAAGGAAATAGTCACTGAAAACCCTTGAGCAAACAAGGTTTTAATTTGGCATCGGGTCAGCTGGATAGAGTAGCTAGCTAGAATGGCTGACAAGTATGACCACATGACCAGGGATGACCTGGTGAAGGCATTGGAGGAAAGAGATATTCCAATACCACAGGGTCAAAAGAAAAAAAGGACAGGATTAGAGCTCTACAGGATGCTGATCAGGCAGAGCAATCTCCACCTCCTCTCTTCTTAGAGACTAAGGACCCCGAGGAGCAACCTCTCTCTCAACCCCTTGACTTGGAACTCCAGAAATACAAGCTGCATCTAAAAGCTCAGGAGGCACAGTGCAGGCACGGGGAGTGCAAGCTCGAGCTAGAATTGCGTAGGATGGAGCTGGCAGAGAAAGCAGCACAGCACGAGGCTAAAGAGGCCTGGTTCAGGTGCAAGGCTGAACAGCACCAAAGTGAGCGGTGGAAAGCTTCCCCATACAATCAAGCACCCTCCAGACAGTTCTCAAACTATTTACAAGATTTAATTATTTACAACATAACAAATAACCGTTAAATAAACACACTGATATACCAGCTAATAAAACCTCAAGAAATTATTTACACAGTCTCTCACTTGCCCACGGTGTACTGGGGATCCCGTGTGCACCGCCCCTGGTGGGGTGTCTCAGGGAGCAGAACTGTCTGTGTCCCTGGACGTGGTCTGTGGACGCTCCCTGATGCTGGTGTCCGTCTCCGAGCTCCTGGGGTCTCCGGGCAGCAGGCAGCGACTCCTCTGCAGTCCCTGCAAAGACAGCCTTCCCCGGCTCAGCAGGGAGCGGTATCTGAGCTGCAGGCTGTAGCAACTCTCCTGCCTCACAGCCTGGCAAATGCAGCCCCTGGAGCCCCTCACCCCGCAGGGAAAACAGGGCAGACTCTGGCAGTCCCTCCCCCCCTCCCCACTCTGTTGTGCTCACCCAGCCGTTCAGCAGGCTGCAGGCAGGTCTTTCAGGTCTTTCCTGGCTTGGAGTCTCCACACAATCAGCCCCTCTCTGACCCTGTCTCCGCAGGCTCCCGGGCTGGGAGGGGAACTGGATACTGGATCTCCCCCGTGGCAGCCTCTTCTGCTGCTCCTCGGGGCTCTCCGAGGAACCGCTGTGTTGAGAGTATCTCCGGTCTCCAGCCTGTCCCTCAGCCCCACTCTCTCTCTCTTGTTCCCTCTCACAGGAAAATTGCTCCCCCCCTGTTATCCAAGCCTCTCGGCCAATCCCAGCCCAGAGCCCTTCCTGGGGTTTTGCTGAAGGCTTTCACAACTTTGCTGGGGTTACATCACCCCTCCCACTTCCAACAGGGCTGCCTCCACAGCAGCTTCACTTGCCCTCAGAGCCTACAGTGTCCCCCCCCGGGGCAAACTCTGTCTCTGCCAGGCAGCCCTCTCCATTCTTTCAGGTGGGTCCATTTTTTAAATGCTGCTACATATGAAAGATGGTTTCCAACAGAAGTTTCTCACTGGTGCAGCATTGGTTGACATGTCTGCTGCATACGATACTATCCAACACCACATCAGGATCCACAAACTGTACCTTATGACTGACGACTTAGATCTAAGCCAGACCACCAGGTGCATCTTGGACAACAGGCAGGTCTACAAGGAACTAAATGGCCAGAAAGCTGGATGGTGCTCCCAAGAGAGCAGCTTACCACAAGGCAGTGTGCTCACCCCACTTCTATTTAGCATCTACATTAATGATCAGCTACTTCCTGAAGAACATCGGTGTGTCATCTATGCTGACGATCTCTGCATTACCACACAGAAGATGAATTTTGAGGACACAGAGAAGATCCTAGAGAGGGCACTGAAAGAAATGTCAGATTATTACCTAAATCATTATCTCAAATCCAACCCTAGCAAAAGTCAAATCTGGACTTTCCACTTGGGGAATCAGGACATGGAATGACACCTGGGGTGACCAAAGTCTCAAACATCAGAACCACCTGGTCCACTTAGGGGTAACACTGGACCATACGCTTAGTTTCAAAAAGCACATATTAAATACCAAAGCCAAGGTCAACACACAAAGCAACATTCTGCATAAGCTCACAAATTCCAAGTGGGGAGTACATCCATACACCCTATGCACTATTGCCTTAACACTTTGTTTCTCTGTGGCTGAATATGTCTGCACCACCTGGGGATGCTCAAGTCACAGTAAACATCTTGACACTGCCCTAAATGATACATGCAGAATTATAACAGCTACCTAAATCCCATCCCTGTTCCCTGCCTATACGCACTATCTGACACAGAGCCCCCTTACATCAGGAGGAAAGTAGCAGGCACCATTGATCAGCAGGTACAAGAGTCAGATGACCACCACCCACATATGGACTTCAACCAGTGCACTGTCATCTCCCATTGAGAAACAGCTTTTTGTCCCCTACCATACCATTGACCATGTCACCAGAATCAGCCAGAACTACCCTCTGGCAACAAGAATGGGAGAAACTAGGCAACAAACCTGTTGAATGGAGCCAGCAAGGAATTACCTCCAGTGAGGAGTTAGCATCTATTGACACTGGATTTTAGGAACCCAGCCCTTATACCTTTGTTCCTGGTGGGCACAACCCTCAGACTGACCACAACACCTGCCAGTTGATAATAGATGAGTTTACTAATACAGAGTGATAACAAAAAAGCAACAATACAAACAATCAAGCAATTCTATATCTATCAATCCTAGCTAGGGCTGTCATTAGAGTCGAAGTACATCTGGTCAGGATGCAGGCTTCACTCTGAGGGTCTTTCTCTTAAGTGTCAGCAGTCTGGAGGTGGGATGCCGAGGCCCACAGGCCCCCTCAAGTGGGGTGCATGAGATGGGCTGCTGGCATTCCCTCTGTCCATGTTGGCCTTGGGGATCCTTCCCGGGGGATGGGGATGGGGATGGGGACCCCTCTCAGGGAGCAAAATGGGGAGGAACAGGGAGGGACCCTTTGTTAATCTCAAGTCTCTGCTTTTGCATTCTCCTTCCCCCTTGATGACTCCTGATGACTCTTCATTTGTGGCTATCTCTAGTTGGTTGTCTCTCTGTGGTCACATGTCCATGTAGCCTTCTGGCCCTTCTCCTAATTTGGTCTGCTGCCCCAAAACTGGGACTTAGCCCCCCCACTTTCTGAGGCCTTGTTGGTGTCACTTATTTTGTGTTATGGGACAGTATGGTACATCCTTCTTTGGTTCCCAGGCTGTGTGTCCTGGTTGTGTTAGACAACCTGTCTGCCTTGAAGGGTATGATCTCATGTTATGGCATGCCCCCCTCAATTCTCAGGCTGTGTCCATCCATTGGCCTTGTTGTGCTAGACAGCCCGTCTGCTTTCAGGGCCATGAGAAGCTGTGTATGCATCTCCCAAGTTCTTTAGAAATCCCTTTAACCCCTTCTGCCCATCTTGAACTCTTATAATGCATATATCTATACCTATAAGCCAATTCCCGAAACACAGGCCTTCAAGTGCCATTAAGCCAGCAGCATCTGGCTCCAACTACAAATGGCATACATAGCACACAGATGGAGAGTTGGTCTTGGCAGATGCAACTTTTAAATTAAACCATGGGGCCTCTGTGCAACTGACCAATGTGTTTATCAGGAGAAGATAACCATGGATCATCTGAGATGCCCTGTAGCACCACAATGCACTGCATAAGATTTACCAACACTAACACCTGAAGCAGTGGCCTGTGCAGAATACTGGTAACAGACCATATAGAAAGGTTGGATTGGAGGCATGACGAAGAAGAGAGCTGGGGCCTAGAAGCCAGGCCTAGACTAGTGGGTCTTGGTTAAGGGACCAGCCAGAGTAAAGGGGCGGAAGCTGGGAAAGCTAAAAACCCAACAAGGGAAGGAAGGCCTGAGGTGGCCTGGAGATGTAGAGACAAGTGTCTCACCTGATTGGTGACTTAAAACACCTGCAAGGCATGGGGCATGGTGTAGGAGCAGATGAAGTCAGGCAACTAGCCTTAAAGCAAGCAAGATTGGGAGAGCTGACCACCAGAGAGGGGGGGAGAACACCTTAGGCTCATCAGCTTCTGAAGGCAGCCTCCCTTTCAAGATGTGCAGGTGAGCAGGCAAGGGAAGATCTTAAGAGACAGGGCAGAAAGAGAGCCTAGCAGGGATGAGGGGGCCTGCAGGGGGCATCATAATGGCCCTCAAGCACCTAACCTGTTACACCCCCTAGAGCTGCAGGGCTTGGAAGAGAGGCCTTGATGATTCATCTGTTTTGGGCAGTCAGCTACAGCTCCCTTTCACAGCCCCATTCTCTGCTGTTGCTGAGTACAGCACATAACTAGGACACCAGTATGTGGGAGTAAGGACTTACTGGAGAGGAGGCTGCACCTCCCTGGAGTCAGAAGGCCAGGCAGAGGGAGAAGCCTGGCAGCCTCCACAAGGAACACACCCAATGTGCTTCTCCTCCCATGCCCATTGTCCTTTCAGCTCTGAGTTCCTCTTTTCACCTGGCCTTGTCAGCAGCGGCGAGCTCTGCCTCTGCAGGACATGCCTGTCTGCATAGCCAGAGAGCTCAGTGACCCTCCTGAAAATGGAGCCAGCATAGTTCATGCACCACATTCCCTGAGAGCACCCCCCTCTGCTGAGAAAAAGGTTCCTCTTGCCCAGCCCCTTTGTCTCAGCCCAGGAGAGGGGTAGGGTGGATGGTGTGGCATTTCTGACTTATCACTGCAGGGTTAACTCTCACTTGACTGTCTGGACTCCTTTGCATTCTGGTTCTGTTTAACCAGGGCAAATCTCCCTTTGGGGATACCCAGAAGCTCCTCACTGCCTGTGGTGAAGGCGTTGCCTGGATGGAGCCTCTGGAGCTCCAAGGACCGCCTTTGGCTCTACCTCTGACAGTCTCCACTTCCTAGCCATAATACGTCCATGAGGATGTAGACACTTGAGGCCTAGGAGAGTTAGGTGCTTTGGTAAATCCCACCAGGTGCCAAGATGCCTTTGTAGATTTGACTTCATATCCGTGGGGCAGGAGTGGTTTCATGACAGGCATATAGATTTTCTCCAGCATGGTGGGGCAGTAATCCTAGCCCTAAATTCTGGGTAGGACTGTACTGCAGCTCATCTTGTGATGGCAGACACTGTGGTTCTGCTTCAGGGCTGAGCTACTGGCTGATGGGTTTAGCACAGGAGGCTGCATCATGGATGATAACTGAGGAAACCAGCAGTCCTTGCCCCTGCACTGGGGCTGACACCAACATGCTAGGCCACATGCACAGGACACTGGGTGTCCTTGGCTTCCCAGCTCAGGTGATGGTTCCCTGACCTATGTCACCTTCCCATAAACTATTCCTAGCCTAAGAGCTGGCATGGCCTAAAAACCCGTAGGTCTGGGCATCAGTACACTCATTAGCTGTTTCCCCAACTTGGGAGATCCCCCCTGTATTTTCAGAGGCTCAGTGTCCTTCAAGCACTTACCTCTTGGTAACTCAGGTGTTCATGGCATTCAAGAGGAAAGAAACAGGGCTAGGGGACTTTGACAGCTCAAGACTGTCTTGGTTTCTACATGGATTTCTGGGTGAGAGGGCAAGTAGTTGCACAGAGCACCTGACCTATGGCCCCAGTCCTCATACCATAGAAGCAGACTTACCTCCTCTTCTGTGCTGGGCCTTACTCCCACATCACTAGATTCAGCAGGAATGGGCCCTGGGGGAATGGGCCCAGCTTCCCTTCCTCTGGACAAGACACTCACACAAATACAGGACATTGCTAGGAAAGACCTCAGCGACCTGGATTTGTTCCCGAGGTAACTCCACTAAAGTCAATGGAGTTTCCTACAGATAAAGTCCACCTATCCTGCTGGTAAGGGCTCCAAACTCAAGCAGTTAGCTTCCTCCTGTGCTAAGTAGTTGCCTAGAAATCAAGATTCTACATTGCCTCCTGTCAAACCAGTGAATAATTAAGCCTTGCTTATCAGAGGTACATGCCACTCATTGTTGGTTGCTCTCAGTAGCACTTCTCCCAGAAGGAGTAAACAGAAGCTGGATTAGCTCTTTTGCAAGGGGCTGTGCAGGCTGCTCGGTGCTTCCCAGGGCTCTGCCATCAGGATGGTGATGAGTCTTTCAAGGACTGGAAGGAGCTGAAGACTGGTTGTAGTGTCCAGGGAGGAAGCAGCTGGTGCTTCAACAGCAGTGAACTCTTAGCCTCTGTACTCTGCTGCTTCCCTTAACCCGAAACCTAAATTGCTCACCTATCCCTGACAGTAACCATGGATGTTAATGAAGCCCTGATGAAAGGAAACTTTAGACTTTTGAGAGAACGAGTTGAGTCTGGAGCTGATGTGAATACGTGGGACAGAGAAAGCCGGACACCTTTAATTAACTGCTGCCTTCATGATGGTGAGAGCTGGGCTCTGGCAGCAGCCCGGTTGCTTCTGAGCTATGGAGCCAGGGTGGGCTCCTGGGACAGGAACCGAAGGAATGCACTCATTCATGCAGTGCTGTACCAGCGGGAAGCCTTGGTGAGACTCTACTTGGATGCCCTGGACTACGATCTGAACCACACAGACTGTGATGGGTATACAGCACTCTGGTATGCTACAACCTTGGGTCATGTGGGTATCACCAAAATGATTGTCTTCTCCTTAAAGAGATATGGCCTGGAGTCTAGAAAGGATAGGCTGATGCTTCCAATCCAGGCTTGCCTCCAGGGCCACACTTCTTTTACCAACATGCTACAGAATAGTGGGAACAGCTCTCAGCAGATGAGCAGCAAAAGCCACCTTGGGACAGGTGGAGAGGGAGAAGGACCTGCTGTGACAAGCAGGTCCAGATGCTTGCCCTTCAAACCCCTGCCAAAAGGCCTTTGGGAAAAAAGAAAGAAATTGCACAAGAGTCAAGGGCCAAGCCAGCCCTCCAGACAGACCAGAGACTGTGGAGGCAAAGTAACTCTTAGTTTAATGCAAAAGCCAAATTTGACTCCTCACACTTCAAAGAATGTCCCCTTTCAGGAAGCAGCTCAGCCCCCAGCAGCTCTTGACAAAGTGACATTGCCTACAGGTCAGCCACATAGCTTGCATGGGCAAAACTGGAGACGGGATCTCCAAAACCTTGCTGAGCTCCTTCAAATCCAGCTCACTCCATCTTTCTGCCCCAAAGCCAAGCCCTTCCCAACCAAGAAAGATCGCATTCTTCAGGATGCAGGCCATGGGGCTGAGCTAGCAGTGCTGCTGCACAGGAGGAGGATGAGTCAAAGGCTATCTTATGATGCTGGGAAGGATGTTTTAAAGAAGACTCCTGTCAGGCAGGGCAGCTCCTGGAGGAGGTGCAGTGTAGCTGTCATCCCTCTCATCTCTCTCCAAGGCTGGAGAAGACCAGTTTGCAGTGCAGAAAAAGTAAGCATGAAAAGATCTCCCAAAGCACTTTCCCAGGAAAAGAAAAAAGCTGAGCTTGTACAGCTAAAAGGATTGCAATCCTGGCAGGAGTGAACTTCACTGGGAGACACCAACCTGAGTCACAAAGGGAAGCACCCGGGGTCTCTAGTGGGCAACTGTCGATCCTCTGGATCATGGTGTACATGTAAGAGATCTGGTCAGATGCCTGATGAATCCATTTGTGGCTGACAAGCCCAATTCGAGAGCAACACAGCTCGTCACAAGTTTCATAGATTCATATGTTGACTGGGTTGGAGTCCAAGTTTATAGCATGCTGCTTTCTTCTTTCTTGCTTTGCTTACATCCTCTGGATCAAAGCCACTTCATCTTCAGCTGCACCCAGTGCCCAATGTTCCTGCCAGATTGGACAGGATTATGTGAGTTTGTCCCAGCTTTCTATACTGATTTTGAATGACTTTGTATCATTTTTGCATACATTGTGGTACTACCCTAGAAGACAACCCCACTTTCTTGAGCCGTCTCGAATCTTGTTATACAAAATATTCTTGGGGATATGGTCTCTTCCCATTTTCCTGACATGGCTGATCCATCACAACCTCCTCTGCTGCAAATAAAGAACTCTTTGTTTCATAGGGTGCAATCAGATATATATCACTGGCTTCATCTTGCTTAGAGACAGTTGGAAATTTTTCAGCAAAGCAGTTTCTTAAAAAAAAAAAAAGCTGGTTTGTTGACTTAAAAGAGTTTTGTTCAAAACATCTTGGGTTCAAGAAACTTGCTAAATCCATGGCAGCATGAACGCCTTGTGCCTCATGAGGCTGCGGGGCATGGCAACCATCTGCAGCGGCGGCGGCAGGGATATGGTGGCAACGAGCAGGGAGCTCCTGCAGGCAGTTGCACTGACGTTGGTGTGGGGGTTGGTGAGTGGCGACTGCCCACAGGCACCACTGGCAGCGGTCAGTCTCAGAGTGTACCGCCTGTAAATGTCTTATTTTATTTCTGTATAACTGCCGCGTGGCACTCTCACATTTATGTGACCTTGTAGTTTTGGCTTCTAATCAAAATGAAAGCTTTGTACTTTTCCATGCTTGTATTAAGCTGCACATGCGTATTCTGTAAGTTTCATTTCTTATC
>NW_017728950.1:20473314-20475028 GCF_001723895.1 Crocodylus porosus | reverse complement strand
CCCATCGGGTTAGAATGCAAGGGCTTACTCCGGAACCCCGTGAACCAACAGACATCCTACAAACTTATTATAGAAAACTAACAACTTACTCTAAGTCGTCTACTTGCGCCAACTTGGCGAACCTTGAAGGCGGTCATAAAGCTACCTCCAATCCTGCCCCACAAGCCATGCGCTCGCCTGCTCTGTAAAGCCCGCGGCTCCCCAAGCGGTGCCAGAATCGCTAGCCCGGCATTCCGCAACACCACCAATCTCAGTGGGTGCATGTGCACCCACATGTACCCCCTATGAATGGCCAATGCATGGCAGGGTTCTGGCAAAACCTGGTTTGGATTCCTGGCAGGTCCCTCTGGGGGCCAGAGATGATAGATCTGGGGACTCCAGGAGTTCTCTGCAGCATTTCAGTGAAATTGACATATTTGTTGATTTCATGGCTGCCCTTATCTGTGAAACAAAAAAAAAAAAAGAAGTTTAAGAGGTTCTAGTTCAAGCCAATTTTCTGAACAGCTTGGTTTCAATCCAATTTGGACAGAAAACAAACTTAAAAAATGAAATTTCCTGGAAACCAAAGACCCTTGTTCAGGGCTGGATTAACCCTTTAGTGAGACCCAGACAAACAAACTCATGGCCCCCTACTTAATACTGTATTTTTATATTACTTTTTTCACTCAATAATTATAATATATAAAATAAGCACAACAGGGTCCCTTCTTCACTTGGAGTCCTAGACATGTGCCTAGTTTGCCTATGCATTAATCTAGCCCTGCCCTTGTTTTCAGTCAGATCTAATGCTGGTACTTTTTTTGGTTCTCTTTCCATGTAGTTTTGTGTGCATAAGATTTCTAACACACACAGAAATGCATACAGCTCCATCTTCATGCCCTAATCTTAGACATTCTTGACAGATAATTAGTTTTAAAAGGATTTATGTCCTACTCCATAAACCTTAAGTCATTTTTAATCTGTAAACTTCCTCTTTAGGGCCTAACAAACCTCTATGAAGACAACAAGAGCTGTTCCAGTGTCTTCACTGGTTCTGGATTCACTGGGTGCTTAGTAGGGATGTGTGAAGTGGGCCCTAGTCAATTCAGATTTGGCCTGAGTCAGGGACAGTGATTTGATTTGTTGGTTTGGATCACTGTCCCTGTTTTGATTCATCTGAATACAAATCTGAAGATTCAATACTGATTCGGAGAATAAGCGATTTGGACATAGACAGAGCTTTAAATATTTTTTCCACATGCCTTAAGGTACCAGTGCGACTTGTGAATGCTGTGATGCTGGGGTAGATGGAGCATCCCACAGGAGTGTGGGAGGGGGGCTATTAGTACACTGTAGTTGCCATTCTTAATGTAAAGTTCTAGAATTTCTGTAGCTACATGCAGGATAAAGTTGTATGAACTTCTTTAATTAATGAAATTACACTTAAACCCTAGGCATTTTCTCAGAGTTTGCTTTTCTTTCCTTGCATTTTTAACATATACTAATTGCATTGCTAATAATGAAAAACAAGGCTTTTTTTTCCCCCAAAGTTCAGAGAATCATAGAATCATAGAAGTCGGGTTGGAAGGGACCTTGTAGATCTTCAAGTCCGACCCCCTGCCTGGGCGGGAGAAAAACTAGGCTCAAATGACTCCAGCCAGGTAGGCATCAAGCCTCTTCTTAAAGATCCCCAGGGTAGGAGCCAGCACCACTTCCCTTGGAAGTTGGTTCCAGA
>NW_017728950.1:20466118-20472904 GCF_001723895.1 Crocodylus porosus | reverse complement strand
GTTTCCCATTCTATAAGCGTGCTGCTGGTTTCTACTGCCTAAGTGCAGCACCCTGCACTTGTCAGTATTGAAACGCATCCTGTTTGTCAGCCCACTCCTGTAACCTATCCAGATCTTGCTGCAATCTTTCCCTCCCTACTAGTGTGCTTCCTACTAGCGTGCTTACCTCACCCCAAATTTTGGTATTATCAGCTGACAAGTTCCCATGTCTGCACTTGCAACTGATTTTCAAAAATGCTGAGCATTCATTAGCTCTCATTCATTAATGTCACCGTGGCCTAACACTTTGGAAAAATTAAGTGACTTATTTCAATGCCTGAATATAGGTGTAGAATCCTGACTTTGTATACACATCCTCAGTGGCCATGTCCATATCAGTTTGCTGCTGACCACCGTGGGGAAACAAACCGCACCCACTCAGTCCTACTGCATGTGGAAGCAACTAGAAGTGCCTACAAACCAGGCAAGTAGGCAGTTTAGGTCCTGAGTACATACTTCAGAAGCACTGCTCACAGGCCCACCTTCAGCTATCTACACTGCCTAATTTCTGGGTTTGAGTACATGAGGGAGCAAGTAGACAGGGCTTGGTGATCCTAGGCTCAGCCAGGAGGCAGTAGGGACTTGGCCAAAGTAATTTAGGTGCCCAACTCCCAGGAAGTCCAACTGTGCATCTAACTTTTGTAAATCTTGGCTAGAACTAATACATCCATTTGCTGTACAGGGAATTGGCTGAAAGTATTCATTTCATTTTCATTTAATAGATTTCATAGCAGACAATACTCATTTAACTCTGTTTTTCACATTCCAAATTCTTTTGCCAAATGGTACACATAGTACATTATATTTGAGGTCCCAACTTTGTGAGATCTGCATGGATTTTAAGTGCAGGACTGGGTACTGAATGTTTGCAACTAAATGGTGCAGCTCAAAGTAGCAGGCAAATATTTGTGTTGTCATAAAACTTTCCCTCTTAAGTGTTATCGTAATGATTAACAATGATTTATGGTTTGGCTCTTAAATGGCCACCTCTTCAGTAGGTTTGGTAGACAACTGTAAATACTACTTAAGCCTGTTCATTGACAAAATGGATCTCAGCTAGGCTTATTATTACATGTCATGACAAGATGTTTGTTGTTTTTCATTTCAGAGAATTCTCATTAATTTAGCTGGAGAAAATACCTGCTTCAAACAAGGATTATTTGCATATTAGCTTGCCCAGAAAAAAAGAGACTGAAGTTGGTTATCAGATATACATTTTGGAATTTGCCACTCATTAAAAGTAACTTTTTACAGTGAAGAGCTTGATATCAAATGAAAAAACAATTTATTGTCTTAGTAATCACATGCCTACAAAGTTGTAGATATGTGACACAAGCCCTTGAAATGGGTGACAAATGTCCAAAAATGGTGTCCCTTCTTTTTGTAGAGCATTACTCCAAAATGCGCAGCTTGTATCTGTTTTAATTATAAAATCCGTTATTTGGGATGTTTCTTCACTGCATGAATTAAGTAAACCATTTTTTAGAAAGCAGAATAAAGAAATAGGTGCAACCATACCCATCTGTCAGGCACCCAGTAGAGTGTGAACACTGGCCCTTTGCCAGAGATCTCTGCCCTTTGAACTAAGGGGAAAACTGTTTTCCTATGTGTCAGCTGGATAAATGGTAGCAAGATGGCAGGGGAATACTGGTGATTGGTATCCTAAGTTCTGTTCTGGGCTTCCCAGGTATATTCTACTGGTTAGAACAAGGGTTGGTTAGAGGTAGTTTATTGAAACAAGCGGGCCTAGCCCAAGCCCAAGCCCAAGCCCAAGCCCAATGATGTCCTCATGGTAAAATTGGGGAACTGTGGCCTCAACAACCTTACAGTCTGATGGCTGAGGAACTGGTTCCATGGTCGGACCCAAAGAGTGATAGTCAATGGAACCGATTCAACATGGCACCTGGTGACCAGTGGCATGCCTCAGGGCTCCATACTTGGACCAGTACTCTTTAATATATTTATAAATTATCTGGATTCTGGTATCAGAAGTGGACTGGCTAAGTTCATTGATGACACCAAATAATGGGGAAGTGTGGTCACACTAGAAGATAGGCTGGTGATTCAGGCCAACCTGGACAGGCTTTAAAGTGGGAGGATCAAAACCTGATGGCATTCAATACTGTACAAGGTGCTCCACCTCAGGAGAAAAAACCCACATCATACTTGTAGGCTTGGCAGTGTTACACTCACTACCACCATGGCCAAAAGAGACTTGGGGGTCATGACTGAGCACATGATGAATATGAACCACCAATACACTGCCACAGCTGGCAAAGCAAATAAAACTCTGGCTTGCATCTACTGATGCATCTCAAGCAAGACCCAGGAAGTCATCCTCTCACTGCACTCAGCTTTAGTGAGGCCTCAGCTGGAGTACTGCATCCAATTTTGGTCTCTGCACTTTACATAGCATGTGGAGAAGCTTGAGAGAGTCCAGAGGAGAACCATGCACATGATTAAAGGACAAGAGAGCAGGCCTTATGAGGATAGGCTGAGAGCCATGGGACTCTTCAGCCTGGAGAAGTGAAGGCTCAGGGGTGACTTGGTGGCAGCCTATAAGTATATAAAGGATGTGCATCAGAAACTGCGAGAATGTCTGTTCACCAGGCCATCCCAAGGTAAGACAATAACTAATGGTCATAAACTCCTGGAAGACTGTTTTAGGCTGGAAAAACTTCTTTACTGTCTGAGTCCCCAGAGCCTGGAATAGACTCCCCCCCAGAAATGATGCAAGCACTTATTCTGGACACTATTAAGAAACACTTGGATGCCTATCTTGCTGGGATCATTTCACCCCAGGTGATTTCCTGGTCCTTGGGCAGGGGGCTGGATCCAATGATATTGCAAGGTCCCTTCCAGCCCTTATGTCTACTTATCTATGAATAAGCCTTCTGAAAGGCTGGGCTATCACCTTTTCCAGGTGATGAAAGAAATGATACTTAGCTCTTTTTTAGGGTGTGGTGCTAAACCTCGTACATTGGATGAGTTTCTGAAACACATAGCAACCCGCAAAGATTAGTTCAGAAGAGGTGTACTCCAAGCCGAAGGGAATTTGGCTGGTATCTCAGTGGTGTCAGTTGAACATCACTAGTCTGAGTGGGAAAATCCAATGCAGATGACATGGGGAATGTCCCCCAAAATCCATAATGTGTGAGGGCACAGAGTAAACATGAAGTGTTGGTGGCAGCTTTTACACTGATAAAAACAACACTGTCCTGATGGGTTTGTCCATCATCTTCTTTCTTTGAAATCTGAAACTATATAGTCAACTATTTTGAAAATGGTTAAGAGCAGCATTCATAATAATTCAAGAATCCTTTCCAAAATGTTATTTACAAGGATGAACATTTTATGGTGCAGAAACATTAATTGCTTTGTGCTATCAACTAAGCACTGCAGTACTTCCCATACTTATGATTTTACAGTAAATTCTGAGTCTCTTAGGGTGCATCTACATGTCACATTTAGTGCACATTAGCCCGATTTAAGGCACATTAACAGTGTGTATCTACATTTTCGCTCCTTTAATGCACTTTCAAAATGGTGAATTTAGGTTAGTCATGCCTAAGTCTGATACTTGTAAAAGCAGGTATCAAATGTAGGCATGATTAATTGAAGTGCATTAACACACATGTAAACACATTAAAGTGCATTAGCAGAGTGACTTTAGTGCTGGGCTTGCCCAGCCCCAGGACTCTTGGTTGGCTGCTTGTCCTATCCCCAGGGCTGAGCTGATCTCTGGCAGCCCCTAGCTGCAGGCTATAAAAGCCTGCAGCCACTTTGTGCCTTGGCACATGCTGCACAGAAGCCTGGATAGAAATGCTGGACTGTGCAGGAGCCCAGCAGCCCCCATGTGCCCCCGGCAAGGACCCAGGCAGCCTCTGCCTGTCCTGTCCCCTAGCTGAAGTTGCTCCTTGGCCACAGGTGAGTGTTGCAAAGGGCTTCAGCCTGCTGCGTCCCTTGCCCAACCCTGAAATTCCCCCCATGGCTGCTGGCCCTGCTGTCTGTGGCAGCTGGGCTAATACCTGCTCCCTGCTGCTCCTCACTCCCAACTCTTATCTCTTTGAAGGCATTGTGGTGAAGTGTCTCTGCTCTGTGGCTCACAGTCCCTGCCCATGCCCCTGTCCAGGGTACTGCTGGAAGTTGTCCAGGGCTGGCATCAAAGGGACTGCCACACAGGGACCTGGAGAGCCAGCACAGGGAGCATGTCCAGCATGTCATCCCCATTGATCCCCAGACCCATGCCCATCCTGAGCACCTGGGCCCCCAACTGAACCTGGGAGGAGGTGTTGCCACCTTGTTGGGCTCTGGGGCAGGGCCAGTGTCCAGAGGCAGTTAGCATGGCCACAAATGCACACATTTATGAAGCCATATCAGGTGGGATGTGTGAGTGAGGCCACTCCCAGTCAACATGGCAACGCTGTGTGAAGATCAAGGTCTTGTGGGCACAGTGGGTGCCCATGACTGCATTCAGTTGTCAGTCTAGTCATTCCCAAAAGACTATGTCCTTCATGTGGGAGCTAACCTGCATTTTGGCACCTTAGGAGACAGGCCTCACCCCTGTAAGTGCCACTAGCAGGGGAGGCCTGCCCTCACCACAGCCCACTATGTCAACAGAGGAGGGGACCACTGGCCTTCAGCACCCTGCCCCAAACAAGCCTCCCCCCACTCGCCAGCTGCTGTATGCACTGGCAGTTTGAGGAGTCATGCCCAGTGGCTGCCTTGCCTTTGGCCCAGCCCATCATCCCGCCATGAGGAGCAGCTGGCCATGTCACTGCCAGCTTCTCCCTGCAGGATGGGGGGCCCTGGCTGGGTGCCGGCCTGCTGCACACTGTAGGTCATGGTCACCAGATGCAGCCAGATGCCATTGCTGATGGGGAGCCCCACACCAAGCCTCCAGGCTCACCAGCCCTGGACATCTAGTAAGGCCTGCACTGGGGGAGGGCCCTTCTGCCCAAGCCCTGCCCCTGCCCCTGCCCCTGCCCCTAGCCCTTTCCTCCACTCCCTGCCTGGCCTGCCCACACTCCCCCTGGCCCCAGGTTTCCCACCCCCTGCAGCACACAGAGAGGCAGGACACAGTTTCAAACTTTATTGAGCAGCCCTTGTCCCCACAGCTGGGCAGGAGTCCTGGAGTGGGGGGGCTGTCCAGGATGTCACAGGACTCTCACATGCTGAGGAAGACACTGATGCTGGTGGTGATGTCCTCCTCAGCAGTGGGGGGCAGGGACATGTAGCACTGCAACAGGTAGCCCTCCAGGCAACAGCAGAAGTTGCAGGGCAGTCCAGGCTTACCCCCTGCTCCACTGTAGTTCCGGATCCCTAAACAGGAGCTCAGGTGTGTCCGGAGCACCAGCAGGATCAGCAGCAGCAGGGTGTAGTGGCTCAGGCACCCTTCCATCTGCACAAACAGCTCATCACACACTGCCCAGGCCACACACAGCAGGGGCACACTTAGGATGCATCAGTGGCATGGTGGGGGCTGGCTCTGTGGTGCCTCCCTGGAGAGGCCCCCTGTAGGGAGGGTGGAGATGAGTGTGTGGCTAGCCCTTTGCCCCATTTTTCCAGGAGCCCTGCATGCCCCAAGCCCAGGTGCCATGGGCTGGGTGGTAGCACAGCAGAGTGGCTGGCCTGCAGGGAGAAAGGGAGAAAAGTAGGGTCTGGAGCTGTAACAACAGGTGCTACCAGCAGCCTGGCCTGGCCCTCCCTAGGGAGGGGCAGGGAAGGCAGGCTGCTTGTGGCCAGCACCCAGTAGCCTGCTGGCCCCAGGGGAGCAAGTGGGGTCAGGGGACTTGCCCATGACTGCCTGGTCCCAGCCCTACCTGGACAGCTTACCATGGTCCCTGAGCACCCACACACAGCCGACCTTCTATCTGAAACTGGGCAGACAACACAAACTCACAACACAAAAAGCTTTTGTCTCTTGCCTCCACAGGGCCAACATCTGGAAATGGGGTAGAGGCCACAGGGCCCTGTGGGAATGCCACCTCAGGGTTGCTGCCACCTGCTACTGTAGCCACCCAGATACACCAACTGCACCAGCAGCACACCAGGAACTGGACCCACCTGCTCCCGTGGCTGGAGGTGGTGGTGGAGAACTTGGCAGTCTGGGAGCAGGCACAGGAGGTGTGGGAGCTGGCCCGGTGGTGGGAAGATATCACCTGGGAGACAGCCCAGGAGGAAGCATGGGATCAGGTACAGTTGGAGCACGAGGTCCAGCTGCAGGTCCTGGAGCAGTGCCACAGAGTTGAGCTGCTCTGGGAGCAACTGGCCAGCAAGGGCATCCCAGTGGAGGCCACATCCATGCCACCCCATGCCTGGCCCTGGCCTCTGCCCCACAAGGCCCCTGGGACCCACCAGATGGTTTGCAGCAGTCCCCAACCTGGGCCTCAGGGGAAGGCCTCCACTGCCTCCTGCCCGCAGAATTCCCTGGCATTTGCTGAGGCCCCCAGACCCACAAGGGAAATGTCCACAGCCAGGGTGCTGGCTGCCTGCCACTGGGCTCTGCGCCCTGGGTGCCCCCACCCCACAGCCCCCCACTCTGGAACTCAGACAAAGACTGAGACTTGTACATAGTTTTCAGTTTGGGAAACATATTTTTTATTAGTGGGTGGGAAAGGTGGTAAAGGGGCTGTGTGAGTTGGAGAGGGAGGAGAGAGAGAGGGCTCTGTTTCTTGAGTGTGGAGGTGGGGGATGGGGTGGGGGGTGTTTTCATTACAATTATGCATGTTCTGGAGTGGTGCTGGG
>NW_017728950.1:20460657-20464749 GCF_001723895.1 Crocodylus porosus | reverse complement strand
ATTTAATAGGTTGGCTTTTTCCTGGGCGTCAGTTGTCAGTTGCCCCATCTGGTTTAGCAGGGGTCCAACATTGCCCTTGCTTTTCCTCTGGCTCCCCACATGTTTGGGCACTCTGGATGGGGATGGAGCTGGGGCTGGAGCAACAGGCCTTCAAAGGTGCCCTGAGTCATCTGGAACATGCCAGCCCACTGAACGCCATCTCATTACTGCAGCATGATGCATTGCCACCAGTCCTGGCTGGCACGGCTGGCTCAGAGGCTCTGGGGGATAGTGGAATGGGGGGTGACAGTGGTCCCAGTGGTGGCATCCTGGAGCCTGTGGTCACCATGGCTGGCAGTAGCAGCTGTGTGGCAGTGGGGTTCCCAGAAGGCCATGTGCCAGTTGTCCAGCAGACAGGTAGAGTGGGTGGGGCAGTGGGGTGGTGCAAGGTATCTGAGCACCAGGTGCTCAGAATGGTGGTGGGTGAGCAGGACAGTGAGGAGTGAGGAGTGGGAGACCTTGTCTCTGGGCATCAGGGCCAGAAGCTGAGGCAGCTAGGGCTGAGAAGTGCAGCCATGGCTGAAGGAGAGCTGGCACATGTGGCCTGTGTCTCTGTCATGCTGCTTCTCTGACACAGGAAGCACCTGCCCAGAGGTCACAGTGTGGAGGGTGTGCTTTTAAGATGGTTGCTTTGGCAGCTGGCTCTGGCTTCAGCATGACTGCCAAGTGCTGGCAGCCATGTGGCCAGAGGCTGGAGCTCCCCCCAGTGGCCACAGGGGCACATGGTAGGGCTGGAGTAACTTGGGATTGAAGTTAGTTCCAAGTCCCAACACGTGTAGACATCTGCCAAAAAATGCTTAATGAGCATTTGTGTAATGCACATTAAATTTAAGTGTGCTTAAATTCATGTATAGACACACCCTTATGGTTGTAACTGTTATCATATTTGGTGCAAACCAGACTTATCTGCTTTTTAAGATGAACCAAAAAAGGCACAGAACAATTGTGTACACATACTGCATTGCAATGGAGTGATCCTTGAATGTGCTGATCCTTGGCCACCAAAACAAACATCCCAGCATGTCTTGGGGGCAAGTAGTGTCTATAGGTTCCTGCGGATTCCTCAGGGCAATGAATAGTGCCCATTGGCTGGTTGGCTGGTTGGAAGTGGGTCAGGCTACCTTTGTGGACTGCTAATTTTGTGACCCAATTTGGGATTATGGCCTACAGTTTTGAAACTACTGCTCTGCAGCCTTGGCTAATGAAATCTTTCACAGGCTGTTTGGATGCCTGTGAGGAATTTTTCAGCTACTACCTCAGCCATTGCTGAACAGCTGTGGAGTGTGCTTTTGAGTGCTTCAGGGACCACTGAATGTCAGCGGCTACTACGTGACTCGAGTCATAATCTCTACCTGTGTCCTGAATAACATCTCTGAGGTGAAGGGCGACGCTATTCCAGAGCCACAAGCAGTGGACCTAGAATGCTCCACAGATCCCATGGGTGTTGCCTCTGGAGATCAACTATGAGCACTGCTTCTACTGGAGGCTCTGGCAAGCCATTTCACAATACTCTGGCAGGAGGGGCAGAGCAGTGCCGTGGTGGAAGGGGATCTTGGAATGTGCATGTCCTTTGTGCTATTAAACAGTTGACATGTATTGAGTGTTGTGGTATCTGTTTCCCTGAACCATTATGCCGTTCAATCCTAGTAAATGTTGTTTCCTGCTAAACTCTTGAAAGCTGCTGAAAGCTGCTGTGGTCACTATGTTAGTGCTGGTGGTGGAGGGAGAGCTGCAAGCTTTGGGATGGCATGTTGTGTACCATGGATACTGGATTGGGTGGGGATGGGGCTCCTGACCTGGAACAGAGCCTGGCTGATGGGCCATTTGAGAAACTGGTGCTGTATTCCTTTTCAGTAGGGTGATGCTGGTAGTTGGTGGGAAGATAGCTAGATAGAGAGGTGGTTGTTGGTAGTGAGTTTAAGAAGCATTGGGGAGTGTGGAATGGAAGTGGGATGGGATCAATAGTAGCTGGGCTGGCTGTGTACTATAGTTCATGTGGGGTGAGAGGAGAGGAGTATTCTTGGCTTGGAACAGAGCCCAGGGGATGGTTGTTAGGCAGATGGTTGCTGATTAGGGAAGATGTGAAGCAAAGCCAGGCAGCTTTCTTCCTACCCAGATGAGCAAGGGGAATCACAGGTCTCATTTAAAAGTGGTGTGGCAGGGCACTTGGGGTGTCTGCCACTTTGAGAGGTCAGGCAGCCTGCAAAGCCACTGGCAGGTGTGGGCCAGAGCTGATTGGGAGCTAGCTGGCCCAGGGAGCTGTCAGGTGAGGCTAAGCCTGATGGGGTGAGTCACCCGGTGCTGAAGGGAGTCACCTGGCTGCAGAGGAGGGCTGGGCTTACAGCAGCTATAAGCCCAGGCCCTGAGAGAAACCAGAGAGTAAGCTCTTGGACCCCACTGAGTGAGCATCACCTCAGCAGAAGTGCTGCAGCTCTGGAGCACCAGCACAGAGAGGACAGCAGTCTGGAGGGTTGGGTAGGAGCTAAGGTGGTTCCTAGGGACCCAGGATGAGGCCCAGGCCATGCCAGAGGCCAAGGGCAAGAGCCTAAGAGACAGTGGACCCAAGAGTACGTGTGTGCTGGTAGGCTGGAGAACTGACCCCAGCAGAATCTTGCTTGTCTGCTAGCAGGGTCAGGGCCCAGAGAAGGGCTGGAGGCAGCCACAGCGGGAGACTGCTGGAGCCAGAGAGGGGCCTGGAGCTCTCAGCTCACCTGAGTCAGGGCCAGGGACTAGGAGAGGCCAAAAGTACAGGTGTGGCCACGGCCAGAAAGGTTGGGGGATCAGGGTCCTGCAGCCCAGAATTACGATGGCCAAGCCAGGGCTGTCTGAAGAATAGAACGGCCCTGGTGAGAAAGTGGAAGAGATGATCCAGAGAGTCTCACTGGCCTGGCAATGCGACCAGGGCCCAGGGAAGGGGCCAAAGGCCAGAGGCAGCCACAGCAGGAGACTACCAGAGCCAGAGAGGGACCATTGGTCCAAGGCAGGACCAGGACCTGGGATAGGCCAAAGGTCCAGGTAGGGCCACTGTCAGAGAGGAATGGGTCAGAGAAACTGAGGCCCAGAATGTGGATGGCTGGGACAGAGTCATCAGATGTAGACGAGGGTCCAAGACAGTGCCAAGACAAAGGAACCCAGAGATAGGAGAGCCAGGGCCAGAGGTAGCCTGAAAGAAGGGGAGAGCAGAGCCCAGAAGGGAGCTGTATGATCCAGTGAGATCAGGGCTCAGAAAGAGAGAGAGCTAGGGCCAAGGGACCCCAAAGGGGTGACATCAGAAAGAGCTTCCAGCCAGGGACCCATCCAGGGACCAAGGAAGAGTAGGAGTCAATGGTCCAGAGGCCCAGAGTGGGGCCTAGAGAGAGAGTGACAACAGAGGGGGCCCAGAGGCCCAGACAGGGGCTGGGGCAGACCAGGACCAGAAGGGTTCTGAAGCCCAAGGAAGGGCTCAGACTGAGTGCAACTGGAAGAGTCCAGCAACCCCAGTGAGTGACCAGGAATAATGTAGTGGGACGGGAAGGGTCTTGTAGCTTAGTGAGAGTCCTGGAGTGAGGCCCAGTGAGGCCCAATGAGAGGTCATATGAGAGACCAAGGGGTCCAGCAGCCCAGAGAAGGGTCAAGAGTGAGACTGGGGGGGGGGGCGAAACAGGTTGGCAGCCTAGACAAGGACTGACCAAGCGGCTGAGAGGTCTGAGGACTCATGAAGGGGCCAAGTAAGGGACCAAGGGGTTTGGCAGCCCAGAGGGGAGTTAGAATGTGTGTGCGTGTGCGTGTGTGTGTGTGTTGTTTACTTGCTGAACAAGTTTGTAGTCACATCTGAAAAGGTTCACACTGTGGTTACACAAAAATAGGCTGAAAATGGCCAAGTATGGCCTCAGGATACATCATCACTGAAGCCAGGTCACTGCCAGCACCTTGCCTTGAGTTGGTTCTTGGCTGATAAAATGCTAACTATGCATGAGGTGGACCAACTCCTACACTTCAGGAAATAAAGCTTGGAGAATGTTTAATTCCTGGTTGACCACATGTATCCTGACATTTTCTGTACATATGCAGCTA
>NW_017728950.1:20456377-20460646 GCF_001723895.1 Crocodylus porosus | reverse complement strand
ACCCTGGTGCTCTTTCCTGCCAAGGCAGGGGGTCGGACTAGATGATCTACCTAGGTCCCTTCCGACTCTAGCTACTATGAAACTATGAAACTAAGACTAGGGAGAAGCTGTGGGAGGTAAGAAATCTTGGGTAGCATTCCTTTCTATCAAGAGTGAGATGCAGGCTGTGCATTTCTAACAGAATCATAGAATCATAAAATCAATGAGTCAGAAGGGACCTAGACAGATCATCGAGTCTGACCCTCTGCCATGGGCAGGAAGGAGCACTGGGGGCAGGGGGGTCATAAGACCCCAGCCATGTACCTATCCAGTCTCCTCTTGAAGGTAGTGGTTGGAGACCAACTTAACAACCTTTCCCACTAACTGCGATGGCTAATGTCTTTAATAATGGCTGAAGCTTGTATCAGTTTTTGTTACGTTTTACAATTAGCTCCAGGTGATCTGAGGAGTGTTTGAAGGGTCTTAGTTTTTGTCATAGATTGGAAAAACCTATAATTTGTTGCAAAAGTTCATTGGATGGTCCTATATTGATAGGAGTTAGAGGTAAATTAAAACTTAGTTGAACGTCTCAATTTTCCTTCATGATTCTTGTAACTCTGAATGGAACTCCATCTACTCAAATCATACAAGTCACTATTCTGTTCCGGCAATATATTCCCACTTGCAGTGGGCACATCTCTCTGTTTATGCTCACATCACCTAGGAGAGAATGAAAACACGCCTTCCCTTCCCCATGATATTAGACTTCTTGTTTACTTCCCTATTTTCCCCTTAAGGTATGCGCCGTTTGGCTTTCCCAGCAATTTTCATTTAAGTATTGCCACTGACCAGGTTAACCTTTTCCTCCTCCAGGGTTTTAATGGCAGAATGATAGATCTACTGATACCCATGTATTGTGTTTTTCTTTATTACCCACTTGGGTTGATAGTTAGGTTCTATAACTATTTAATTTACTAGTACACTAATCGAGACTACTGGATATACTTTTTCCCTTCTTCTGGTGTTACTATAGTAATAAAACATTGATCTGGGTCACGCCTTTACAAATATCTTCCAACAGTCTTGGTGGTTTCTTGCAAATTAGAAAGAGAATTATTAGCTTAGTAATTTAAAACTAGTGCTACTTGTTGAAAACCAATGAACAACACTGTTTCTTTGATTTCCTCTTGGAGAGATTCTTGTGCTTGCATGCAAGCTAGAGCCCAGCCTGTTCAGCTGCTAAGTTGTTTAATAGCTATTACTTCCTTTCCTATTTTGGATAAGCTTGAAGAACTACACCAGTCATTACATCTATCACCATATAATTTAGTGTTGACAATCCATTGTTTATGTTTGCCTATATTTTCCCAAATTTGCTCATTTAATTTCCCATTGCTGCAGCTTTGTTAACTAAAATTTCAATATCCATGGGGTTTAGGGTCCCCAGGCCCTTCCTGATCCTTCCAAGACTGTGGCCAAGTGATCTTGTCTTCCTCTGTTGTTTTCCACTCTCTGCCCCTGGCTCCCCCCACCATGTTTACTACCATCCTGAGCACTTTTTCCCACTGATTAAAAAATCATTAATAGGTTGGACATATCTGCTACAGTTTTTATAAATCTGACTAATATTTAAATCATTTAAGGGTATAACCCATGTTATTGTCTTCAGTATTGTATTTTAATTGCTGTAGCTTTACCATCAATTTTAATTTGCAATGGATTTCCAGGGATTATTGTACTACAGGGTGCAGGATCTGGGGTTGTAGGTATTTGGATGGTGGTTGTGGAATATGCAGTAATTTTGTACTTAGGAAACTAGCTTCCATGCAATTTGGCATAACCCTGTATGATTAAACTTTATTATTAAGATGTGTGTATATAATATTTTCACTTGCACTAGAGAAAGCATGGAAGGATACTTCTAACCAAAAGTAAAACTGTATTGCTGTAACTTGGACCACTAGGCACCCTGTATGGGAAAGGGATTGACTGCAATAGTCATTGTCATTTATTGACAACCATGTATATGCATCTCTTTTTGCCCACTATAAAGGTCCAGTTTTCCAGTGTTTATAGAGATTTTTCCAAGTCATACTCCCTTATTTTTGTAATTGTGTTCCACTCCCTTCTGCTACTAGCCAATCTCTGGGTTTGTATTTTGTTATACTGGAGATCATTTGTATTCCATCTTTTCCATGCAGCGATGATCTACATTAACCACTATAGAAAGCATTATTAACTTTGTTTTTACCTTTTGCCTCTGAAAAGAAACAAAACAGAACAAAACACTTCTCACTTGTTAGGTGAGTTGTCTCCTTTCCATGCTTTCAGCTGTGATGACAGCACACAAAGGACATTGTACAATGTTTTCATGGGGAAGAAAGTGTTTTTTTGGTGGTAGGTGGGGTTGGTGGTGGATGGGATCTGTTTGTTGGGGAGGGAGGGTCTGTTTGATGTGAAAGGAATAAAAATTTGCTCTTCTGAGATGTGTCTACAGTGCTCTGGGCCCACTGGCAGGTGTGAAGCTCTCCTGGGGCCTCAGCAGGGGGTGGCTGTCATCAGATCTGACCCAAGCATGGTGCGGGGCCTGAAGCAAATCAGCCCGTGCGAGGCCCTGCCCCTACCCTGATCCTGTGCACCCTGGGAGGGAGGGGATAGTGAGCAGCTGGATGCGGCCACTCCGCCCAACTGCGTGGGCCCCCCAAAGCATAGGGCCTAGGGTGGTTACCCTGATCCCCCTCCCCCGGGACAACCCTAGCTGTTACTGCCACAGGTGGTGCTCCTGCTGCCAGACATCCTCTGCCTGCTGCACCTCCTCCACCCAGTCCTCATGGAAAAGCTCCCATGGGCCTCAAAGATGTTATGCAGTGCTCAGGCTGTGATGATGACCTAGGGGAAGTTGTTCTCAGTGAACTCAAGGCGGGCAGTGAAGGTGCGCCAGCAGCTTTTGAGGTGGCTGAAGATGTGCTCCACCAGGGCACAAGTTCAGCCAAGGTACCAGTTAAAGAGGGCCTAGTAGGGGTCCAGCTGCCTGATCTAGGGCCTCATGAGCCAGGGCAGGAGCAGGTAGGTGGGGTCCCTGATGAGTTGTGGCGGAACTGCCACAGTGCCCAGCTGCAGGTCTGGCATCACCACCATGAAGCGCCCGCTCTGCACCAGGGCTAGCCAGGTAGAGTTCCTGAAGATGCAGGCATCATGAGCACTGCCCACCCAGCCAGTGCTCACATGCATGCAGGCCCCACAGTGGTCCACGACAGCCTGAAGCACCATGGAGTGAAAGCCCCTCTGGCTGTAATGGGGTGGTCTCTGTGGGGTGGGCAGGTGTCAGGGATGTGGGGCCTCTCAAGGGTCCTGATGCACTGGAGGAATCCCAGGCCATGGGACCCCTCCATTCCCTGGCAGGGGTCTTGCCCACACCATACAGGTGGCCAATGTACTGCAAGATGGTGGCTGTGGGCAACTTGAGCAAGGCAAGGGCCAGCCAGGTGTCTGTGGGGAGGGGTGGCAGCATGGTGGTATCCTGCTACTCCAGGTGTGGCCAGAGCTACTCCAGGGGAATCCTGGAAGGTGGTCCAAGTCATGCGGAATGCCTCCACCACTGCTCATGTCCTAAGTTTGCTGTATGATGTGCAGCTGCCAGTCCTTGCTGGCCTAGTGAGCCAGTTCAACAAGAACTGGCCATGCAACAATGTACCTGATTTGAGTTAATCAAGGCCAGAGACCAACTCTTAAGACTGAATACTAGGGGTGTACAAAAGAGGCCATATTTGATTTAGATTTGGATTCAGCCTGAATCAGGGACAGCAATTCCATTAGTTGATTCAGATCACTGTCCCAATTTTATTCGGCTGAATCCGAAGATGTGATACTGATTCGGAAAATCAGCAATTCAGCCATAGACACAGCTTTATATCTTTCTTCTACATACCTCGAGGTACCAGGCACAGCTTGTGAATGCTGCGATGGTGGGGCAGATGGAGGGTCTCAGAGGAGCATGGGGAGGCCCCCCCGCATGCTCGGTGGTGAACTTGGAAGTGGACTGGAAGTACTTCCAGCTCACTTAAGGGTCTGCCGCTGAGCATGCAGGGGCCCCCTTGTGCCCCCCCTGTGGTGATCCTTCAATCATGCTAAGACATAATATGCATGTAATAAAAGCAGTGTACACTATTGTAGGCCTTAAGTTGTCTGCAGTGATTTGGTATAGCAAATCACCAATGTGGGGTCAGAGTAATTTGAGTACCTGACTCTGCTCTGACCTTTGTTTGCAAACAAATACAACCTTTTATGCCG
>NW_017728950.1:20445725-20456277 GCF_001723895.1 Crocodylus porosus | reverse complement strand
GCACACTGTCGCCATCCTGCTGCCATAAGGCACTGATAAAAGCAGGCAGGGAGGGTGGGGGGGGTACGGTGATGGTGCTCTGCTGCTGCCAGGCCCTGCTAACAGCTGGGAGAGAGGGGAGCAGGGAGGGGAAACAGGAGGATGCAGGCTGGGCAGACCTGGAGTGCAGGGGTTGGGGGAATGGGCCTGGAGACGAAGTGGCAGGGACAGGGGAGCATGGCCATACCTGAAGTGCGGGACAGGGGCCGGACACAAGCCTCTGTCCCCGCCCTCCCCACCCCCATCATTCTTGACAGGCAATTGGCTAGTGTGTGTGTGTGTGTGTGTGTGTGTACCTTACTTAGTAAGCTTTTTGATATTTTAGCCAAGCCCAGAGTATAAAATCTGGGTTCAACTAGGAATCTTTGGTCTTCAGCCTTGACCTGTTGGTTTTGAGGAATAGCTCATCTGTAGATGGGCTAAGGTTACTCTTAAAACTTCACTTGAAACCTAGGTAAAATATCCTTTTCACTATCAGACTGGTCAGTTGCTAGAGACTTTTTAAGACTTTAGAACTTAATATTAAGATTAATTTACATTCAAATGTCAATGGATTGTTATGCATTTAGATAAATGTGCACTTTATAAATGTTTAATCATTTACTTGGTACGCCTGACCTGTACTTTTTTAGCCATGTATATCTTTTCTGTATTTCATTATTAAATTTGCTATTAAAATTTATCTCTCCTTATGTTTGTGCATATTTGATTTTGATGGAACTGGCTCTTTCAGCCTTGGTTCTCACAATATATATGAGTGTGAACAGTAGTAGCTATTAAATTGCTGTGGGTAAATGGAGAAATCCCCTGTGTATTTGTGCAAGTGTTGTAAGGACACTGTGCAACTTCTTTATCTGTGTCCACACAGCAGTCAGTGTTCTCACTGCCTCTAGACTCTGGCCATCTGTTAACTGGAAACTATTCTGTCCTCCATTAAAAATGAATTTACAAACCAAGATAGTTAAACAATATCCCCAAGTTGTGTATTCTCTCATTTGTGATTTTAACCCACAGCCACAAGATGGCAATAACAGACCAGATGTGATAGGCAACCCTATGTTTTTAAGGCATTTGCTGATCACTTGAAGGTGCTGGGAATTAATTTCTCCCCATATAAATGCTCTATTTGGCTTCTGCGGTATTTTTTACATACTTCTGGAGCATTGGCATGTTGGCTACAGCTAAGGCTGTGGGTTTTGGCTGGGTTGTGCTGATACTTGTATTTCAAAACTCAGAGGTTTTTGGCTGGAGGGACTTGATCTTCTGATCAGGGTTATATTAGTTGTCAAATCTGCGATCAGGAAACAATTTTTCCTCTAGATTAGAGTGCTCAGAACTGTGGGGAGCTTTTGCCTTCCTCTGTAGCATCAGGTGGGGCCCTTTTTCAAGAATTCCTTGAGCAGTAGTGTAACTACTAGATAGGAAATTGGGGTATTACCCCCAGGTGCTAAGCATAGAAAGGAAGGGGCAGGAGGAGGGAACAGAATGGAAGTAGTGGGGCTAGAGGCTCCAGCTGCAAGGAGTGGTGGCAGGGGTCTCCTTACCATCCTCATTACTACCCTGTTCCTAAGGGAAATGCTACTGCTTCAGGGGGGTGTCAGTGTAGCCAGGGGGTTAACCCTCAAATTGCATGTTGTGGGATGTTCTTGGAGTTTCGGGTTTTGTGCCTTGTACCTGTGCATGAGGGTTTGAAGAGGTAATTTGAGGGACTTCCTGGGTAAATGGGTGCCTGAAAATACAAGAAACTGGGCTTGATAGCCCCATATTCAGTTTTGTGTTCATATGTTTCACCATCCACAGCCCTTGCTTTACTGATGCAATGAAAAAATTCTGAATTTCTCACCAGAATTAGTTTCCAACAGCAACAATCTAAGGATAGAAAACCTGTATTTATCGTTATCCAGCAGATACCACACTGGCACTGAGTATTTTGTCTTGTAGCAGTCTTACTTGCCATTGCTCAGTTGCTGTAGTGATATTTTCTTTTGTCACTTCTGGGTCTGCAAATGTCCTGTGATCACAAGATGCACCAAGGCCACTGTTGCATCCTGTTAAGCACTGAAATACAGTACACCACAAGCAGCTGAAATGCCCCCTCTACTTTGTTCTCCTAGTTCCAGGCAATTATGCTCCCTTTCTATCAGCCCAGTGTCTACACAGAGAGATGGATAGGTGCCTGGTCTTGCAGCCCCTCAGCCCACACACCTCCTTGGGCACTGTAGGGAGTCATGTGTATGGTGCAGGTCCAGAGGGGATGCTTCTGGAGCAGGGATTCTCTGATTTCAAGATAATTAAACCAATTGCTCTAAAATGGTATTTTTGTTGATGTATATAACTCTCAGGTCTTCCCACATTCTAGAGGGTGTCAAAGTAAAATTTTACTGTGGTTATTAGATGAGGGACTGGGGAAAATAAGACTTGGTGTTTTTCTGCCTTAGACCTGAGCAATTGCAGGCTCTGGCAGGCCTCACCAGGAAAAGCAAAGCTCCTTTCCCCTTTCTGAAATAACACATTCTGCTGATTTTAGTGTAGTACACATTTTCCAGCATGTCCACACTGCTCACAGAGGATCAGGTGCCCCTATAAAGCCAACAGGCCTTTACTACATTTTAACTCCTGTGCCTATCTGGGAACAACCTACTGCTTTTGTCAGTGGACCAAAGTACCATTGAACCTGAGGTAAGTTCACTGCCTCCTTTCCCTGGTGGATCCTGCAATCAGGAAAGCCACGAAGAGCCTCACGTCAATGAAGGGTTTCTATTCCCCTCTTACCCCAGCCATGTTTTAGGAGAAGAGAGCAGCAAATCCAGTCTGTCTGTCCCTGAGAAACTTATGTTGATACTACTGGGACATGCAGGTAGTATGCATGCCCTGTGTCCTAACAGAATGGCACTTTGCCAAAGTGATATGGCATCTCTGATAAATGTTTTCCTTGGCAGAACTATGTTGATCAAAGGATGACCCATTACCACATTCCTGAGCCACGGAACTGTACTGGAGAAGGCTGCAGGCCAGACCTGGCCCTAAACCCATAGGTCTGTCTGTAAGATTTAGGTTCAGAAGTGCCTAAATTTTGTACCATTGGACTAGGACTCCTAAATCCTCTTAGTAGGCCTGTACGAAGCTTTGGTCCCTGATTCGATTCGGCAGAGATTTGGCCCAATTCAGGGGCCAAATCTCCAAATCAAATCAGAGCACCCTTTAATCTCTCCAAATCAGAGCACCCTTTAATCTCTCCAAATCAATTCAGAACCCTCTGAATCAATTCAGAGAGATTCAGAAAGATTTGGAGATTCAGACACAGACACAGCTTTAAATGTTTTTTCTACATGCCTCTAGGTAGCTGCAATGGTGGGGTGGATGGAGCATCCCTCAGAAGCGTGGGGGACTCCCCAGCACGCTGGACAGCAGACCCAGAAATAGACCAGAAGCACTTCTGGTCCACTTCTGGGTCTGCCTGGCTTGGCAACTGGTGCCTTCTGGGTCTGGGGGGGCACTCAGGGTCCCCCCATGGGCAACTGCCGAGCATGGGGGAGCAAGGGTGTAGCCCCCCTGCGTGCTCCCTGGAGGACCAAGAAGTGGACTGGAAGTACTTCCGGTCCACTTCCAGGTTTGCTGCCAAGCATGTGGAGGGACCCCCTGGACTCCCGTGGGACACTTCATGTGCCCCAGCATTGCAGTGTTCACAAACCTCGAGGTATGTAGAAAAAACATTCAAAGCTGTGTCTATGTCCAAATCACTCATTCCCTGAATCAGTATTGAATCTTCAGATTTGGATTCAGCCAAATCGAATCAGGGACAGTGATTTAAATCAACTAATCAAATCATTGTCCCTGATTCAGGCCGAATCTGAATCCGAATTGAATAGGGCCCGCTTTGCACACCCCTTGCTCTTAGGTGCTTTTAGACTTCTTACTCTACAGCCTGGTTACACCGCACAGTTTGCCAGCACAGCTCTATCATTTTAAGCAGGTGGAAAAATCACCTCAGCTGACCTTGCTGTGCTCACAAAAGTCACAGCAAGTCTGAATTGGTCAGAATGCCCTTCTGCTACAGTTGCTTATGCCTTAGGCAACTGGCATGAGCCATGCTAGCTCAGCTCTCCTTTGCCAATATAAACTGCGTCTCCACAAGGGAATTTCACCAACAACGTTATCACGGTACACTTTTTCCAGCGAAATCTTCTCTCAAGTACACAAGGCCTGTATTTCTTGGTGGACCTATTTAAGCAAATGTTCAAACTGGAGAATTAGGACCTTGTGGACTAGATCCTATCCCACCTCTAGGCTCCGTGACCAATTCCCAGTACTCTTTAATATTCCCCGTTACTAGTATGGGTTTGAGTTAGTTAAAGCAGTGTGCATAATCATTTTCTACTCTGATTATAGCTGTAGCCGTAAAGCAGTGGTCACCAACCAGTAGATCTCAATCAACTGGTAGATTTCGGAGCCTCTTGGAGTCAATTCCAGAGTGGATTGGAGGGCTGAGTGCATGTACATGAACGTGTATGCCCCGTCCCCAGCCCAGCAGGTCAGTCCATGGGGGATGGAAGGGGAGGTGGCTTAGATAGACACCTAAGTAACTAGTGATTTATTTTTTTGCGTGCATAACCCAAAATGGGGTTTTTCAGAGGGAAGATCCTCAGCACCAGGAAATTAGCTTCTCCCCCCGCAAACCTTTACAGTGTGTCATATTGGTGTCAATATACTCTTTACTGTGCGAGAAGTGAAACTGAGATGAGATGCTTATAATAGACATTCTTTCCTTACCTGGGTTTATCATAGATATTTATCAGAATTCTGTGACTTAGTATACTTATATAGAATTTCATGCTGGTAGTTTTAATTGTTGGAAAAATCACATCTCGACTGATCCGGCAGCGCTCACAATATCCGCAGTATAGGTCATCTATTGTGGGGCTCACAACTTAGCTTCTGCTCAGGGCCCCCAAGAGCCTCATACTGGGTCTATATGGAGGACAGTCTGTCAAGGACTAAATAGTCTTAGTCAGGCAAGGTTCTTTGGGTAGAGGTGATATCTTTTATTAGACCAACTGAGTAGTTAGCAAAAAAGTTATTTGCAAACTTTCCCAAAAAACTTTTTTCCCTCCGTCTACTCAGTTGGTCTAATAGAAGATATTACCTCTACCCAAAGAACCTTACCTACCTATGTCCCTAGACCCACATGGGTAATAGTCTTAGTATCAATTTTCTGGCCTTGCCTGTGTCAAATACATGATTTGATTCTAAGGGCCACATTAAAACTATATTTGCTGCCCCAGATGTGTCTGCAGCCCTTCCGTGTGAAGTCCCTGCATGTGTGCATCTAGCTTAGGCATTTTCATTGACGAAGGTGTTGTTCACTGTGTGCACCACAGGACTATATAGAGCGCATGCACATTTGATGGGTGGATGGATAGTGGATTGTTTTCCAAAATCCAGGTTCAGAGAGCTGCCACTTCTCCACACCTTAGTTGGTTCTTAGATCAATAGATCTTGGAGTCTCTTTGAGTTAATCCCAGGCTGAGGTGGGGGACTGAGTGTGTGTGCATGCGCATGCGTGCTCTGCCCCCAGCCCAGCAGGTTTCAGCATGGCCAACAGCCAGGGAGTTAATGTAGCAACCACTAGGTGCAGGTATCCTTTCATGGCCCCCTTCTGCACCTGTAGCCCTTAGTCACCCACATCACCAAGTGTCCCCCACTCCTGTCACTAGTGGCAATAGACAATTTGATGACATGCAAGCAGCAGCTGCAACAGAGAAGCCATAGTGACATGTCTGCCTGCAGAAGTAGCATCTCCCACGAGGAAGGAGGGGAAGGAGGGCAGGAACATGAGGTTGAGAAGGAGACTTGTTACTGGGACATGACCCCCATAAGCCCCCAACTGCCCCATTGGCTCTGAGCAACTTGCTGTCCCTCCTCTCCACAGCCAGAGCCTTGAGCCCTACTGGCTCTGGGTCCCCATGTCACCTTCCCAAATGCCCCCAATTCTTGTTGCTGGAAGCAAGGGGCAACAGTGGATTCAACACCACATTAGGGCAGAGCACACGCCTGGGAGGGACTTCCATTCTGGCACCCCTTTTTAGTTGGTGCTCAGGGCTCATGCCCTGGTCACCCCACCCTAGTTACACTACTATCTGCAACAGAAAAGCCATGGTAATAATGATTAGAAAGTCAAGTTAACTTCCCCTGGGCTAGAACTATAAAAGCAGGCAACCTGTTCTCATCTACCCCTCTTGGTCAAACTTCCTTTTGTTACATGTCAACACGTGGTGCCAGTGCCAGTGGAATCCAGCCCTCTTGTCTCATTCAGATTTGCCTCACCTCAGCAGCTCCATTGATGACTGCCCAAATGCCAAAGTGGCTCACCTAGCACCCAGGTATATTCCTATTGACATCAGAAGGACAATACCAATTGGTTTCAGTCATACTAATGCACAGTCCTGAAAGCAAAAGATTCCCGCTAAGTAATCCTCTGACACTAGGTGCACTGAGAAAATACTGATATGGGTTCTGTGAGCAACAGGACCAACAGACTGAGTGGCTGAGCACAGGTTTTAGTGGGAGTTTTTCCCAAGTAAGCACTGTAACATTAGCCACTAGCCTAGATCCATACTTACCCATTTTAAATAAGCAGTCAATGTATATAACGCCCCCCCCCCCAAAAAAAAAAATCAAAAAAAAAAAATCAGTGCTTCTTGTATCTTCCTGAATAAAGTTAGAGGTGCCATTTTTATATCCTATTATAGCACACATACAGTTATACCAAGTTAAACACAACATTAAATTGAGATAGTGTGGACAGAAAATAAATAGGTTTTCCACTTTAACTATGCAGGTATAAACAAACTCAGCAAAATTTGTGGGTGTGAACAAGCCCACATGAGCAGCTAGGTGTTTTCAGTTTGTCAATCTGTTTTTTCTTCAAATTTGTCAAATCATATTCCAGAATTGTATAAATTCAAAACATTGATCTGCAATGATAAAAACTACCAAAATGAAATTCTATATAAGTATATTAAGACACAAAATTCTAATAAATATCTATGATAAACCCAGGTAAGGAAAGAGTGTCTATTATAGGCATCTCAGTTCAGTTTCACCCCTCGCACAGTAAAGAGTATTTTGACACCAGTATGACACACCAAAAAGGATGTGGGGGGTGGGGAGGAAAAGCTAATTTTCTGGTGCTGAGGATCTTCCCTCTGAAAACCACCATTCTGGGTTATGCAAAAAAAAAAAAAAGAAAAGAAAAGAAAATCACTAGTTACTTAAGAAGCTTTTGTCACAGTAGGCATCTTTTTCTCAGATAAAAGGATGAATCTTTTAGTCTTACACTTGATTTAAAAAGGGTTGAATCCAGCTTTTCTTTCTGAGGTGAGTAATCCTTATATCAGAAAGTAAGGAAGTGACTTAACATGACTATCTTACCAACTAAGGGTTTGTGGCATGCAAGCCCTGTATGCTCAGGCTGCCAGTGAACTCAAGATGAGCTTCATATGCAGGACAGTATCTGTGTTTAGCACAACAGGATTACTGGGATGAGCAAAGAGACTCAGATGCATCAGTGTGTAAAGGATCAGGCCCTCAGAGAGCAAGTATTAGCAGGCAGAAAATGGTTTGCCAAAGAATTTGGTGCAATATGTATTCATATAAACAAGAGTCAATATTAAAAACAGCAAACAACAGCAAATTGGACATACAAAGTTAAACTGCTAGCATCATTCCCCTATCCCTTCTCCACATCTTTGTCCCACAGAACTACACAAGTGGTACTCAAGCTCTCCAGCCCCCAGGGCCAGATGACTGGTACAGGGACAATCTGCAGATCAGACTCTACCCACACGGTCCATCTGTGAGTTAGATCCAGCACAGGAGTGGCTTGTAGGGTTAGTCTGAGGTTGTGATCTCAAATGCTGGCATAACCCCATATGTCAGATCTGACCATGGCCTGACCTCACGCATTGAATCCAGCTGCGAAGTGACAGCAGGCTGGTGCAATCTGGTGTGCAGGACCATGCAGTCTGGACATTGGGGCTCATGAAGGTTCCAGAAATTTGGCAGCAGGGGAGCTGTGGCGACATTAATTGCCATAGCTCTCAAAGCAATTAATGCTCCTATTGCTCCCTAGATAACAGATTTCTGGGCCCATGGGGAGTCCCACAAGCCAAATGTCATGGCTCTGTAGGCTGAATACAGCTCCTGGGCTGGAGGCTGAGCATCACGAAACTACACAGATAATCTTAATACACAGAGAGATGTTTCTTCTTAAACTTCAGAGGGTTGCATAACAAAACATCAGCCTGGAAACCAATAAATAAGGATAGTAGATTCTTGGATGGGCAGGATAGGGGAAGATCTAGTAGGACCAAGTAACCACAGATCTATGATAAATGAAGAGACAAAATGCAGGAGAAAGGCATTGTAGCCAAGGGGAAAGAACACTTAACTGGTCTTGAGGAGACTTTGGTGCATGCATCTCTTCTCCTGCTTACATTGTCAATATTACATTCTATTACTCTGTGTTGCCATCCTTACCTTACTATAAGAAGTGCCTCATTCAGTTTACTTTTTCTTGCTTGGGAAGGAAGCCAAGTCCAAAAAACACAATCCTTACATCCCTTCCCAAACAACATAAAGTAACCTGAAAGAAGCACATTTTATAATAATATAAGACTGTCTGCATCCTAAAGAAAGAAAGAAAGAAAGAAAAAGAGCTTGCTTCAAAAATACACAGACTGACTTCAGCAGGCTTCACATCAGCCCCTCATTTTCTAGTTAACTTTATTTTCCCCGTCTCCTGTCCCTAAGCAGGCTGGTTAGAAGAGTCAGAAGCACTTTTACTACCCAAGCTCAGATAAGCACTGCTCCATAGGCTTACCCCAAGAGATTAAACAACCCCTTGCCCCTCCCCAGCCAGTCTGCTACTACAGCTGGCTTGGGAAAACATGAATCACACCATGCACAAATCCAAGAAAGCTGACCTGCAGCAAACATAGTTAAAGGAGGGAGTTGCCCAGAAATTGCCACGTGGAAGTTACTTTGCCATAAAGAAAATTACAGCCCAGTATATTTATTTAAAATAGCAAATATTCAGATGCCCAGAGTGGTAACAGTACCATTTATTGCTGTTATATTAAGAGTCAGTAGAAAGAGAATTGTATAGAGGCACTCCCTTGCCTGCTAGCTTTGGGACCTAAAGGAAATGCAATCTAATGAATCAATGTGCATTTGCTAGAACGCGTTGACAATTCGCCTCTTCCTGGATACCTGGGGAGGAAAAGCTCTTGGTGTATTCATAGTTGTCAGTCTCTGCACAGTGCTGCTGGGTATGGCAGCACCCCAGCTAAGACTCCCCACAGAGCAGCGGCCAAGCTCAGGACAGGTCCTTTGCATTAAGTAAACTCCTAGTCTGGCTAATGGCAGGGGCCATCATTGTCCAGTCTTGTTTCCCTGACTTCCTCCACGCTGCATTGTACAGAAGAGTCTCCATGACGAGCAGCCAGGTGGAGTCTGGTGGCCCTGGAAAAGAACCTGTTGGAGCCTGCTCCTGCCATGAACAGAGAGCCTACCCAACTCAGGCAAGGGTAAGGGGCTCCTGCCCGGAGACAGTGTCCTCTGCAGAATCGTGAGAAGAAAACCGAGCTGGAAGGGATCTCAGGAGGTCATCTAGTCCTACCCCATGCTCAAGGCCGGGTCCTCCATGTCTTAAAAAGAGAGATAGTGCCTTTCCTGCTGGCTTCACATGGCAGAAACAAACCTCTCCACACTGCTGGGGTAGGACCCGTGATGCAGGTAGGCCCCATGCCCAGCCAGTTGCCCACCGGCACCGTAGCCATGCGCGGGGTAAGTGGTGGGCGACCCCCTGCCATAGAAGTCCACAACATCATTGCTCAGCGGAGGTGAGGCAGCCGGGGCCCCAAAGAGCTGCCCGCTGCCGTGGGAGTAGGAGCCCTGGTTGACTTGTAGGGGGGCGGCAGGGCCCAGATAGCTGTAGGCCACGGTGCTGGGGCCCCGGGGCAGGGCACAGGCCTGCGCGGGGAAGGCCCCGGCCGCACCGAAGGAGCAGGCGCTGGCAGGGGAAGGGGCCAGCTCGGGGCTGAGGGGCTGGGCGGGCTGCGGGGCCAGCGGGCTGAGGCCGAAGAGGGCGGGCGGCGAGGCGGGGTAGCCGGCGGGCGGCGCGGGCCCGTAGGCCGGCAGCGGGGCGGCGGGGTAGGTGGACAGGTCCCCGCGCTTGAAGCGCTTCCTCCGGCGCAGGAAGCTGCCGCTCTCGAACATGTCCCGGGCGCGGGGGTCCAGCGCCCAGTAGTTGCCCTTGCCCGGGTTGCCCGGCTCGCGGGGGATCTTGACGAAGCAGTCGTTGAGGGTGAGGTTGTGGCGGATGCTGTTCTGCCACTTGCGCGGCCCGTCGCGGTAGAAGGGGAAGCGCTCCGTGATGAAGCGGTAGATGCCGCCCAGCGTGAGGCGCCGCTCCGGGGCGTGCGCTATGGCCATGGCGATGAGCGCGATGTAG
>NW_017728950.1:20426969-20445547 GCF_001723895.1 Crocodylus porosus | reverse complement strand
GGCCCGGCCCGGCCGGGGGAGGGGGGCCCTGGGGAAGTGCCCGCCCTCGCTCGCCGCTCGGTTTTTTGGCTGCAGAACACCGCCCTGGTGGTGCAAAGAGCGGGGAGGCTTTTACCGCCGGAAAGCTCCGCTTTGTACCGCGCGAGTCCTTTGAAGGGCGCTGGTGCCGTGGGGCAGCCCGTGAAAGGACTGCGAGGCGCAGCGCCCCGCTCGAGAAACACCGCGCTAGACATTGCACCGGGTGCGAGTAAGCACTGGGCTGTGGATGGGCGTTAGCGTCTAGGTAGATCCGGTCTAGCAGCTGTTTCTGTGGTCGTGGGTACAGATGTGCACCTAGAAGCCGGGCGAGAAGGGACTTCCAGAGGTCATCTATTCCGACCCCTGTCTGAGGCAGGATCATCCCTAGCCAAACCATTGCATGCAAACCCATCATCTAAACTCTACATAAGGCTGCCGACCTAACACCCGAACCTGCCACAGGTAAAGCAGGGGAACCACGGCAGCCAACCTCCTGCTGCTATAACATGTTGTCAACGTGTGCCAGATACAAGGACATATATGTATATATATCTCTCTGTCCTTGTATCTGGCACATGTAGATATGCCCATTAATACACACATGAATACGAATTTTATCTATGTGCTTCATGTATTGGACATTTGTATATAGCATTAATTATATGATTTTGTTTTAAGTCCCTAAGCAAACTGATGATATATGTATAGGCGTTTATTAAGACCTATGCACAGGTATCACTGCGTGTGACTATGTAGGCATAAGGTTAATTCAGTCAAAATGCTGGGCACAGCACGTGCCTGAGTATCATGTGCACAAAAATATCATATATTCACACATATACACAAGAATGCACATCCCTATGGCCATGCATACCTAAATAGAGGGGTGCATATGTGGTTTTGTTGTTTTAGACACAGTGCGTGCCTCTACAGGTATGCTGTAATGTGCAGTAGACTATTTTACTGCTCATTAAAGCATCACGTAAAAAACCCGTGACATTCCACTGATGCTTAGTAAAATAGCCCACTGCACTTTAAGTGTCACTTAAAAAGTATGCAAATACAGCCTAATGCACATTAATTTCCTACCTCACATTGGAGGTACTAAATTCATTGCACATTAGAAAAGATGCATGAATGCATGTGTAGACATGCTCACTGAGTTGCCTCTATATGTGCTCTTTAATGCAGTTGCCTATTCTGTTTATTAAAGTGTTACATCAAAAAAGCGCTAATATGCTAATGCGCAGTCGAAATAGGGTACTCTGCATTAAGCATCACCAAAAAGTCGTGCCCTTTTGCTACCGCATATTAGGACGCGCTAATGCACCTTTATGTAGTACCTCATACTGGCAGTACTACACTTAATACGCAGTAGCAAAAGTGCCTGAATGCGCATCTGGATGCGCCCACTGATGCGTACGCACCCTGTAAGTACTCGTGTGTTTACACAAGCACGTGTGCATCGCTAAGATTTATGCAGCTTCCGCTTCACGGCGCTCTGCGTGTACAAGGACCCGGCCCCGTGGGTGGGGGGTTTGCAGCCCGGACACAGCGCCCTTAATGCCTGGTCCAGCTGCCGGGGCGGTGAAGGGAAACCCAGAGCGTTCCTCGCACCTTTCGCGAAAAGGTTTCGGAGCTGGGCTGCGGAGAGAGCGGAGGGGTCTTGATACTGCCCGGCCCCGAGCACGAGTCGTGTCCGCTGCAGCCGGCAGTGGTTGGCCTCGGCCCCGGCTCAACCCGGACGGGAGGCGGCGAGGCGTGCCCGAGCGCTGGGCGCCTGTTTCCAGCGCTGGCTGCAGCCAAAGCGCCCTCTTGATTTCCTTAATAAACGCCCTAACTCGGCAAAGCGACCGGGGGCCTGGGCTCTTTAACGTTTCCTTTATTCTCCAAGAAGCAGCTGTATCGTCTGTGCTTTAAATCCCCTCGCTCCTTTACAACAGCACAGCAGGATCGCATCCATGCTTCAGCCTCGTCTTTATATTTTCAAATGATGTTAAGAATATTCTCCTGCGCTCGTATTTTCCCCTCAATTCGTTAAAATGAAGAGGACCGGGTGCTTGCAACGTCCTCTCTTGAACGATAGACAGACAGACAGAGAGTCAGACAGGCAGATACATAGACAGACAGACAGACAGGTAGATAGATAAGGCGTTACTATATATAGTGTATACATATCTAGAGAGAGAAATGCCTTACCTATCTATGTATCTAGTAATGTTTCATTTTAAGCATGGGAAAATGTGGATGTGTATATATATACACGCACACGCGCACACACACACACGCACACATACATATGTAGATAGATAGATAGATATAGCACGAATATATTGTTTCGTTCACATTTGCGTTATTCCCTTCATGCAAATTACCGGGAACTTGTCGTTTCCTTTCCATTTTCTTCCATTTAAGTTTTAAATTCAATGCTACTTATTATGCGAGGCAAGGATTTTTGCGGGCGACATCTTTTATTGGACCCGCTGCTGGCTGGAGTCAAGTGAGGGAGGCTCTCCAACGCAAGGCATTCTTCGTCCGATCAAAGACGCCCCCGCCCCCAAGCCTCGCCCTCGCGTCATCCCCGGGCCACCACGGCCGCACACCTCTCGAAGGCTGCCGCGCCGTTCATTCATAGTTTGAAAAACTGAAATTGAATTGTAAATGAAATGTAATGCGATGCATCAAGGCACCCGGGCCCGAAGCAAACCAACGAGAGGAGACACGTGTGGGGCGGGCGCAGGCGACACCTGGAAGGAGAGGGACGGGGCTGAAGGGGAAAGGGCGGGTCCGGTGCGGGCTGCGCTCAAGGCTTGGGAGGAGAAACCAAACCCCGGCCCGACGGCGAGGCGAGGCCGCCCGCGTTGGCCTGTCTGTCCTTGCGGTGTTAGCCGCTATGCCTCTCCCGGCCGCGCTCCGGCGGCGCCGGGGGTCCAGCTCTGCCGCAGGACCGCGGGGCCGGAGCCTCCCCGCCAGCCCCCGGCACCACCGCCTGCCCGGCCGCCGCCGCCTGTAGCGCCCCCTGCCTTGGCTGCTGGTGGCCCCGGGGGAACTTTTCGCATCGGACCTCCTCGGCCACAGATACTCACTGATAATACTAATCGGACAATGGGAAAAACTTGCTGTTTTCGGGCTCCCTTTCTGTCGCATTCGCCTGGTTTGCCCATGCCTGTGTCTGGCTCTGCCCAGCCACTGCTGCTCTGCCCCCATTTCCTCACCCCCAGGGGCACTTGGCATGGGAAAGGCCTGGGGCACACTGCTGCAGGCGGTGGAGCCTGCAGGCGGCCTCACCAGCTGCCAGCATTGTTGTCCCAGGCACCGCCAGGCCTCCTCCCACTGGCGACACGGAGGAGGTGCATGTGGGTGCACGTGCACCCCCGAGTGTGGGGGTGCACCCCCTATGAAAAGGCACCGCCGACACTGTCAGTGGTGCCTGAGGGCGATTGCCGCTCCCCCTCCCCCCTGCCACCGATACTGCCGGCAGCATCTGCGGATGGTCAGCGATCGTCTCTGGGTCAGCATCTGCGAGTGGTTGCTGACCTCTGTTCAGCACTCACCCCTGTCAACACAGCCAGTGGCGTCTGCGGGAGCTCACCACTTCACCACCACCATGGTCCCGCTGCCATTGCGGTGTTTCACTGCCACCATGCCCCGCCTCCCCAGCCACCGGGGGCACGGGTTGTTCATGCCCCATCCTGCAGCTCTTGGGCTGGGGAAGCTTAACAGCTTTTGCGGCCCAGGGAGGGAGGCCCTCAGGTGCCCACTGAGCTGCAGCTCTCGGCTGAAAGTGCCTTCCCAACTTTGCTCCAGCCTTGCTTCCTCCAAGGGCCCAGGCCTGGCCCCTTTGCTTTGCCTATTCCTGTTTGACTCCTCAGCATGTTAAACAGGGCTGTTTGTTCAGCATTTTCATTCCTGCAGATGGGTGGAGAACAGTGTTAGAGAACAGCATTAGAGAAACAAGGGAAGCCAGTGAGAGAAGGGGACGTCTGAAAACAGAGCCAGACAGGATTGGAGAAGAAAAGCTGAGATTCATTTGTGTGGCTCTTAGCAATGGCTAATGCAATTCTGTCCAGTTTTAGCAGGGATACTTCTTAACCTGACCTGCGGGATTTATCATCCTAAGGAAGCTGATTCAGCTGGTAATACTAGTGATTCTGCCTTGTATTACAAATCTCTGCTATGACCAGAGAGAAGGGGCTGCATAAAGGTACATCTGCTTATTGATGGACAAGGTTCTTTGAGTAAGTGTGGTATCTCTTAGTAGACCAACTAAATAGTTGAAAAACATGTTCTTTACAAGCTTTTGTATACAGACACCCTTCTTCAGGAATGGAGAGAGTCTGCTGGCTTGTGTTCTCCTGGATGGAATAGAAGCTTAAGTCAATATGCAAAATGCAGGTCTGTGAAAATGCAAATACCAGGCAGAGAAGATCAGAAGGGATGGGAATTAATAGGTGGAGACAGGTGAGGGGGGTATGTGTGGCAGAGATTAAGGGAATGTTGACTTGTGATAAAATGTAGCGAGGCTACCTGGGGTTATTGGATGACAGGCAAGTTATAAGGTGCAATAAATCCAATGTCTGTATTTTGTGCATGATGCTTGTATCCAGTAGGTTGATGAAGTGAAGTTCGTAGGCTCACCTGTGAAAGGTGCTTTGTAAATTCCCTTTGGGGATTAGAACTGAGAGATTGGAGAGAGAGTGGCTGTCTTGTGAGAAATGTGCACCCACAGGTACCAGAGTATTTTTTTTTGTCTTTGATAGATTTTCAATGTGCATTCATTCTGGTACACGGTTGTTTGGTTTCTCCTATGTAGAGGTTCCATCCATCCATCCACTGCGTATGCCAGATAAGTGGGATGCATCCAGTCCACAGGCAGCATCCAGCATGTAAGCCCAGGTTTGCAGGTTGGATCTGGTGTGCACACTGACACCATGCACCAGATCTGGCCCAAGAATTAACCCTGTGCACTAGGGCTGTGCACAAGGACCAGCCCTGCACAATGGATTTGGGGCTGCATGCTAGGTCAGGCTCTGCATGCTGGGTCCAGACACATCAGGTCTGCCCCCAACACACTAGTCAAGTACACAGGACCACATCATCCAGCCTTGGGGCTCCCAACAGGTAAAAAATGTAGCAGGAGTGGTGGCAGTGTTAATTGCCATAGGGCTTCCAGAGCTGTGACAATTAGTACTGCTATCACTCCCTTATTACTGAACTTCCAGACCCATGGGGAGCCCCATTGGCAGGATGATTTGGCTCAAACTTTGGGCACCACTGGCTTTAATGGATCACTTTTCTGCTGCCTTGGGATCCTACAGCTTTGCATGGGGGTCTCATACACTGCTCCATAAGGGTTCTACTGCACTCCCTTGCTTTACTGGGAAGATACATCTGGACTTTTTGCAGTGTGAAAGCTGGCAGCTAGGGAACAGTGAGTTCTAACATCTATGCAAAACAAATTTGAGATGGAAAATATTTATCTAGGTTAAATATAAGGGCCTGATGAGTTATTTGGTAAAGTGATCGGACTGATGATATTCCCAGGCCATGAATGCACATCAGCAATTGCTGTTTCAGTGAGCAGAGGCCCTTGTATATACACAGAGAGGTGTGTGGGATTGCTTGTGAGGAGCCTAATACAGAGATGCCTTAGCAGAGTGACAACTACTTGTACTCAAAGGCTGCATCCAGACAAGTGTGGATATTTGGTCCCCCAGGGATAAGAAACAGTGGCACACCTTGTGCCACTGCTACTTGCCCCCAGGGAAAGACTGTGCCACATGCCCTCTAGCATGCAGCAAGTTATCCTGGGTGGGTTAGGGGAGGCTGGGGCCAGCAACTGTGCTGACCCCAGCATCCTTACCTGGGGTCCTGGGGGCTGGGTATACTGCAGCCACAGCGCTCCTGCTGCTTAGAGTCTGGCTAGCAGCCAGACCATGGCTCCATCAGGCCAAGCTCTGCTTTTGGGTGGCATTTGCTGCATCATGTGCACCGCCATTTTTTTTTCTGCCTGTTTTTTTTTGACATATAAACAAAGCAAGTGAAATCTATTACCATGAGCAACAGCATTTATTGTTAAGAGTGGAAACCTAACTGATAACCTATGTGGGGAGCCAAGCTCAGCTGGGGAGAGTGACAGCAGTGCACAGCTTCCTCCTTCCTGCATGTACTCCCAGCCTACATGGTTGCCTGTGAGAGAAGGTGGGCAGGAAGGGAGCAGGTGCTAGAAGAAGGAAACTCTGTGCCACCGCTGCTGTCCCCAGTCAAGCCCGGTATCTCATGCAGCCTCTCCCCATAGGCTTTGGCTGTCTCCCCGCCCGCCCTGCTTTGCCCACAGGCCAGCCAGGAACAACAGCAGAGATGCCAGTGCAGGGACAAGTCCTCCCTTTCATGTGTCTGTTCCTTGTCCAGTTTCCTGGTGCTCCCCTCTGACCTGGGGCTCCAATCAAACTTCACCCCCCATCTTCCTCTGGTCTGAGGGGCAATGTACTGCACCCCCTCCAGTAAATCCTGGATCCAGCCATGGTAGTGCACCTACTATTTTTGTGTCCTTCCCCTCCTATGCTCAGCACTTGTGGCTGATGCTCCAGTCATTCCTCTCCCTTTGTTATGCCACTGACTAGAAGTTTCTATGCCCAAATTCCATGCTTGCCTAAAAGAAGGAAATGAGGTTTCCCTGGTTTCTGGGTTGGGGCTCAATCTAGACACCAGAATCTGTATGAGAATCTGTCAGTTTTAACCCAGGTCTTCATTGCTGCAGATGATCCCTGGTAAAAGGGTCACATTTCCTTTTGAGGTGTTTATAAGAATTTGCTTAGAATCTAAAATGAAGAATAAAAATGTTACAGAAGTTCTTACCCTTACTGTATTTCTAGCCATGGTGTTGTTATGAACAGGCACATGGAGCTTGCTCATGTGTATACTCACACTCAGGATGAAAAGCACCTTTTGTGCTGGCAACCGGTTCAAGAGCAACAGGGAAGTCCTGCTTAGGGGCTTGGCAGTGGAGAGGGGCATGGCCAGCGGGATGGGGGAAGGAGAAGGATGGGGCCTGTTTCTGGAGTGTCCTGGAGCATGGAGAGCTGTATTCTTAAGTTGACTGTATGGAAATCCTGTAAATCTGGAACATCATCCATGAAATCTGGAACACTGTCCCCCTTTGCAATCCAGGTGTCTGCCTGCCTACCTGCCTGCAAGGTGCTCCATGCTGCTCTGACTCCTGGCCAGACTGCACCCTGCATCCTGCAATTCCAGGACACCCGTTATAATTCCCAACAGCCGGCCAGGACCAGCCTCTGAAATCCAGTCCTGTTCTGGCTAAAACAGGACATATGGTCACCCTATATCTATGCAAGATGGCTCTACTTCGGCTTGTCTAGAGGACTGTGATAGGAACAGGTTGTAGATGGGCCACAGGATCCCAGTTCCCTTGATTCAGTAGCTTTATCACTTTGCATAAATAGTGCTGAATCTACAGAGGGGTAGAATGAATGTGTGTGTGTGTGTGTGTGTGTGTGTGTGTGTGTGTGTTTTAGTGAACATAAGGTAAGTTTCTGGCTGTGTAAAATTCCATATCCTGGCTTCACACTGGGCAGAGGCATTTTACCTGACCAACCTCACTGTCCTTCCCTCCCAGCTCTTCCTGCATCAGAGCTGATTACTGGCCTTTGTGGAAGTGAAATGTATTTCACTTGGACAAGTGAGAATGGTTTGGCATATGAGGCTAGTAGGGACAGTTCCTACTAGCCTTTCACCATACATGGGTAATACACCATTCAGTCTTCATTCTGCTAATACTAATCAACATCAGGTTGAAGCAGCTGATATAACATGTTTACTACCAGTGGAAACTCACAGCTAGCAATTGTTTCAGTTGGAAAAGAAACTAAACAACACAACAGGCAACAGCATGGGCAGCACAAACAATAGTAGAGGAGTCAACGCATCATGTCTGCTCTAGAGTAAGTTCCCTTTATGAAAAGGATCTTACCTAGTATGAATTCAATATGAAGCATTGTGTTGGTCCTCCGTTGAAACAGTTTTTAGCATTGAGTAGCGTCAAGGGCAAGAGGTATGTATGTTTTTTTCTGATTGCTGTTTTTTTATGAAGAGCTAATCAGAAGTGGCTATGCAAATCTGTCGCATTCATTAAAAGGAAGATCTGACTCTTGCTGGGAACAGGCAAATCATTTTAATACTCTTTTATGTAAGTTGAAATTTTCTCGCTATGCTTGATTGCAATTGCTGTGAGTTTTGTATCACTGCTGTTCTATCCAAGCCTCTGTGTGTCAGTGCCTCATGAAAATCTCCTGGCCAGCATCTTTGAATAGCCTCTAGGCTCTTGGCAATGAAAAGAAGGCTCTTTGTTTTGCCTATCAAATCACCAGTTTAGTCAGTCTCATTACAGATTAGTTATGTTCAATTCCATTATAATACTCATAAATCTGTACACCAGTTCAACACTTCTTGGGAATACTGCCAGGACATGGAGTGGTGGGCTGAGCACAACACCTGAAATTCCCTTCTCTGCAGTGTGCACAGACCCATGCCTCACTTCAGAACCACACTGTGGAGCAAGCAGCATTGTGACCATAGAGAATCTTTGTACACCCCACAATATTGGCCTTTAATGTGGCTTGCCCTTTCGCACTGCTTTAATGGTGTTGCTGTTTGCATGCCTGGCGGTATAGTCCCCTTTAAATGACTTTGGTATGAAGCAAGATAAAACACCTTTGAGGTGTTTTAGTTTGCTACCTTATGAAGTACAACAGTGTACAGGGAGCTGGAAGCTGACCTGCTTGGGGCTTGGTGGGCCCCGCACAGCTCAGCGGCTGTGGGACCTGGTGGCAGCTTGTGCAGGCAGGCTTCACTGAAGGGAAAAAAAAGCTGTGAGCCTGATCTTTTCTTTTTTTTTTTTTTTCCTGCCTGCCTGAGCTGTGTGGAGGCTGAATGCTTCCCTCTGCAGCTGCGGGGGGGGCTAGTGCTTCCTTACTCAACTGCAGTGCCCACTTGGGACTGTCTGGGCCAGGTGCCAGTGGGCGGATGCTGCCTGGGGGGCCCCCCCACACAGCTCAGAGACCGCTTGGCCTGCCAGCAGCTCTCCCCATGCCCCCTGCCACTGAAGAGGCAGGTAAGGATTGGGCTCCCACCCTTGTGTACATGCCACGGGGGTTTACTTTGGTTTAATTCTCTGTAAATTGAAGTGGTGTTTTTAAAACCTCACCATTTTAATTTAGGGAGAACTAAACTGAATTAAACCCCCATGGTGTGTACAAGCAGCCGGGGTGCCTATACATGTGCTCGCTGTGGGGTGTGTGTGGGGGGGGGGAGGGGGGAGTGCATTTTAATTAGAGTGATTCCTGGAGAGCCACGAAGTGTGTGGGGGATTGTGGGGTGTGTGACAGCCAGCACTATCTTGAGGGATTAGGCACTTGGGGCATCTTTACAAGTGCTGGGGGGAGGGGGGAGTGCATTTTAATTAGAGTGATTCCTGGAGAGCCACTCTAATTGAAATGCCATAGTGTCATGTGTCTTAAGCCCCCAGACATTTAAAAATGGCTATGAGATGCTTTAACTAAAGTTCATAAATGAGCTTTAGTTGCAGTGCCCCGGAGGATATTTTTAAACCTGCAGGGGCTTATATACATGAATCTGAGGCAATGCTAGATCATTCTGATTAGAACATGGAGTAGATTTGATTAATCTAATTAGAAGATGTTGAAGCACGTGTATAAGCACCCATTGATTCCATAGGATACCACAGGCAATGTGTAGGGGGGTCACATACATGTCCCTGCTGAGATTGGCTGCTGTCAAAGCCACCACCGGCTTTTGCGGGCAGTTGCTGCCCCATCCCCTTGTTGCCAATGCGGTTGCTGGTGGCTGCAGGTGGTCCCCACTTGCAGCCCTCTGCTTGCCACCCCTCTCCCCCCTGCTGCCAACACTGCTGGCGGTGGCTATGGGCAGTCTCTGCTTGCCGCCATGGTGCCCCTCCAGTCGTGGGAGGCACCAGTTGTTCATGCAGTGTACCCTAGCGAGAGAGCAACTATATCTCATTTCCTTGTGCTCCTGGAAATGTGCTCCTGGGTCTGTAGTCAGTTCAGAATAATGTCTTTTGGATTAGATGACACACTGGGCACTCTAAGGTTTGATGGCCTTTTTGCAAAGAGCTTGTAAGAGACTGAACTGCAAATATGGATGGTACAGTGATTTTCAAGACTTCGGATGAATATCTGGAGCACCTCTGAGCGACATTCTCAGGCTGCTGACCAAAGCAACTTCTGAAAATTGTCCAAGTGAAACAGGCTTGGCATTGTTTCTAAGTGGCATTGTTACAGCCAGAGGACACATGTACAGCCCCCTGTGGCATCTCCCTGCTGGGCAGTTTCCAGCTAGAGGGCTCTAGGGGAGGCTGCAGTGACCTGCCTGTGGCTTTACTTCACTCCTCTCTCCTCTCGCCCCCCACCACTACAGGGAGGGGAGATAGACAGGAAGGGAGAACAGAGATGCCTGGAGTGAGGAGGTAAGCAGGGTTCTGGTGGCGGGGCTGTGGGGCTTACTCTGTGCTTCCCCTCTGCCAGGCCCCTACTAACTTCTGGGGCCCCTATTGCTGCCAGGATCTTTCCAACCCCATGTCTCCCCAAATCTTTTCTCTCACCTATCATCAGAGAAGAGAGTTAGAGATGATTGGGATTGAAGGCTCCAGTAGTGGCGGGGGACTTGAGAGTTGGCATGGCAAGGGACCTGAGGAGATGTGCAGGAGTCTGTGGCTGTGGAAGGGGCTCATAGCCAGGAAGTGGAAACCCAGCAATGCCCCAGCTGGATAGCTGGTAGGCTGTCTGTCCAATCCTACAGTCCCTCCCTCCTATGCGGGGGTTGTGGGCAAGTGGTAGAATAGCAGAAGTGTAATGAAAAGGTTCTATGCCCTGGGGACAGGGCTGGTGGAAGGGGCTGGGCTGGCTGCAGGAGTCACAGCAGCTGGGCCCCCTCTAAGTGGGTGGCCAGGGCACTTCCTTTGTTACACCACTGGAGAGTGGAGCACTGTGGAATTCTGGAGGACCTATGGATCCCCAGTCCCCATATATATACAATAAAAAATAGAACAGTTCAAAATAATTCCTAAAACTCTTCACGTCATCTATGCAAAATATAATCGAAGATTACTGAGTATAATTAAGGACTTGATGTGAATGCACATATATAACAAAGTTAATGTAGTACAGTCATGTTAGCAGGATTCCTGTTCGGTTCAGAACGTGCACTTCAGTGCTTTGCTTCACAACATTTATGTTTTCCAAACCTAATGTTTGGTATGGGATACAATATTTTCAGTAGAGCTTATACTTTTGCCATACTCTAGCTTTCTAGGCTGACATTTTTCATGGCATCATTCTCTGGCTGAATTTTATGAAAAATTTCAGCTAAAACAGCTCATCCATTTTTTAGAACAATTATAGAGAAAAAAACCAGGTTGATTTCCACAAGTTAAAAATACAGGCAGCCTCTTCTTTGAGTAAATGTGTTATTACATGTCACAGTTCACACATGCTAGCTCATAGTACCATAGTGCTTAGGGTCGGAAGGGACCTAAACAGATCATCAGGTCTAACCCCCTGCCCCAGGCACAAATAGGTGCTGGGGTCATATCACCCCAGCCAAATATCTGTCCAGCCTCCACTTGAAGACCCCCAAGGTAGTAGAGAGTACCACCTCACTCAGGAGCCCATTCCAGAACCTGGCAGCCCTAACTGTAAACTAATGTCTCCTGATGTCCAGCCTGAACCTTCTCTCTAATAATTTGTGGCCATTATTCTTAGTAACGGGTGGTGCCCAGAGAAACAAAGCCTCCTCCAATTCCTGCTGGTCCCTCCTGGTGAGTTTGTAAATGGCCACCAGATCCCCTCTCAGCTTTCTCTTGTGGAGGCTGAATAGGTTCAGACCCTTTAGCCTCTCTTCGTAGGGCCTGCCCCACTGCCCCTTGACCATGCAAGTGGCCTTCCTCTGGACCCTTTCAATGATAGCCACATCCCTCTTGAAGTGTGGCACCCAGAACTGGACCCAGTACTCCAACTGTGGCCTGACCAATGCCGCATAGAGGGGAAGGATCACCTCCCTGGACCTGCTTGTGATGCATCTGTAGATGCACAACAAAGTGCAGTTAGTCTTATTGGCCACTTCATAGAATCATCATAGAATCCATGAGTCGGAAGGAACTTAGACAGATCATCCAGTCCGACCCCCTGCCATGGGCAGGAAGGAGCACTGGTGGTGAGAGGGGTCATAAGACCCCAGCCAGGTGCTTATCCAGTCTCCTCTTGAAGATTTCCAGGGAAGGTGAGAGCACCACCTCTCTGGGAAGCCTATTCCAGACTCTAGCCACCCTTACAGTGAAGTAGTTCTTCCAAATATCCAACCTAAACCTATCCTCCCTCAGCTTGTGGCCATTGTTCCTGGTGGCTTCCTCACATTGGTGGCTCATGATCATCCTGGAGTCAACAATGACTCCAAGTTCCCTTTCTGCCACTGTGTTGACAAGAAGGGTGTTCCCCAGCCTATAGGTGTGTCGCTGGTTCCTCCTCCCTAGATGCAGCACCTTGCATTTGTCTGGTTGAATTCCATCCTATTCTCATCCACCCACCTCTGTAATTTGTCTAGATTGAGCTGGATTCTCTCCCTCCCCTCCAGTGTGCCTACCTTGCCCCAAAACTTGGTGTCGTCAGTGAACTTGGACAGCGTGCATTCAACACCCACATCCAGATTGTTGATAAAGATGTTGAACAGTACAGGCCCCAGGACTGAACCGTGGGGGACTCCACTGCCCACATCCCTCGAGGTCAAAAACGACCCATCCACCACCACTCTCTGGGTGTGACCATGTAGCCAATTTGCGACCCATCTGACTGTGTAGGCATCAATGCCACAGTCACCTTGATTTTTTAAGAGAATGTGGTGGGAATCCATGTCAAAGGCCTTCTTAAAGTCCAGGAAGATGACATCCAGCCCAACATCCTCATCCAGGGACTTTGTGACCTGATCATAAAAAGAAACCAGGTTAGTCAGGCAGGACCTGCCCTCAATGAACCCATGTTGGTTGCCCCTGAGCATTACCTCTCCTGCTGGGCCCTTACAGATGTGCTTCTTGATAATTTTCTCAAAGGACTTCCCAAAGACCGAGGTAAGATTGACTGGCCTATAATTGCCAGGGTCCTCCTTTCTCCCCTTCTTGTAAATGGGGACCACATTGGCCCTTTTCCAGTCCTTTGGTACCTGGCCAGTGCCCCACGAGCGCTCATAGAGCCGTGCCAGGAGTCCCACTATGACCCCCGCCAATTCCCTCAGCACCCTCAGGTGAAAAGCATCTGGACCTACTGATTTAAACATGTCCAGCACCTCCAAAAGTTTTCTAACTAGGTCATCCCTGACCCTAGGCATGGCAGTGCCTCCCCTGGGTCCATCCACAATTCTAGTGGGGGAGATGTGCCAGTCCCTGTTCAGGAATATGGAGGCAAAGAATTCATTAAAGAGGTCAGCTTTTTCATTTGCTGCAATCACCAGATTGCTGAGCCTAACCTGTAGGGGCTCCACATTACCCAGTGCCTTCTTCTTACTTCCTATGTATTTGAAAATGGACTTTTTATTATCCTTATTTCTGGTCACTAGCCCTAGCTCCATCTCTGTCTTGGCCTTCCTAACAGCTTCCCTGCAGTCCCTAGCAACGGAGGTGTAATCCTCTTTGGTGACAGCCCCTTGCTTCCACTGTTTGTATGCCTCATTTTTTGCCCACAGGCAGCCCTGGATGCCTTTGCCAAGCCATGGGGGCTTCTTAGCACTCCTGCCTTCCTTGGTGCGCATTAGGACTGACTCCCTTTGAGCATGGAGGATCGTCTCCTTGAGGAACAACCACGCGTCTTGGACTCCCATCTCATTGAAGCTCCAAGACCTCAATGCCTCTCCTACTAACTTTCTTAGTTTACAGAAGTTGGCCCTCCTGAAGTCAAGGACGTCTGCCTTGCTGCTTGCTTTCACCACCCTGTGCTGGATAATTCAGCAGGTGATGCCACTGTCACCCAGGTGGTTGAGTACCCTCAGACCCTTTACCAGGTCGTCACCTGTGGCAAGGACCAAGTCCAGCAAGACATTTCCCCTGGTGGAACTGTGCACCTCCTGGGTTAGGTGGAGGTCCTGTATCTTGGCTAGGAGCCTAGTGAGCAGTCAGACCTGGCTGACTGCTCCTCCCAGCAGATGTCTGGGTAGTTTAGGTTGCCCATGACAACCACATCCCTTGACTTTACAGCCTCCATGAGCTGAGCTGAGAATTCCAGGTCCAGCTTGTCCCCCTGGTGAGGTGGTCTGTAGTAGAGGCCCACTATCAAGTCCCTTTCCCCACACACCCCTTGCATTCTTACCCAGAGCACCTCATTTTGCCCCTCCTCTGACCCCCATTCTGATCATTGAGGACGTGTATCCCTGTGGAATGTTACACGGCATTAAAGTTAGAAATTGCTCTGAGCTGTTCCACATTAAGGGTTAGTAAGATCGCTGACTTGCACATCTCTGACTTGCCACTAGAGGGCTGGCATGCAGGGGCATAGTTAGTAGAGGTGTGCAAAACAGGCTGCATTCAATTTGGATTTGGATTCAGCCTGAATCGGGGACAGTGATTCAATTCATTGATTCACATCACTGTCTCGATTCAATTCAGCCGAATTGGAATTTGAAGATTCGATGCTGATTCGGACAATCAGCAATTCAGCCATAGACACAGCTTTAAATGTTTTTTCTACATATCTTGAGATACCAGGTGCAGCTCGTGAATGGGTTTCCCATAGAAGCAGCACCCCCCCCCCGCCGCATGTTAGGCAGTGAATTCAGAAGTGGACCGGAAGTACTTCTGGTCCACTTCCGGGTCCACCGGGGAGTGCATGCCCCCCACCCCCCTGCCCTCTGGCTTGTTGATTGGCTGTGGGGGGGACCCTGGGTGCCACTCCAGACCCAGGAAGCACCAGTAGCAGAGCCAGGGTGGTATTGGGGGGGGTGGCCAGCACGCTTCCTGGCAGACATGGAAGTGGGCCAAAAGTGCTTCTGGTCTGCTTCCGGGTCTGCTGCTGAGCATGCTGGGGACCACCCTGTGCTTCTATGGGATGGTCCATCCACCCCACCATTGCAGCATTGATGAGCCATCTCGTACCTTGAGATATATAGAAAAAACATTTAAAGCTGTGTCTATGTCTGAATCGTTGAATCTTTCCAAATCTCTCTGAATTGATTCAGAGGGTTCTGATTCGATTCAGAGAAATTAAAGGGTCTCCTGATTTGATTTGGATTTGGAGCTTCAGCCACCAAATTGGGCCGAATCTCCGCTGAATCGAATCAATGACTAAAGCTTTGCAAAACCCTAATAGTTAGGAGCCAGAACCCTGAGTTTTATCTCAGGTCTGAGAGGGAGGTGGAAGGTTATGGTACAGAGACCCCATGAGCTGGGCCCAGCTGGCTAGCCCCACATCAGGCAGCTCCACCAACCCATTGACTCAATCCCAGCCCCCTCTGTTCTTGGGTCCATGTACTCAGTCCTTCCTGGAGAGGGGTGCACATTTTGCCCAGAGCTAGATGAAAGTCATGGGAAATTTCAATTAACCTCAGTTACTTGTAGTTAATTGAAAATTTCCCACACCACCTGACAACATTTCCCCCAAGCCCTGCTGTCTTTCCCCTCACCAGGCAGCTTGATGGGGGCTGTGACTTTCCTCAACACCTACCCATGTATCCATCCTGGGGTGAGGGGGTAGTAGAGGGCTGTGTTGAAGAGAGGCTGTGACTGTGTTCAAAGGGAAAGCTAGAGCATGGAGCTGCCAGGAAGGGAGATTGTGCAGTGGGAGCATGGAGCTTTCCTCCCTCCCTCTTGGTAACTCCATGGTCTAGAATCCCTTAGAAGCATGGAGCCATAGCTTCAGGGATGGGGTTTTGCATAGTGGGAGCATGGAGCTGCTGGGAGAGGGGGAAGCATGTTCCATGCTCCCACCAGGCAAACCTCCCCACTTCCAGCAGCTGGAGCTCCATGTTCCTATGGGATGCTGGAAAATGGAGTTACTGAGAGGGAAAGAAGCAAACTCTGCCTGCTTTGCATGGGGCTTGTGGCTGCCATGGGGCTGCTTCTGGCAGTACCACACCCTGGGCAGTAGAGACTTGGAGGGTGGGTAGATTGTCTATGGAGTGGGAGGGGGGAGGGCTGGGAGTGGAGCATCCTGGGATATGGGAGGACCCAAATTGCTTGTTTTATCTTTGTGGGAGCTAACTGATGGTACCACAACACGAGCTGGGTAGCATGGCCAAGAGGTACTACTCACCTGAAGTGGCATTACTTTGAGACACTCAGAGAGCACTGGGCATGAGTTCCCCTGATTTAACATGTAGACACTTGCATTTTAAGTGCCTTTATCATGGCATAAGGCAAGGGTGGGCAAAATGCAGCCCGCAGGCTGGATGTGGCCCACCAGGCCACTCTATCCAGCCCGCGAGGCCCCTAAAAAATGTAGAAAATTAATATTTAGCTGCCCCTGGCTTCCTGTCATGCAGCCCTCAATGGCTTGCCAAAACTCAGTAAGCGGCCCTCCACCAAAAGCGGCCCTCCAGACAAAATAATTGTCTGCCTCTGGCATAAGGGTAACATATAAGAATGCCCAAGTTCTAGCAATCCCATGCATTGGAGGAAAGAGTTGGAAGTTTGCAGATGGGTTGGTCTTTGTGTTGGAGATGTGCTTTTTGCTATCTCATCTAACTTTGGTTAAGGTATGAGCTTTTCAAAAAACAAACAAACAAATAAACAAAAAACAGTTTGCACATGATCTGCTGGGATTTGCTAGAACTTTGTATTAAAATTTCCTAAGACTTCTGCCTTCATGGAGCACTCTCCATCCTATGGTTGATCAGGCCTGATGGAGGCCTGGGTTGTAGGTGGGGCTGGGCACCTGGATTTTAAGTAGCAAGACCATTTTTCTTATGCACTGGCAAATCTAAGATTTTGAAAAGGGGGTGCAGATAGTGTGGTTCATCATCCGAAGTAACACAGCAGGAGTCCCCTGTGGTTTAGTGGTAGATTCCTTGTCTACCACACAGGAGACCTGCGTTCAATTCTCAAATATATATATACCCCTTCAGCCATAGAAACACTGGATATCTGAATTCACTCTGATCTTTGGATTCTATCTTAATGGCCTAAGTGGAGGATGGAAGGTTTAGGCAGCCTCTACTCTTCTAAAAATTCCTGACCAGACATGTGTATTAAAGGTCTGGGTGGCCCTCATGCATATGCTATGCTCCAGGAGGATTGATGGTTAGTATTGTAACACAGCACATATTTTTCTTCAGGTAAAAAGAAAATAGATGCTTTACTAGCATGTTAGGGGCTAGGGCTGTATTATACAGTTTAACATTGAAGCAAAAACAAATATAACTTTCATTGGAATGAGTTAAAACTGGTCTGCAGGGCTGTAAAATAGGAGTTACATTACCAGGAACAGCTAACAGACTGCAGAGCTGCAGATGAAATGCTAGATTAATTAGCCTCTGTTCTGCTAATTTTTAGCCAAGGCTAATCTTTTAACCATTTTTTCAAGACCATTAAAAAGGAGAAAGGGTGATTAGTTGAGGTGCACCAATAAAAATTTTTTGGGCTGATACCAGTGGCTGATTATTGACCAGGCATATTGGCTGATACCAATCTGACTGCTGATATGCAGCCTGGCAGCATGAAGAGCAGTGCCCAACTGGTAAGTCTGTTGTTAGGGAAGGAATGTGGGAGTATAAATCAAGACTCCGGTGGTGAGGGAGGGAATGGGACTGGGGCTGGGACTGGAGCAGGCGCTGCCCAGCTGGGGTTGGGGAGGGCATAGGACAGAGCTGGCAGCTTGTCCGGGGGATGAAAGGGGTGGCTCCCACTGCTGTGCGCACCCCTGGGTGTGTGTTAAGGCAAAGCAGGATGAAAACAGCAGGGATGGTAGCCTCTTGTGTGGGCATGAGGCCTGCCAGGTTTCAGGCAGAGTGGTGCAGGGGTTTCTATGAAAGTGCACCTCAAGGTTCTGAAAGCAAATGAAAAACACAAATAGGTGGGGAGAGAGGAGGGTGGCACTCACTCCATGGAACCCCAGCAGCAAGATGTTCGCCTTGAGGAACACCAGCTGCTCCACCAAACCAGGATCCAAGGAAGTGCGGTGGGGTGTCACAACATCCCCAGCAATGCTGAATACCCTCTTGCTTGGACAGGACAGGTGTTCCTGGGCAACTGTTGCCAGATTCTGCAACACGTGGCTGCAGGTTACCCAACAGGCCAAGGGGTCATAGTGCAGCGGCTCCACATCCTCAGTGAAATAGGTAGCCACTGAGACCTGTCAGGAAAACAGACCTTGCGACGACAGGCTGAGAGCCATGGGGCTCTTCAGCCTGGAAAAGCGCAGGCTCAGGGGTGATCTGATGGCCACCTATAAGTTTATCAAGGGTGACCACCAGGATCTGGGGGAATGTTTGTTCGTCAGAGCGCCCCAAGGGATGACGAGGTTGAACGGTCA
>NW_017728950.1:20414870-20426869 GCF_001723895.1 Crocodylus porosus | reverse complement strand
GAGGTGGTTCAAGCACCTACATTGAACACCTTCAAGAGCAAATTGGATGCTTATCTTGCTCGGATCCTATGACCCCAGCTGACTTCCTGCCCCTGGGGCGGGGGGCTGGACTCGATGATCTTCTGAGGTCTCTTCCAGCCCTAATGTCTATGAAATCTATGAAACTCTGCGCTGCCTGCCTGATGGTGGAGTCTGGTGTCTCTGGACTCCAACATTGAAGCCATGCTCTTGACCCATATTGGCAGTGGCTGTGGTGGAGGAGATTGACTTGTGGTTGGAGTGCTAGCACAAGAAAGTGGATCCCCCTCTTCCATATCCCCCTGCCTCTGCCCTTCTGCCTCCCTGACTTTGTTCACTATCACCTCCATCCAGTGACTGAGGGCAGTGACCCTTCCCTTGGCACGTGGGTCACACATACCCACTAGCACGTGGACACTCCACACATACTGGAGTGCAATGTATCCAGATGGTTTTTCATGCCCTCCTTCAGCTGCTTCACCAGTGCCTGCACCTCTGGTGAAAGCAGCTTGCCCCAGCCAGGAACATTGATCACCTGGGACTTCTTCATTTCATTCTCAAGCTCCTTCACTATGGGGATCACCTGGCTAAGGAGGGCATTGCCAGTGCTGAGGCTCTTGGTGGCCTCAGCTTGAGGACCACCAAGATCTGGGAGATGGTATCCCACTCCATTTTGTTAAGAAGGCCACTGATCCCATCTCCCTGACCAAGACCATCTCATGGATAGCCTTCTGTTGCTTGACCAGCCTTTCCAGCATCAGGTATGTGCAGTTCCACTGCACATCCACATCCTGCATGATTTTGTGCTGCGGGATGCTCAGCTCAGCCTGTTTGTCCCTCAGCATCTTGCCTTCCTTGATGCTCCAGTGGAAGTAGCCCAACACCTTCCTGCATTTCAAAATGAATTGGCTGGTAGTGACAGTGCTATCACTGGGAGCCCTGTCCCCCTCCAAGGCATCCCTGACTACAAGGTGGAACTTGTGTGCCACACAGTGGATGCCAACAAAGTTGGCATCATGCACCGCCTTGACCATATTGGCCCTGTTGTTGGTGACCATGAACCCATGGGTGAGCTCACTCTGCCCAATGAGCCACCCCTGCACCATGCAGTTCATGGCCACCATGATCTTCCTTGTTGTGTGGGACTCATCCATCACCTCTGCCTGAAGGAAACGCATCGCCGCCCTGATTGATTGTACCAGTGCCCTGAGAGGGAGAGGTAGGCATGATCTCCACCCCAGCTGCTCCAGATATCTGAGGTGAAGTGCAAGACTACTTGCGGACCTGCCTTCCGCAGTTCCTTCCTAAAGGACTCCCTGCATGCTTCATACAGAGAGGGCACCACTGTCCCGATAAAGGTGGTGCATGCCGGCACTTGGTAGGATGGGGCCACAAGCACTATAAGCCACCTGAACCCTGGATGCTCAACAATGGAGAAGGGCTGGCCATCTAGACCAAGCATCTCCCCAGTGCTCTGGGTGACCTCGCTTGCCTTCAGAACGCATCCCCCTTTGTCTCTGCCTTTCCCCCAGAGGTCCACGGTGGCCTGCCTCTGCTTCTCGGGGATGGGAGTTTTGGAGCGAGAGGGAGACTTCTTTTTGGGCACACTCCCATTGGTGCCAGGCTGAGGAGGAACAAGGGCAAGGGGGTTCTTGCTTCACCCCCTTGCCCTGGCTGATCTGCCTTCAGCAGTGCTGGCAGGTAGCATACCTGGGATCATCTGCCACCTCAAAATGATCCCACACTACACTACCCACTTGATTCTGGGTTGAGGGTGGGGATCCTGCCTTATGTCCCTCCTCACCAGGCAGAGGCACAACAGGAGGAGCTGACCCATCTGCTCTCACAACCTCCTTTGAAGTGCCTTCCAGAGAAGGAGACCTGCCTCTAGGGGAAGTTTGAAGGGTGTGGAGAACTGACTCAGATTCTCCCTTCTTCCCCAGAATTCCCTTCACTAGGGCCTTTAGCTCCTCTGCTTCCAGATCCAGCTCTTCCTCTGGCACTGAAAGGCTCACAGTGGGAACTGAAATTGGGGTGGAGAATATTATGCTACTGCTGGTTCGTGGTGTTAGTTGTGGTGGTGCAGGCACTGCTACCACTTCCTTGCTCTAGCTAGCAGCAAAAGACTCATCGCTGCCAGGAAAGAGCGTGCATCTATGTTTGGGGTGGGAGGAACTTGCAGCTCTCCCTCTGCCCCCTTTCCCTCTCCTACCAGAAGACCTGGCACCTACCTTTCCAGCATACTTTATAACGTTTGGTGTGCTGCAAAATGTGTGTGTGTGTAATATATGTTGTGCTTTCCTGTACAGTGATGACACACTGTCAGGGAAAATACAGATTTATTTTTGTGGGGGAAAAGATTCAAGACAGACTAACAAAAACAAATAAGAGGATTTTGGGGGAAGAATAAGTCAAAAGGAATGGATAGGGATAACAATACCGATTGTGGGCAAGGGTAAGTAGGAAAGGATTGGATACAACTTACAAGAACAGAGACTAGCTAGCAAGAGACTAGCAAGCAAGCCAGAGCCTTTCAGACACTGCTGCTCCAAGAGAGAGACAGTTCACAAAAGGCACAGATCACTTCAGACACAGCTTTATATGTTGTTTCTACATTCCACCCCCAGAGCACTGTGATTGGAAGGGAACTCAGAGAAAGATCACAGCCACTGGCCAGCTACAGATGTCAATATCAAAGCAGCCTTTCCACCTCCTCAGCCTTTCTCATATCGAGAAGGTCACCCCACACCCTCCCTCATCTCAGTTTCTGTGTGCTGATGCAAGCCTTCGGCATCTCCAAATTTCTCTGAATCGATTTGGAGGCTTCTGATTCTATTTGGACCTTTTAATGGGTCTCTTGATTCAATTTGCATTCGGAGATTCAGCCATTGAATCAGTCTGAATCTCCTCCAAATTGAATCGGCTACTGAAGCTTCACATAGCTGTAATCTGCTGCTAGATGAGGAAAAGGTTTTATTGCACATGCTCAGTAACCTTTCATCCTTGGTTCCATGGTCAGATCTTCAGTTGGTGTGAAACTGTAGAATTCTGTTGGAGTCAGTGGGTCTGCGTTGATTTACACTAGCTAAGGAATTGACCCTGTAATTTTAAAAGTTTGTGCATCCAAATATGCATTTACAAGCGCAACTACAATAAGATTTGGAAAGAGTTGTTCATTTTTAAATAGCAGCAGGAGTTTAAAAAAAGCCTGTGTCTTACTTTTGGACATCCTGGATTTAGCTTTCTTTTGTTACTCCCTCAGATAATTCATATTCTAGCTTCTCTTTGTTCTGGATATTTGTCTATCAAAGACTGCTCCATACTGTTAGGCATAGAACAAAACAGTGAATTTTTAAGTACATTTGTGTCCCTAAGTGGAGACCTGTTAAAGTTGGTGTAGCCCACTGGTTGATATTTAATTTCCCGGAGGGTTCCATCAAATATGCTCACATCCTGTTATAGCAAAGAAATAGGGAAATGACCCAAAGACGCAGGCAAAATTATGTCTAAAAATACCAGCTGCTCAGCTCTTACTTCTCTCACCTGGCTTTGGCAGTTTTGTTTATTCAGGTTATATTTCTTTCAATGCAAATTTCAGATTTGCCAGATGCTAGTCCATTTTTCACAATTATTTCATCTAGCAATTGCTTATTTCAGAACTGACAGCTGTTCTTGGTGAAATGTTCATCCTCAGAAACAGAATTTGTGGGAGTATCAGAAGAACAAGAAAAATTCTGAGGCCAACACTTTCACCTTCAAATTTTTCTGTACAGCTCTCTTTTTTGCATTTAACTGGGCAGGAACACTGAATTAGGCTGGTCTTTCTTCCCTTCATGAAGGTTCTTTTGAAAATAAAAAAGAAAGAACATGAATTGTAAGCAAATCCATATATTTTAACAAAAATGATTATTTGTTTGGAAATCTGTAGCAGAAGTGCATAATACACCATTTATTATTTTCCTATATGCAATAATTCTCATGTTATGTGAAATATTGCTATCTTCTTATCTGGACCAAAAGATAAGTATGCTGTTCATTCTATAGTTTTTTTCTAGAGAAATATCTGGCTCCTTCCTGTTTCATGTAAGTGATATAGGACTAATCCCTATGACTGGAACATGGAGTGATGGTAATAGGTGGTAATATAAGGCATCCCTGCTTCTATGTGTTTGGGGAGGGAGATGCAGAGGGGGGTGCATTGTTCATCCACCAGCTGCGTTGCCATGGTGTTTCATACACCTCAGCAGCAGGGCCCCATACTGCAGAGAGGGTGCACAAATCTACTTCCACCTCAAATTGATGAGGTAGGTCACCTAAAAACCATTCACATTCTAGCCTTACATGCAGTGCCATATGCTGCGAAGATGAAGATACTAAAATGCGGAGGAAATAAACAGTAAGGGCAAGACTCAACCTATGTGGATCTTAGATCAGTGCTTAAAGGTCTCAGAGGGAAGAAAGAGGAGCCATGCCTGATATCTATGTCTCCAAGAACAAACTGCTGTACCTCCATGGAGGAGGGGGACAGCTCCTGCCAGCCACAGGGCAGGGCACAAAGGCATTACTGGAGACATGAAAGAGAAGCACAAAGATGAGAGTAGGTGGAGGGAGTGGGGAGCAGAGTGTGAGGACCCTCACAGGAAGGATAAGGGGTTTGCCAGCGATGGAGAGAGCAATAGAAAGGGAGGGAGGGGATTTGGGAATGGAAGCAAAATAGGTACCTAATTATATATGGGACTTACCAGCAGGTGGGCACCTAATACCTTGAAGATGTAAGGCACCTAGCATTCTTAGCATACCCCAGCAGTTGGGCACATATGCCCCATGTGCATGAGGCATGTCAAGCCCATGGCAATTACTGGCAATTGACCTTGCAGAAGTGGGATGCCTAACATTCACAAGGCAATGAAGTTCTTTACTTCTTATAGCATTCACCAACAGCTGCTGTCTAATTCAGTGTTTCACAACCTTTTGTTCTGGCAACACACTTACCCGGCCTCTCCCATCCCGTGGCACACCGGCCAAATGTGGAGCAGGGGGTGGGGAGGAGGTGGTGAGCAGCAAGCAAGGTATGGAAAAGGGGGGGGGATGTGGAAATGGCTGGGCATGAAGCAGGAGGTGGGGAGTGGCACAGCTGAACACAGTGCGTAGTTGCAAATCACTGGCTGGAGCCACGCCCCCCATCTGTATGTCCATGGCGGCAGCAGGCGGGGGTGTGGCTCCAGCCCAAAATTCCATGGCATACCTGGACATGTCTCATGGCACACCAGTGTGCCACAGCACACTGGTTGGGAAACACTGGTCTAACTGACCAGGTTTGTAAAGTGCATGCAACACATTGGTATTTGTGGGCAGGTGGGTATTTATCACCCTGAAGGAATAAGATACCAAATAAACACCCACTGCCACGCCACTAACTTCCAACCCAGTGCCCCAAAATTAAGTTTTTCAGTCCCTCACATTTATACCAAAACCTCTGGTCTACTTCCTCTCCCCAACCCTCTAGCTTGGGGTTTACAGTAGCCAGCTGGTGTGCCCACTGGTTCCTCTCAGTAATAGAGCTTCTCTTAGACTGCACAGGCTTTCCTTTTTATCCCCTGCTGCAGGTTGAGCTTGACTTCTGACTGGTTATCTGTGAGAGTTTGGTTGCTGCAGGGCCTTAGTTTACTAAGCAGGGTTTACACACCTCCCTTGCACTGCCTGCTAGCCTAAGCATTCACTGGTCTTTGGATGTAAGTGGGAGTGAGGTGCCTTATCTAAACTGGCATTCACTAGGACTTTCCTGTTCAATTCTGTTACATCTTGTGGCTCTGCTCTAGTGGGGAGGTTAGACTAGCCCAGGAGAGAGAGCATCATGCAGCTTACATGGCTGGTAATTTCATTGTTCTGAGCAGGGACGCAGACTAAAAGCAAACAGTGCCAGAGGAAGAACACAATGGCTGGGTCTACATGAGATGCTTTACTGCTAAGTAGTGTAGTTTACTGCACATTAAGCATGCACGTCTACATGTGGACATGCTTACCACACAATAAACTTCACTACTTGTGAGAAAATTTGCTACCTGCCAATGCAAGTAGCAAATTTACTTGCAAGTACTTACTGCACAGTAACACATGTGTAGATGCCACTAGGGGCCAGCCTGAGCTCAGCCCCAGGGCCCTGGGGCTGGGAGCCTCTCCTGCCCCAGGGCTAGGCCACCTATCTGGTAGCCACAGTTATAGGCCCTTTAAAAGCCTGCAGGCATTTTGAGCCCCAGGGTACAACATCAGGGAGCCTGGGGGGACTCTTGGCTTCTGCTGCCACTGCACAGGCCATGGGTTACCTGTGCCAGCCTACCTGCACCCTGGTGCTGCAGTGCCGTGAGACTGCCAGGCCCATGCCATCCAGCCCTGCAGGCTGCTGCAGGCTCCTGCCAGGCCTGTCAGCCCACTGGCCCAGCTACAGCCAGCTCCTAGTCACTGAGGCCAGCACCAGCTGCCCACAGCCAACCCCTACCAGCCTGCTCAGACCCTCCTGGTGTTGCAGGGCATTGCCTTGCTATGTGGCCCCTAGTTCCATGTTGTGCCCCTGTGCTGGGTGCTGAAGGCATCTGCCAGGCCTGGCAGCACACGGAAAGCCATACAAAGACCCAGACAGCTGGCATGGGAGCCCCTATGGCCTCATTGCCAACACCATATGCTGCCACCTGGGGTCCCAGTTAGTCACAGGAGGAGATTGGTGACCTTGTGGTGCTGTAAGGGGAGGCAGAGGTACAGTGGCAGTTTGTGTGGGGCAGGGACTCCAATGCCCCTGTCTGTGAGGGGTGCCAGACCAGATGCAGGAGCACAGGCATGACTGGTCAGTGTGGCAGTGCCCATAAAGGTCAAGGCCTTGCAGGCACAGTGGATTACCATCACCAACCACAACCATTCATTGGGGAGTGTCCACAAGTCCATGCCCTTTATGTGGCAACTGGATGCCATTCTTGCACCCTGGGACCCAGGCCAAAGCCATGCTATGTACAGCAGCATGGGCAGCCTGCCTGAGCTCCCACTCTGGCCTGGCACCTGTGGTGATATGTCACCAGGAGTGGGCCCCTCAGAGCATCAGCACCCTGTGTTGCTGAGCTCCCCAACCTCAGCCTCCACTGGCAGCTTGGGGAGCCTGGGGTAGTGCCTGCACCTACAGGTCTGCAGCCTCAGCCGCAGCCATGAGGCATGGCTGGCCATATCACTGCCAGCTGCCAGCAGTGCTAGCTCCTCCCTGGGTAGTGGGTGAGGGGTGTGTGCAGGCACCTGCATACAACACCTTGCCTCCCAATGAGTCTGCTGGGACCTGCATGACATCACCACCAGCCGAGGCAAACTGGAGCTGCTGGGCATGCTGGTCCCACCCACATGGTAAGCCCCAGCCCCTGCCCCTGCCCCTGACTCCAGCCCTTCCACCACTGACCCCACTCCGGGCCTGGGCCGGCCACACTTCCCTGGCCCCTGGGTTCTCCCCCACCCCCACAGCACAGAGGGAAGTGTGAGACAGTGCAAAACTTTATTGAGTAGCCCATGCCCCTGCAGGTAGGAGGGCACACGCCTCACGCACTAAGGAACATGTCGATGCTGGTGGCAATACCCTGCTTGCCTGTGGGCTGCAGGGACATGTAGTGCAGCCATAGGTAGCCCTCCAGGCAGCAGCAGAGATTCCAGGGCAGCCTGGGCTTGCCGCTCACACCATCAAACCTTAGGGGCCCCATGCCAGATACTCAGGTTTGCCTAAGGTACCATGGCAACCATCATCAGCAGGGCATAGTGGGTCAGGCACCCCTTGGTTTGTGCAAACAGCTCCTCATGCTGTGCCTAGGATACGCACAGCAGGGACATATTTGGGGCATAGTGGCAGTGTGGGGGGGGGGCTGGCCCCAAGGCATCTCCCTAGAAGGTCCCCCTGTGGGGAGGGTGGGGGCACAGGCAGCTCCTTGTCTCAGTCATCTGGGAGCCCTATGCCCCCTGAGCCCAGGCACAATGGGATTGGTGGCAGTATAGGAGACCAGTGGGCCTACAGGTGGAGAAGAGGGGGAAGTGGGGTCTGGAGCCATGGCAACAGTTGCTGCCAGGAGCATGGCCTGTCCTGGCCTGGGAAGGGGGTGGGGTAGAGAGGCTGCCTGTGGCCAGCACTCAGCAGCCTGCTGGCCCTTGAGAGTGAGCAGGGATGGTGGGTCATGATCAGCAGCTGCCTGGGCCCAGGCCTGCCCAGACAGCTTACCATGATCCCTGAGCACCTGTGCATGCCTGACCCCTGATCTGAAGCTGGGCATCACATGGCCCTTGCTACAAAGCATCTTATCTAAGAAATGTTGCAAACTCTCACAAAGAGCTTGTTTCTCATGGTTCTTCAGGCCCTGCAGCTGCACACAGGGGAGAGGCCACAACTGGCAGCCAGGATGTGGTCTCTGGGTCACTGCCATGCACAGCTGGGGCTGTGGGGGATGCGCGAGCTCCACAAGAGGAGACCCAGGATTGGACCCCCCTCCTGGACTGACTGGTGATGGCCACAGATGATTGGCAGGTGGATGCATGAATGTGCTGGGTAGAGGACATTGCCCAGCAGGACAAGTGGCAGATGGAGGACATGGCCCATGAGGATATGTGGAACTGGCACAAGGATGCATGGGACCAGGCAAACTGGGAGTTCAAGGCACAACTCCTGGCCCTGGGGCACAAGCATGTGGAGGCCCTGCAAGAGCAGGGTGCAGTCATGGCCAGGGTAGTGCAGGCCAGAGAGGAGTACCACCAAGTGCTGGACATCATCCTGGCTCTGATGGTCACCTTCATGCCAGCCAGGAGGGTACACAGACAAGCCACATTGTAAATAGTTTTCACAGGGAGGAGGGTGTTTTATTGTTGGTGAGTGGGGTGGTTGGTGAAGGGTCTCTGATGTTGGGGAGGGAGCAGGGAGGTGGGATCTGTTTGTTGTGAGGGCAATTATTTGTTTTTTCTGAGAACTGTCTTCAGTGAGCATGGTGCTGGGGGTGGTCAGTGGAGCAGGACTCCATAAGCATCTGTCTAGGTGGGCTACAGTGGGGAGTGCAGGATGAGGCGGTTGGCCAGTGCTTCTCACAGCCAGTGTCTTGGCCCCTGATGGTGGATGTGCAGCTTGCCTGGGGCCTCAGCTGGGTGGGCCTGCTGCTGTTGCTGCTGTCACTGGTGGTGTTCCTGCTGCCAGGCATCCTCTGCCCCATGCACCTCCTGTGCCCAGGCCTTGTGAAACAGCTCCCCCCGGGCCTTACTGATGTTATGCAGCATGCGGGCTGTGACAATGACCTGGGAGATGTTGTCCTTGGCAACAATCAAGGCAGGCAGTGATGGTGTGCCAATGTCCCTTGAAGCAGCCGAAGGTTCACTCCACCAGGGTGCAGGTCTAGCCTAGGCACTGGTTGAAGTGGGCCTGGCGGGGACCCAGCTGGCTGGTGTAGGGTCTCATGAGCCAGGGGAAGAGTTGTGGGGGGCTCCCTAATGAGGAGGGGAGGGACCACCATGGCACCCAGCTGCAGATCCAGTGCCCCCCCAACGCAAAGCGCCCACTCTGCACCATGGCTGGCAGGGTGGAGTTCCAAACCCTGTGGGCATTGTGGGTGTTGCCTCCCAGCTGGCACTCCCATTGGTGAAGGTGCTGTGGTAGTCAAAGATGGCCTGGAGCGCAATGGAGTGAAAGCCCTGCCAGCTGTAGTAGGGGCGGTCAGCATGGGGCAAGCAGGTGACAGGGATGTGGGTCCTGTCCAGGGCTCCAGAATGGTGTGGTGGGGCCAGGCAGGTGTTTTCTGCATGTTGGCAAGTCAGCAGAGCTCAGATGGCTGTGGGCCAGCCAGTGGCCAGTGTGGTGGCCCAGCAGGAGCCCAGGATGCTAGGCATTGCTGCCAAGGGCAGGGGCTGGGATAGCAGAGGATATGGCACAAGAGCTGCCACGTGCTATCCCCGTGCTGTGCATGCTGATCCTGGTCAGAAATGCACCTGGCTGGGGGAGCAGGGTGCAGGGGTGGTTTTTAAAGATTGCCTCCAGCCACAGGTGGCTGCAGCCAGAGCCTTCACCTCCCCCTGGTGATAGCAGAGTCCCATTGCAGGGAACAAATCTGTTCCCACATCCCTGCATTTGTAGATGCCTGTCCAGTTGCATTTACTTGTATTTGCTTGCAAATAAATTGGTCCTACATCAAAAGCACATGTAAACATGCCCAGTTCCAGCATTTAAATAAACACTACAATGTATAATGGCAATCAAAGAATACAACACAAATTCTTTGAGAGAATGAGGTGCCTGACCTTCACTGATATTTGGCTATAGAAAGCTGTAAATCTGAGACCCCCAAAGTTCATGTAAGTAACTAAAAAATTGGGATTCTAAGGCCCCAAAGTATTCTGGCATTTGTTGGTACTCGGATATTTAGCATGTCAAGTGTGTGAGTACTTCTGTTAGCACTCACAGGCAGGTGTGTATCGTAGAATCATAGAAGTTGGGTCAGAAGGGACCTTGTAGATCTTCAAGACTGACCACCTGACAGGAGAAAAAACTGGGCTCAAATGATCCCAGCCAGGTAGGCATCAAGCCTCTTCTTAAAGACCCCCAGGGTAGGAGCCAGTACCACTTCCCTTGGAAGTTGGTTCCAGATCCTGACTGCCCTGTGAAGTAGTTCTTACAGAAGTCTAATCTAAACCTACTTTCCAACAACTTACGGCCATTATTCCTTGTTATGCCAGAGGACGCTAGGGGAAACAAGGTCTCTCCCAAACCCTTGTGGTCCCCCCCCAGTGAGTTTATAGACTGTCACCAGGTCCCCCCTCAGCCTTTGCTTGTGAAGGCTGAACAGGTTCAGATCCCATGCTCTCTCACTGTAGGGTCTGCCCTGCTGTCCCCGGATCATGCAGGTGGCCCTCCTCTGGACCCTCTCCATGTTGTCCACATCCCTCTGAAGTGGGGCGCACAGGACTGGACACAGTACTCCAGCTGTGGTCTGACCAGTGTCGTGTAGAGGGGGAGGATCACCTCCTTGGCCCTACTTGGGATGCATCTGTGGATGCATGGCAAGATCCGGTTAGCCCTGCCAACTATGACCTCGCATTATCAGCCCATGTTCATCTTGGAGTCAATAATAACTCCAAGATCCCTTTCTGCTTCCATGCTCTCAAGAAGAAAGGGAGTTTCCCATCTTATAAGTGTGCTGCTGGTTACTACTGCCCAAGTGCAGCACCCTGCACTTGTCAGTATTGAAATGCATCCTGTTTTTGTTAGCTCACCCCTGTAACCTGTCCAGGTCTTCCTGCAGTCTTTCCCTCCCTCCTAGCGTGCTCACCTCAGCCCAAATTTTGGAATCATCAGCAAATTTAACAAGGTTGCTTTTCGCCCTGTCATCCAAATCGCTGATAAAGAAATTGAACAGTGCGGGCCCCAGGACCGAGCCCTGGGGGACTCCGCTGCCCATGTCCCCCCAGGTTGAATATGACCCATCCAGCACCACCCTCTGAGTATGACCCTTCAGCCAATCTGCAATCCATCTGACTGTGTAGGCATCAATGCCACAGTTGCCTAGTTTTTTAATGAGGATGGGGTGGGAGACTGTGTCAAAGGCCTTGCTGAAGTCCAGAAAGACTACATCCATGGTGAAGTCTGCATCCAATGCTTTTGTGACCTGATCATAAAAAGGCAATCAGGTTGGTCTGACATGACCTACCCAGACGGAAGCTGTGCTGGTTGCCCTTGAGCATCATCCCTGAGGCCAGCCCATCACAGATGTGCTCCTTGATGATCTTCTCAAAATGTTTCCCTAGGATTGAGGTAAGACTGATGGGCCTATAGTTGCCGGGGTCCTCCCACCTCCCTTTTTTTTTAAAGATGGGGACTATGTTGGCTATCTTCCAATCATCTGGCACCTGGCCCGAGCACCACAAGCGCTCATAAAGCCGTGCCAAGGGCCCTGCAATAACCCCTGCTAGCTCCCTCAACACCCTGGGGTGGA
>NW_017728950.1:20410763-20414292 GCF_001723895.1 Crocodylus porosus | reverse complement strand
GTTGCAGTAAATATAAGTATAGAAAGCATAGATATGCTGTCTAAGCTACGAAGAGAGGCAGTCAAGAGGTGGAGTCTCTGATGTTTCTTCAGTTACAGTATGCCCGATACAAAGGGGGTCTGTTGGCCCACAGGGTTCACTAGCGAGCCCTTGCTTTCCACCCCTTGAGGGATAGGTGTGGCTACTCACTAGTTAGTCCTAGTGCTGGTCAACAGCTCATGAACGGGATGGTGGATAACAAAACTGTAACACGTTGAATTGTTGGATTTTCGAGGCCTTGGTTTTCGCTGGGATACGCCCAGGCGGGGAGCTGAAGACTGGCTACAGGGTGATCAAGCCTGAAGGGTCATTCAGTCGTCGTCTCTGCTACTTCTTGCCTCTACGCCTCTTTATAGATGTTGGTTGGACTGCCTCTGTGACACTAACTATGATATAAGCTAAGCATACAGGGATAGGGTAGTTTTCTTTTACATAATAGTTATTAGGTAGATTTTCTACATAAGTTTCATTTCTGCAGGAGTGATACTTATAGATAAGAAGTAAAACTTACAAAATACGCATGTGCAGCTTAATACAAGTGTGGGAAAATATAAAGCTTTCATTTTGATTAGAAGCTAAAACTACAAGGTTACATAAATGTAAGAATGCTGCGTGGCAGTTGTACAGAAATAAAATAAGACATTTACAGGACTGTGCACCTCCTGAATTAAGTGGAGGTCCTGTATCTCAGCCAGGAACCTCCTGGAATAGTCCGACCTGGCTGACTGTTCCTCCCAGCAGATGTCCGGGTAATTTAAAAAAAATCGCCCATGACAACTACATCCCTTTCCTTAAGTGCCTCTGCAAGCTGGCCTGAAAACTCCTGGTTTAGCTCCTCTCCTTGGTTGCGGGGTCTGTAGTAGACCCCCACCATTAGATCCCTCTCCCTACAGCTTCCTTGTATCTTGACCCAGAGCACTTCAGCTTGCCTCTCCTCTGACCTCGTTCTGCTGGCAGAGAATGTGTATTGCTCCTTAACAGAGTGCCACACCCCCACCTTTTCTTCCTTCTCTATCCCGCTTGTAAAGCCTATAGCCCCTAATGCTAACTGCCAAGATGTGGGATGAATCCCAACATGTTTCTGTAAGACCTAGTATGTCTGGGTTTGAACTGGCTATTCTGAGGGCGAGTTCCTCCTGTTTGTTCCCCATACTACAAGCATTGGTATATAGGCATTTAAGGCCTTGCCTAGCTGTGTGTGCCACCCTCTGATTTGGGAGACTGGTTGGACTCCTGTTTCTTACCTGGGCACTCCTTGCACTTGTCACCTGTCTTGCTCAGGTGGTGGCTCCTTGTCTTCCTGCGGCCCCCTCCCCTGGCGATGCTAGTTTAAAGCTTGCCGTATGAGATCAGCCAACCTGGAAGAGAAGACACGCTTTCCTTTAGGAGAAAGGTGAAGCCCATCCCACCCCAGCAAGTCCCCTGCCTGAAAGCATGGGTCATTATCAAGGAACCCAAGGCCTGCCTGGTGGCACCAACTGCATAAGTGCCGGTTGACCTTGCCAATGCAGGCCTCATGTTGCCATCCCTGCCACCAGAAGAAGAGAGGAGAATACCACCTGTGCCCCTGTCTCCTTAAGCTTGTCCCTCAGAGCCTTGAAATCCTTCATAATGCGGTCAAGGTTGCCCCTGGCCATGTCATTTGTCCCCACGTGGATGACAATGATGGGGTACTGGTCTGCAGGTCAGATGTAGGCTGGGATTCTCTCCTTGATGTCTCTAACCCGAGCCCCAGGCATAAAGCAGACCTCTTGCGTCATGGGGTCAGGCAGACAGATGGGACCTTCCAGTCCTCATAGGATGGAATCTCTGATGACGAGGACCCGGTGTTTCTTCCTGCTGGTGTTTGCTCTCTGCCCATTCTTTATCATGTGGGGAGTGGCATCATCCCTGCTGGAGGCAATTTCATGGTCTTTCTCCATCACAGCTGTCAGGGCGTTGAACCTGTTCCCCAGGTGAACCTGGGGATCTTCCACCACTCTAGGCCTAGCAGCTCTGGATTTGGACACCTTCTGCCACTCTTGCATTGGATGCGTCTCCTTTGGGGGCTGTACAGTGGGCGACTGTGCCTGCAGAGAACAGAAAAAGGCATCAATTTCATCCTCTGTATCCCTGATCCCCCTCAGCCTGGAGCTCCCTCACCTGCTCCTCCAGGGACCTAAGTCATGCACAGGAGGGACAGGCAAGGGGACCAGCAGGCCCCACTCCCCCCCAGGACCCTACCAAGCCCCCCCCCCCACAGACAGGGGGGCAAGGGGCCACTGACCCCACCACGAGCTCCTTCTGGGTGGAGGCCTCAGAAAAGCCCATGGCAGGCAGCCGAGCTCTGTGTCTGCACCATGTCTGCAGAGCTGCACCTGCTGCTTTTGCTCACTGGAGGTGCCACTCTGGGCAGCTACCTTGTGCCAGCCTTACGCAAACACCGGCGCACCCTTACAGCGCACGCACTGCTCCCAGTTAGGCGAGCTAAGAGGGCTATGGAGGGCTTCCCCTCTGGATCTGCCTCAGCTGTGCTTTACCCTCTGCCCCACTTACCTTGTGGGGGGCGGGGGAGAAAAAAAAAAAAAAAAGTCAGCTGTTGCTGCACCCGCTGCCGTCTCCTCTGCACCTGCTGCCTTCGCCACCGAGGTAAGGTGGGTACACATGTGGCACACGTGCACACCTGCTCCTTCTGCTCCTGCTCCCCAGCTGCCAGGGGAATTTCAAATTGTGGCTTTTTAAAGCCTGCGGTTTGAAATTCCCACGGTTGTACCTTCAGCCAATCAGGCCTTCCGGCTAGGCCAGATGTGCTTGCTGGTGGCCCCGCCCCCTACCGACCTTCTCCCTGGGATCCCGGGGTGGCAGGGATTACCACCGGAAGGGGCTAGTCGGAGCTGCCCCCTGCTTGGGGGAAAGGCCCCCGCTAGATTCCACCCCCCCCAAGGTCTGCCTGCTGACATGTGGCTCAGGAGCGTGGCTCCCCATCAGGTGAACTAAGAGGGCTCCGGAGGGCTTCCCCTCTGGGTCCGCCTCAGCTGCACTGTACCTTCTGCCCCACTTACCTTAGGGGGAAACCAGCTGTTGCTGCCCCCACCGCTGTCTCCTCTGCAGCTGCTGCCTTTGCCACTGAGGTGAGGTGGGTACATATGTAGCACACGTGCATCCTGCTCCCTCTCCTGCCATTACATACATGTTGGAGAGCAGGAGCAAAGAGTACTGGGGTCAAACAACCCCAGCAAGGTGTTCATCTAGCCTCCTCTTAAAGGCTCCCAGGGTAGGAGCCAGCACCACTGCTGTTGAAAGTTGGTTCCAGATCCTAGCTGCCCTGACCGTGAAGTAGCGCCTCTTGATATGTAGCCTAAAATCTACCCTCTGCCAGCTTGTGACCATTATTCCTAGTCACTCCTGGTAGTGCTCAGGGAAACAGGGACTCCCCCAATGCCTGCTGGTCCCCTCTGACTAGTTTGTAACAGGCCACAAGATCCCCCCTCAGCCTTCTCTTGTGGAGGCT
>NW_017728950.1:20391510-20410573 GCF_001723895.1 Crocodylus porosus | reverse complement strand
TCCCCACACTGCCGGCCCATGTTCATCTTGGAGTCAATGATGACTCCAAGATCCTTTTCTGCCTCTGCACTGACGAGAAGGGAGTTCCCCAACCTGTAGGTATGGTGCTGGTTTTTCCTCCCCAGGTGCAGCACCTTGCATTTGTTGGTGTTGAAGCCCATCCTATTCTCATCCACCCACCCCTGTAACCTGTCTAGGTCTAATTGTAGCCTATTCCTCCCTTCTAGCATGCCCACATCCCCCCACATCATAGTGTCATCAGCAAGTTTGAACAGGGTGCTTTTTACCCCCTCGTCCAAGTCACTGATGAAGATATTGAACAGTGCGGGCCCAAGGACCAAGCCCTGTGGGACCACACTGCCCATATCCCTCCAGGTTGAAAATGACCCATCCACCACCACTCTCTGCCCTCCAGCCAGTTGGCGACCCATTTGACTGTGTAGGTGTTGACACCACAGCCCCCCAGTTTTTTTTAATGAGAACAGGGTGAGAGACAGGGTTGAAGGCCTTCCGGAAGTCCAGGAAGACTATGTCCACTGCTACCCCTGCATCTCAGGATTTGGTGACCTGGTCGTAGAAGGCCACCAGGTTGGTCTGACAGGACCTACCTCTAATGAACCCGTGTTGGTTGCCCCTAAGCATGATCTCCCCTGCTGGCCCCTTGTGGACATATGCCAGAATAATTCTTTCAAAAAGCTTGCCCAGGATTGAGGTAAGACTAACTGGCCAATAGTTCCCCGGGTCCTCCTCCCTCCCCTTTTTGAAGATGGTAACTACATTGGCCCTCTTCCAGTCCTCTGGCACCACACCAGACCACAACAGGTGCTCGTATAGCCATGCCAGGGGTCCCTCAATGACCTCAGCTAATTCCCTTAGTACTCTAGGGTGGAGATCGTCCCGACCAGCTGATTTGAATACATCCAGTCCCTGCAGAAGTTCCCTGACTAGTTCCTCACTGACCCTTGGCCTAGGTGCACCTCCCCTGAGGATTAAGGGGGACCCAGAGGTGGGGTGGCTGCTCCAGTCCCTGCTCAGGAAAATGGAGGCAAAGAAATCGTTAAATAGGTTAGGTTTGTCATCTGGTGTGACGACCAAATTTCCTAGTGTGTCTTGCAGGGGCCCCACGTTACCCGGAACCTTCTTTTTGCCCCCATGCATTTAAAAAAAGGACTTCTTGTTGTCCTTGATCCGGGAAGCTAGTCCCAGTTCCATCTCTACTTTGGCCTTCCTGACCGCCCCCCTGCACCCCTGAACAACCGCAGTATAATCTTTCCTGGTGATGGCCCCTCCCTTCCATTGGTTGTATGCCTCCCTTTGAGCTAGAAGACATTCCCGGATGCTTTTGGTGAGCCATGGGGGCTTTTGCGCCCTCCTGCCCCCTTTGATCCATGTTGGGATTACCTCCCTTTGGGCTTGGACGATCATCTCCTTAAGGAACAACCACTCCTCATGGACACCTGGCTCCCCTCCACTCCGGGACTTCAGTGAGCTAAGGACAATAGTCGGGGAAGCACTGAAGTCTGCCCTCCTGAAATCTAGGGCTGCTGCCTTGTTGCAGGCCTTTGCCACCATGCGCTGGATGGTGAATACCAGCAGGCGATGAGCACTGTTGCCCAGGTGGTCGAGCACCCACAGCCCCCTCACCAGGTTGTTGCTGGTGGCCAGCACCAGGTCCAACAAGGTGTCTCCCCTGGTGGGGCTGTGCACCTCCTGGGTTAGATGGAGGTCCTGCATTTGGGCTAGGAACCTACATGAGCGGTCAGACCTGGGTGACTGCTCTTCCCAGCAGATGTCTGGAAAGTTCAGGTCACCCATGATGACCATGTCCTTTGACACAACTACCTCAGTGAATTGACTTAAGAATTCCTGGTCTAGCTCTTCCCCTTGGTTGGGTGGTCTGTAGTAGACCCCCTCCGTTAAATCTTTCTCCTCAACTGCCTTGTATTGTAACCCAGAGCACTTCAGTGTGCCCCTCCTCTGACTCTTGATATTCACCGCCCAGTCATGCGTTGGGTCCCACCACATTTCGGTGGGCCCCACTATGTCTGGGTTGGTGTCAGCTAGCAGGAGGGTAAGTTCCTCTTGCTGTTTCCCACACTACGATTGTTTGTGTAGAGGCATTTGAGGCCTCCTGAGGATGTGTGCGCTGGTCCCCTACTTTCAGCATTACCCTGGCCCCAGGTGCTTACCTACATATATAATTCCGCTCGTTGGTCTAGGCTGGGCTGCACTTGTGGGTGCCGCTTGGTTTAGCCGTCCAAAGCTTCCTCCCCTCTCATCTTCCCCTTCCCCCGACAAGCCTAGTTTAAAGCCCGCCGGAGGACATCCAGCAACCTAGAAGAAAACACACGCTTACCTTTAGGGGAAGGGTGGAGCCCATCCCATCCAAGCATGTCTCTTGTCGTGATGTACAGGTCATTGTCAAGAAAGCCAAAGCCCGCCTCAAGACAGCATTCCCGAAGCCGCCAGTTGGTCTCTGCAATGCATCTCTCATGCCATCTTTCACATCTGGTCACTAAAACAGAAGAGAAAACCACCTGTGTGCCTATCTCCTTCAGCACACCCCCCAGAGCATGGTAGTCCGCCATCAGGTGATCAGGGCTTCTCCTGGCCACATCATTAGTACCCACATGGACTAGGACCATGGGGTAGTAATCGGTGGGCTGGATCACAACCTGGATCATTCCCTTCACGTCCTGAATCTTTGCTTTGGGTAGGCAGTAGACCTCACATGTCGAGGGGTCCTGGCGACAGATGGGCCCCTCTGTACCTCTCAGGATGGAGTCACCTATGACGATCACTCAACCCTTTTTCCTCTGGGACTGCTTGGCTCCTTCAGCCTGCTTAGATCATGGAGAATGTGGAGTTGCCTCCTCTCCGGTTGCCTCCTCTCCTTCCTTCTCCTCCAGAGTTGCTAGGGCCTTGTACCTGTTCTCCAGCTGGACTGGAGGAACTGGTACTGCTGTGTTATGAACAGCCCTGATTCTCGAGGTGACCATCTGCCACTCTACAGTGGAGGGCACTTCCCAAGGTGCTTCTTCCTTGGGTGTGTGGCCCTGCAGGGAAAGGAAATAGCCATCAATTTCATCCTCCGCCTCCCTGATTCCCCTCAGCCTGCTAACCTCCTCCTGGAGCTCCCTCACCTGCACCTCCAGGGCCCTAAGGCAGGTGCCTGCAGGACACGTGTGGGGGTCCCCAATCCCTGCCCCCCTGGGCCTTGTTGGGCAACTCCCGCAGGCCAGGGGGTGGGGGGACATCAGCCCCCCCATGGGCTCTGTCTGGATGGAAGCCTCAGATAAGCCTCGGGTAGGTTGTGCCCCCTGGGCAGGGGCCCTGGCAGCACTCTGAATCAATACCATCATAGGAGTTGCTGCGTGTTTATGGCTTAGTGCGGTGCCTTTGCCCTGCCCTAGCAGGAGTCTCCCTCCTGGCCCTTCCTGCTCACCCACCAGCACGCTTTTACAGAGCACTCCTGTTTGTACACTCTGTTCATGAGGCGCAGCTTGGGAGCACAGCTCCCTACCGGCTCAACTAAGAGGGATCCAGGGGACTTCCCCTCCGGATTCAGCTCAGCTGTGTCTGGTCCCCCTGCCCACTTACTTTAGGGGGATCAGCTGCTGCTGCCCCCACTGCTGCTGCATCCACCTCCGCTTTGGGTCAGGTAAGGGGGCACACATGTGTGCGGGACACATATGCCTGGATCCCTCCTCTCCTCCAGGCTCCCGAGTTGCTCCATCTGTCTCCAATCTCAGGCCATACCTGCAGTTTGGCCTCTACTCATTACTCACTCCAGCAGAGTTCCTTCCCCACTTGGCTGCCAGCAGGGAACTACCTGCCTGGCCTCCATCCTGGGGTTTAAATGAGAGCCCGGCCCTGCCCTGCCCTGCCTTTTCCGGTCAGCTGACTGCTAGCAGGTGTGAGTCACTGGCTCCCTCTAGTTGCCCTAGCAACCGGCACCTGCGGAGTTATCCCGGCTCTCCAAGTAGCAGGCACCTTAGTGCCCTGCTACACAAACCATCCTATACTATCCATAATTTAAACTCTTTGTAAAACTACTGTCAACCCTGACATAGCACAAGACCTAACAACTTAACCTGCCACAGGTAAAGCAGGAGAGCCACAGCAGCCAACGTCCTGCATCTATAAAAAAATTTTAATATATGTGGCAGGTTTGTGCCCCAGTGCAACTGTATAGCCCTGCGATGGTCATGTGACCCCTGCCTGACTCAGTCTATTACAGCCGTCCCTTAAGTGCTCACCTGCTATGCTTTGTTATTCCTAGAGGTTAAATAAGAAAGGCTGCCCACAGGCCTTCAAGTGCGCCTTACTCCACTTGCAGTACCGCTCGTTCCCTAGTGGACCCTCAGCCACTTTGATTCAACCCTTAAGCTCAACAGACCTTCTCAATTGGCCTGTGCCCCTGCAGGACTCCTGTAGCTTCAAGGGCTACATGCATATCTGTGCCCCTTCAGGGGCACCATAGCCTTAAGGGTGCAACACATGGCTCTGTTTCCTCCCCTACACCACACTCCAAGCCTCACAGGTGTTCTGTCTTGTTGATGCTATTTGTACACTCAGCCCCCTTGGCCCCTCAGACCCCGGTCCCTTTCACAGTCTCCCTCTGAGCTCTTGGGCCCCTGGTCCTGCCTGTAGCCCCTCCTCCAGGCTCTCAGGCCTCTGGTCCCACATGCAGTCCCTCCTCCAGGCTCATAGGTCCTCTAGTCTGGCTTAGCCCATTCTGTGCTTGTGGACCCTCTGGCCCAGCTCAGCCCTTCCCTGGGTACTTCAACCCTCTGGTCTGAGTCTCAGCCTTTTCCTAGGCTCCTGAACCCCTACTGCACCCCACCTTCAGAGTGAGGGCTCCTTGGTTACCAGCTTTCTAAACAGGCCTTGAGTCTACCACCACAGGGCTCAAGGATAAAAATACCAGTGTAACTTAAATAAACAAGAAGCATCTCAGCCCTCTGACAGACACCTCAAATCCTCTTGAAGGACATAAACAAAGGCCACTTGCTTGTAAACCCAGTCTTTCTTGGCCCAGGGAACTTGCCTCTCTTCCCAGGCCTGCAGAGTTGCTTAGATAAACCCAGGTCCCTTCAGGAGCCCTGCAGGCCTGGGAGAAATTGGTGGCCAGGGAGAAACTGCTTGGCCAGTACCAGCTCTGGGCTTATATAGCTCCAGCTTGAGTCCTCTTTCTGTTGGGTGAGTCTCTCATTAGCCCCTTTGCCGTCTGCAACCGGCTTCTCAGGTTGCTTTCACCCTTAAAGGAGCAGGCACACCCCAGTTGAGTATGGGAGCTGCTTCCTTCTAGTCATTTGTAGTTCAGCTTCGTTGCACGAGGAGTGTCATTTTTACCTCCAAAACTAGTCTGGGCAACACCAGTAAGAAAGGTTAAAAATAAGAACTAATCCCAAAGGAATGATTCATTTGGCATTAGGATTTGCAGAAAGAGGTGGTGGGGATGAGAAGTTCAGGTAAAACAAAGAGAAGCAGAGTTTGTAGTAAGATCTTGTGGTTTGGGGCTGACAGTTTAACTGCTGCAAAATGAAAGTTTTGGGGGGAAAAAACACAACAAATTACTATAATCAAAATTTTAGCAGTATCTATTGCAACTCAATACCCATGCATGTTCTGTGCAAAAGCAGGCTCTTTCGCATGAAAGCTGCTGAATGGATTCATACTAATTGCCACAGCACAGGACTGGAAAACATATTTCTTTATTTAAAAAAAAAAGTAAACGGAAATAAGACAATGGCTATCCCTTTAAGGCGTAACTTTGTACATGGTATTTAAATAATGTTTACAGAAACGAAGTATGAACAGAGAAGGCTAGAAGTTTAAGAGTTTCTACAGAGGTTTCAAATATCAGTAAAACCAACCTTTGTAGCAAGGTCCAGCTAAAATGAAAATCTGAGTCTTAGCAGAGGAGTGAGAAGGGGTACTGACTCTTTTAGGGGCTCCCTCCGGCTTCCTGTCTTTATTTTCTTACCTCAGATCTCTAAAGAAGGGATAATAATCCAAAGATTAATCTCTCAGCAGCAGAACCTGGGAATCAGTGTTCAGTGTATAGACCAGGGAGAATTTTTTTTCTATAAAGCTTTAAAAATCAAGGTAGACAAGGTCATTGCTGAGCTGCTGAAAATATCAGCTGCATTTTTCATCACAGATGTTGTTGATCAGATGCTTGTCCCAAAAATTCTCTTCTCTGGTAAGAAATATAAAGTAGCAGAGACTGAGGTCTCAGAAAAAGAGGCGTTGAAATATACTGATCTTGTAAAAACCAGTAAATCATCAGGCATGGTTAGTGAACATCCAAGCTTTCAGAAGGAGCTTAGCTGTGAAGTGGCTAAGCTCCTAACAAAAATTGGTGCACTTTATTAAACACTGGATAGCGAATATTGGAGCTATGGTTTTAAAAAGCTCTATGGGTGATCTGAGGCATAGGCTAGGGGTAGAAGTTACTCATGAACCATTTTAAATAATCAGAAATTGGTTTAAACCTGTAACATTGTACATAAACCAGTTTTGAAATGGCTGAAACTGGTTTAAGATAAACCTAGTTGAATGTAGTATCAGACTTAACTGATTCAGGTCAAACCAGTTTATGAACCTTCCTGGTTCAAGTTAAATCACAGTCCCCCAGCATCCCAGCATGCTTTCCAGGCCTGGGCTGGGATGAACTGAGCTGTCTGCTCCAGAGAGCAGGGCTGGCCCCACCCTTCTGCTCCCTAGTTAGAGAGCTGACAAGTTAGGGCTGGCTGACAAAAGGGTGGGAGAGGCAAGCCTGGCTGGGGATGCAGCCCAGTCTACAAGGGGGGGGGGGGACTGCCCCCCCAGGCAAACTCCAGCTAGGGTCTTGGGCCAGGGAGGAGGGTTAAACCCTGCTTCCCCTGTTCAAACATACTGCTGACTGCAACTGTGAACTAAAAATCCCAGAGGCACCTGGAAACAGGAAGAGGAAGTGATGAGCAGAGTCCTGGTGCTGTAATTCTGGACTGCAAATCCCAGAGAACTTAGGGGCATCAGGAAGAGGAAGTAAACACAGAGCCAGAGATCCATGTTCTAGTGTCCTCCTCTCTGCTTCTGGTCTGAGCCACTACAGGCATGTGGCTGCATTTCCTGAATCAAAGGTAAATGTCTATTCACTTCTGTTTCAGTTTAATATGTGCATTTTAGACTAACCTGCAAAGACTAAATTGATTCAGCCGTGGGCTTTTTGGTGGTCTGTCCTTAGCCATAGAGCTGTCAGCCTTATATCTGAACCTGCTAAATTGGAACTGATCACTAAAAATAGAATAATGAAACACCTGAACAGTCACAGTTGCTGAGTTCTCACCAGCTTGGGGGATGCAAAAAAAAATGGTGTCTGGCACCATGCAGAGTTCTTGGAGAGTACCAACAGGGGAAGAAACAATTGTCTGACATCATCTCTGCTGGCTGTTCCCTATACAAAAAAACTGCTAAGGAAGTTGAGTAATTCTAGGGTGAGGTGGCTGGGCAAGATGTGAGCAAACAAAACAGTGTCAGTAAATGCAAATTGATGCCCATTAAAGAGGGAAGTTTAAACTATTTGTTTACCTCCTAGGGGTCTGGAAATGTGAGCTTCAAGGTCTCTGCCCCTTTGGTAGAGGCTGCATACATAAAATCTCCATAGGAGGCGAATCTCCAAAATGCCATGGAATAGTGTATCTCTTAAGAATGGGCTAGATAAGATTTGTGTCTGTGACTGTAAGTATCATGATTGGTCATTAGCCATTATCTCTGACAATGGTAAGCAACTATAAGGTAAGGGCTCCACATAATACTATAGCCAGTGTCTGTCTGCCTTGGGTATAGACATGTTCTCATGCTGATGATACCAGTGTAGCTCTCTTGTAATGTTCTACTCCATGCAGTAACATGGCTAACCCTGTCCCTGAAAAACTAAATTGATACTAGTTATTCTGACAATGGCTGCAACCCCAAGGAGCTGTCAGAGTAACGGTTAAACTACCTCATAAATAGGGCTTGGTTTAAACTGTGGTCCTAGCTCGCTAATATTGTGGCTTGATCTTGGCAGGGGCCACCATTTTCACACCCAGATTGTGGTGCACCCCCTCACACACCCTGTGATGACTGCTGCATGTCAGGCAATACATTCCTTAGCCAGCAGCAAAAGCCTAGCAGCCTAGGGGAAGGAGTCACAAAAGGGACAGGGGGAGGAAGGAGCTTGGGGATAGGTAGAGGAAGGGCTTTTTGCTCCTCTGGGCAGGAAAACTGGGGCATAGGGACTGGGGCTGCCTAGGGCCTGTCTTGGCAGATGATCCTGGCATTAGGTAGAAGAGGAGCTGATTGCTCCTCCACACATGTGTTCTCTCTCCCTGCCCCTAACCCATGGCACCCTAGTTTTCCCACCCGGAGGAGCAAACAGCTTCTCCCTTACCAGTGCCAGGGTCATTTGCCAAGGCAGTGCCCAGGCACTCCCACTCTCCCATGCCCCAGTTTCCCATCCCAGAGAAGCAAACAGCTCCACCCCAAGCTCTCTCCTCCCCCTGTCCCTTTTGTGACTCCTTCCCCCCTACCCTGGGCTGCTAGGCTTTTGCTGCTGGCTGGGGAATACTTTTCGCAGCCTTCCGCAGCCATCTGGTTGCAACAAAATGCCATGATATGGCTGCTTGCTGGAGAACTCCCCAGCAAGCGGCCATGTTGTGGCATTTTGTTACAAACTGCATTTTTCATAAGAATCACTTAGTTGCGATTTTCATGAAAAATATGAAATCGCAATTTAAACCAGGCTCTGCTTATAAACTATCATGCTCTTCACCAGTGTGTCACTGGGAACTTTGCTCAACTTTCTTATGCACACATGCATGTCACAAGATGGCAGTGGCAGCAGCAGCAAATTACTACAGGCATCAATTCCATTGAGGCCTTGGTAGCAGGGAGGCAAACTAAAAAAAGGCAGTTGGTCACCTACTGTGCTCTGAAGCATGCTATCCCTGTCTCTCCCCATCTCTCCCCTACCTTTGATTTTCTGAGAGAATAAAGAGGAAGGGTGAAATCTCAGCTTTACTGAAGTCAATGGGATTTTTGCCATTGAGTTCAAGGAGATCAGGATTTTGCCCCTTGTAATTTCAGCAGCTGTATAGGCATCTGAAAATGTAACTCACAGCTCACTTTGTAAGTGCCCCCTCAAGATCTCTCAATTCTTGTTGTTTTATGCACTCTCTTTCACTTGCCCCTGTACCTTGCTTTTCACACTGCTGGTGGACAAGAAGGTACCTTTTCAGTGATTGCCCTGGGAACTGATAACAGTTTGCTTCTGGACATAAGCCCCTTTCTCACCCAGATGGCAAGCTCAGCAGGTGAGATTTTCAAAGCAGTTTCAGCAGGTTAGACATGTGTCTCCTACTAGCATGAAGTGCTGCTTTGCAAATCTCTGCCATGTGGTTATGAGACCATTGGGGTGACCCCTTGGGGCAGGAGATGCTTTAAACCAGGCATGGCCAATCTGTGGCATGAGGGCAGCCTCTGCTTGTGGCACACAACAGATCAGGGAGGGGACAGGCAGTACAGTGCCAGATAGGGCAGGAAGTGGAAGGCAGAGCAGCATATGAGTGATGGAGCAGAGTAGGTAGCAGAAAGCAGAACAGCAGATAGGTCAGTGTAACAGGTGATCAGGAAGGATGCAGGGCAAATTTGTGACATACCTGCCACAAAAGATGGCCCTTGCTGGTCTAATCCTGGCAAATACTGGTGCAGACAATCTTTCTGTGCAATAGGATCTAGTCCTGCCTAGCAAGTTCGGGAGAGATTCTTCTTCCTTTTCACTCAGCAGCCTGGCTTAGGTATGTAGAAAGAGGGCAGATATCCTGGGTCTCTTTTTTGTTTTATGCAGCCATTTTCCAATAAGCACATGACCAGGTCTCCTTGGATCAAAAGCAAACATTGTGTAAACACTGTTGGCACCTGCATACCATGTGTTTTCTAGGTCTGTTTTGTCCTGAAAATCAGCCATGCTCATAACTAAGTTCCAATATGGCTTTTGCTCAGTCTGGTTACAAAACAGAGCTGTTCCATATTTTAAATAAGGACACACACCCTGATGGGCTACCTGTTTCTCCCAGTCCCCTGCCATCTCTTCCAAGGACACAGTCATATAGGAGGCTGCAACATACTCTGTCTCCCTAGAGCCAGCCCTTGCCAGAATGCTGCCTCCGTAAGCAGGTTTTCTGATGCTGCTGGTGGTTTTCATGCTGGGTAACTAATTCTCAACTAGTGAAATGGAAACCTTGTAAGCTGGTCTGGGCATGATACTGTGATAAACATACTTTCAATCTGTTGCAGGTAGACTTGTCAGACTTCTGAAGTCATATGAGCAGACAGAGGCTCAAGGCATTGCAAGGCTGAGATTGCAAGGGGCAAGACCAGAATCTATTAACTTGTGTTACTGTGGTCCAATGCCTGGTACCTGGCAATATCCACATACTGCCATATGGATATTAGCCCTTCACCTGGCAGCTACTATGACAGGCAAACTCTCAACAGCAGCCTGTATGTTAAGGGCCTGGGGTTTTTGGAAATAAAGGGACCCTGAGTCAGAGAATGGAGGAAAGTACTCAGATGCCATATTAATGGGTCACCTTAGAAAAACCTAGAGAGGGGAAAAATGCATTTAGAACATATTCTGATAATTCTCTTAGTGGTAGGCAACTGTCAATCCTTTGGACCAGGTTGTACACATAAGAGTCAGATACCTGATGAATCCTCTTGTATGGAGTCCTGAAACCATCACACCAAGACCTTTGATGCATATGCTTAAGCAAGAGTATGGAGAAGTGGAGGCTGCCCAAGACCTGCCACCCTGTCTTTAGACCATTGAGACAAAATCCAGAGGCCGGAGTGAGTCCAGCTGTTCAGTGCCTCAATAGTTGTACCTTCTGCCAGAGAGCAACAGATAAGAACTGCTGCTGACTGCTTAACACAGGGGTGGACAAAATCCAGCCTGCAGGCCAAATCCAGCCTGCCAGCTGATTAAATCTGGCCCACAGCTGCCCTCATGGGGCTCTACATGGTGCTGAGCCCCATCTGCTCCTGCTTAGGGTAGCCCATGCATCATTCCCACCTGAGCCTGCTGGATGGCCATGGCCCTGGCCCTGGCCCTGGCCAGTACACACATCTTGCTAGCAGGGCTGTTCCTGGTGTGGCTAGAGCCACACAAGTACTGCTCAGCTCCCCCTGTCTCCAGCAACTCCTCCTCTGCCCCTGCTGCAGCACTCAAGGTGTGGGGGGAAGCTGCAGCCACGTGGCTCCTGTCCCAGTGTGTGGGGCTTCAGCTTCCAGTTGCCTTTCACACACCCAGCTGCCTGCAGGTGGCTGCTCATCGTGCCAGCTAGGCAGAGTGGGTGGCAGGTGGTCAGGAGCTAGAGTGAGAGCCCCATTTGTTGGGGCCAGAGCCACTTGGCTGCAGCTTCCCCCCTGCCTGAAGTGGAGCAGCAGGGGCAGGAGGAGGAGGAGCCACTGGAGGCAGGCAGGGCTGAGCAGCTGCAGCCCCATTGGGAAACTGTGCACTGGCCAGAGCTGGGGCTGGGGCCAGGACAGGCACAGGTGGGAGTTGGAGTGGGGCGGGGAGCATGGTGCAGACCATAACTGCAACTCACTGCCTGGGTGAGCTCTGCTGCATGCACTCCCTGCCCCCTCCCTTCCCCCATTCCTGGCCAACTCTCAGGACATAGCACATTGGCAGCCCGCCCACACCCTCTGACCCCCAAACACACACACCCTGCATACCTGCACCCTTCCCCCTCCCAATAAATAAGAATAAGACTATTTTGAGCTATTATGCAATTGCCTCTGTGATGGGCTAGCTGGCAGTGACCTAGCCCAGGGGTTTTGAAAGGGCAAAAGATGATTGGAGGACTTGGGATTCCCTTTCCTCACCAATCTGGTAATGATTTGGCCCAGGGGTTTTGAAGGGGTAAAAGATGATTGGAGGACTTGGGATTCCCTTTCCTCACCAATCAGGCCCCAGAGACTCACCCTCCATGTCCCCTGATTGGCCCCTTGGGTCACCTGGAGGGGGACAAAAGGGGCAGCACAGCTGACTCAGGGGAGACCAGTGAGGGAGAATGAGGGAGGGGCTTCACAGAGCTGCGCCAGCAGGGCAGGAGCAGTTGCCCCAGAAGAGCCTGAAAGAGCAGGACCTGCAGGCAGCAGTGGGACCCTCAGCAGTGCGGTGTGTGGCTGGCAGGAGAGGCTCCCCGCTGGGCTCCAGGATCCTATATGAGTGGCTGCAGCTAGTAGGAGAGGCTTTGCCCCCTCCAGCAAGGATCTGAGCAGTGACCTGAAGGGTTCCCAGCTCTCCTTCCAGCTCCTCTGAGAGGCCAGGCAGCTTGACATGAGGCTGGGCTCTGGGATAGTCAAGACCCCTAGGGGGCTGGAGCACTTCTGCTAGTGGTGGCTGTGTGGCAGCATTTCTGCCGACCATGTGGGAGATGTGAGTTCACATCTTAGCTGAGGTGACTTGAGTTGAGTGAGCTAACAAGAAGCAAATCTTCTTGCATTGGAAAGGGGCCACTGTGTTTTCCCTCCTTTCTCCCCCTACAGGTACCTAGGCCCTATATTTCCTTGTCATTTTGAATTTTGTGCCTTTTTATATTTCACCAACCGGTACTGTTTGTGCTGCTGTTTGTGTTTTATATTTGTTAACCCTGTCTTTTGTCAATGATTGAAAGTCTCTAACCTTTGTTGAATCCTGCCGTCTTGGGGCATTGTAGTGTCTACTATACCCTCTGATTTATACCCATTATGTTCCTAGTATTGTTCCCTCATTAAAAGGCATATGGTTGATGCAAAAGATTGCGGTTTGTTTCTTGGAGGCTCGCAAAGAATCTCAGACACACAGTCATTTAGCAGCACAAAAGGTCTTTGCAAATAGGGTCAGAGCAGAGTCAAAAACTCAGATTACTCCGAACCCACCAAGGAATTTTTGCAGGCTGTATTTATCTTTTTCCTCCTGGGTGCGTGTGCAGAAACAGGAACTCTTACAGCTCATTTCCATTTCATACAAACATACATGTGGTTACATCACTACATCCATCGCATGTACATTATAATTAACTACTTAAATATGCAGGGCGGAGAGGTAAATATGCATCAGCTAATTGAGCATGCTCAGAAAGTACTATAGGTCACCAAGAGTTTAAACCCCCCTGCTTTCAAGGACACAGTCAGTTGAATTCCAGCTTCTGTAATCTGCATGAGAAAGGCTAGGGAGAAGCTGGGGGAGAGTCTGCGATTTAGTATAAGAAAAGCTGTGGCAAGGCTGGGCAAGGAAAAAAGTCCTTGGCAGTGTTTCTTTCTTATCAGGTGCAAGATGCAAGCTGTGCATTTCTAACAATACTCCATTTCTAACATGGTTAAGTCCCCATTGGTGGTCTGGCTCTGCTCTATAGGGGGAGGAGAGTCCCTACACTTCCCACAGTGCTTGTACACCTGCTTTGGTCCCTTCAGTTGCAGAGGGGGTACCTCTTGGAGTACTACCTGGGTTACAGCCTCTATACCCACCACTCAAAAAAAAATATAAAGCAGGGTGTCTCAGGGCACTAAGGTGCCTGTTCCTTTAAGGGCTGAAACTGCTAGGGAGAGAGCCCTTGCAGTCAGTCAGGAACTCCTCAGCTGCAAGTTACCATGGCAGTACAAATGAGGGAATTAGCCTGTACCCGCTGGCGGACAGCTGACCAGAAGAGGCAGGGCCTGGGGCATATATAAACCCCAGGGCTGGGACTAGAGGGTCAGTTCTGTGCTAGTAGCTAAAGGGGAAGGAGCTGTCCTAGAGGAAGCTTAGGAAAGAGGCTTGACCGCCCATCTCCTTCTGGTAAGATTAAGGGACTTAAGGAGCTCACCAGACCCTGGCCTACAAGGCATGTTGTCCTGGGGGAAGGGTGATTGATTTATAGGGACAGAGCACACTCTGAGCTGCTTGCATTATGTGATAGCCCAGGGGCTTGTATTTTGATTTCTGTTTGTAAACCAGTGGATTGGGCTCAGGCTATTGGGGAAGGAGGAGGCCTCATTGTGGGCACAGTATGCAGGGTGCACGGACCCCAATGCCAGTGCCAGTGTAGGTGCAGAGAGCCTGGTGACAACCAGAGGCCAAGTGAAACTAAGGCCTCGGAGGGATGCTGTGTGAATGCCATCTGTGAGGCTTGGGGCATGGTAAAGGGGATGGAGAATGGTGGGGGCACATTTGTGTGCAAGGTGGGGGTAGGGGCAGATGCAGTCCTCTTGCTGTGGGTTCAAAGCTCTCCACCCTGCTGCCCTCCCCACCAGAAGCCCCATTACACCATGGTGACATGCATGCCCCTGCCTGTCTGGTAGCCACTGGGGCTGTGGCAGCATGGAGTTGTGCTGTCAGGTGGGTAGGGAGCATGCAGCTGGTGTGGGGTTCCCAGGGGAAAGGCAGCAGGGCAGGCAGCCCAATCCCACAGTTGGCAGCTCACATATGTCCCCACCCCTGCCCTACTTGGCTCTGTCCTGGTCATGCCACTGAAGGGGAAGTAGGTGGGCGGCAGTCATGTATTTCACCTTTACATTTTAAAAAGGTGGTTGTCCTAGTTACAGTAGATGTTTGGCTGTTTTGTTTTCTTAGTATGCAATTTGTTCATGTCTTCATAGAAGTTAGGGGCTGGAAGGGACTTTGGAGATCATCAGACCCAGCCCCCCTGCTCAAGGCAGGAAAGACTTCTGAGGTCAGATGACCCCAGCAAGGTGTGCATCCAGTCATTTTTTGAAGATCCCCATAGAAGGTGACTGTACCACCTCTGAGGGAGTCTATTCTACACTCTGGACACGAACTGTAAAGAAGTTTTTCCTAACTTCTAATCTGAAGTGATCCTCTATCAGTTTTGTGACCATAATTCCTAGTCTTCCCCTGAGGTGCCTTGATGAACAGGTGTTCTCCTAGTCCCTGTTGTTTGCCTCTTATATACTTAAAGGCTGCCCCCAAGTCCCTTCTAAGTCTTCTCTTCTCAAGGCTGAACAGTCCCATGTCTCCTCATACGGTCTGTTCGCCAGATCTCTAATCATTCATGTGGCCCTCCTTTGGATTCTTTCCAGCTTCTTCACATCCTTCTGGAACTGTGGCACCCACACAGTATTCCAGGTGTGGCCTCACCAGTGTTGAGTAGAGTGGGAGGATGACATCCCCAGTCTTGTTTGTGATGCATCAGTTGATGCGTGCTCTAGTGTTGTTCATGTTGCCAGCTACAGCATTGCACTGGTGGTTCATGTTCACTTTATGGTCAGTCATGACCCCCAGGTCTCTTTTGGTTATGGTGCCGACTAATGTTGCACCACTAAGCCTGTAAGTATGTTGTGAGTTATTTCTCCCTAGATGGAGCACTTTACATTTCTTGGTGTTAAACATAATCTAGTTTAGATGCACCCACTTTACAAGCCAGTCCAGGTCAGCAGGTATCTTCAGCCTGTCTTCCAACGTGACCGCACTTCCACATAACTTGGTGCTGTCTGTGAGCTTTGCCAGTATGCTTTCCATGCTCATGTCCAAGTTGTTGCTGAAAATGTTGAAAAGTGCTGGTCTGAGTACTGAGCCTTGAGGGACACCACTGGCCACCTTTTGTAATGTTGACTCAATTCTGTCTATTAACACTCTCTGGGTCCAACCTCAGCCAGTTTCATAGGCACCGGACTGTTAAGTTGTTGAGGCCGCAACATGCCAATGAGGACGTGGTGGGAGACCAAGTCAAAGGCCTTGTTGAAATTCAAATTTATGACGTTGACCTCATTTCCCTTATCCAGGTGGCAAGTTACCTGATCATAGAAGGGGATGAGGTTGGTTAGGCGTGACCTGCCTCCTACAAACCTATGTTAACTGTCTTTTGGAATACTGTATTCTGTTAGTTTAACAATGATTGACTCTTTGATTTGAATTCTTCCAGGGACTGAGGTCAGACTGATCATCCTATAGTTTCCTGGGTCCTCCTTCCTTTCTTGAAGATGGGCACTGCATTGGCCCTCTTCCAGTCTTCTGGGACCTCACCTGAGCACGTGAATTCTTGAATAGCTTTGCTATCATCTCACAACTGATGTCAGCCAGTTCTTTCAGCACTAGGATATAGGTTCACCGGGTCCTGCTGACTTGTAGATATCCAGACTCTTTATTCCCTCACATAATACTCACTGACTTATAGGTGAGCGATCACCCCCACATTGTCCATCCAGCTTTCTGTCCAGCAAGTTAATGTCCTTTGTCTGGTGGAATACCAATGCAAAGTATTTATTTACGAGTTCAGTTTTTTTCTGCTAGGTGTCAGTTGCCAGCTGTCCCATTGTGTTCAGCAGAGGTCCTATGTTTCCCTTTTTTCCTGCTTCTTCCGTACTTAAAGAAGGACTTTTTATTGTTTTTGATTTCTGTTGCCAGTTTGTATTTGGTTTCTGCCTTAGCATTTCTAATCCAATCCCTCCAGGTGTGGGCCATTCCCATGTCTTCCTCCTTGGAGATAATTCCCAGCTCCCATCTTTTATAGGCTTCTCTCTATATTCAGGACACCCATGATCTCCCTACTGAGCCTGGGGCATCTCCCAGCCCTTTTGCTAGCCTGCTTATGAACAGGAATGGACCTCCTTTTGTGCTCCAAGCTTTGTATACTTGAGAAATAGCCGCTGTTCTTGGACTCCCTGCCCTCATTCTCCACCAACTGTTTGCACCACTGGCTAGCAAATTGCTTTAAAATCCCTAAGCACTATTAACCCTTAAATGGAATGTGAAATATGAACACAGACAACTCAGTGTCTTAAAATCAAAGTCTAACTTTATAAGTACAATAAGTATTACCTTAGCACTTCCTATATTCAGAGAGAAAAACACTTAATACAATGATCTCGCCCAATCCTAGATGTTACTGTGCTTCACAGAATACACGGCCACTAGGTTCCTGAAGCAAAGGGTGTGTCATTGGCTGGGATGATCCAGGCAGGTGTTGAAAGCTAGATGCATGATGTAGGAGATGATGATGATGATAATGACGATGACAACACACTTACATTTTTTGCTCCTCCCTCTTATGCTTTTTTTTAACTTGACTCTTTGCTTTTGGATTGGTCTCTTTGCAGTCAGCATCTTGTTAATATTTTATCTTGTCAGCACATTCCTTTGTTCAACAGCCCCACTACAAGCACACCTCTTAATCTGGCCTTTTTCCAGTGTCTCACTTTGAGCATTGTACACTGGTCTCCTTTATCATCTTTCATTAACATATCCATTCATTTCATTCTTCTGACTCAGCTGGCTAGTGCCAAGTTCAGTTGATTTGAGCTGGTAACAAAACTATTACTATGTTGTGTTAGAAAAAAACTTTCTCACAGTGATAGAAAAAGGAAAGAAACATCATGCAAGCAAACTCAAGGCCTTAAGCTGCTTGCAAGAAACAAGGCCAGCTGATATTGCAAACACCAGCAAAATGAAAAGTTCAGATAACAATGAGGCTATACAGAACTTTAGGCTGAATATGAAAGAACTTTAAACAATGCTATAATTCACCACTCTATAAATAGGTGCAACTTTAAATCATAAAATATGACAAGCTACCCTAACAATGGTCCTCCTTTGTGCTCTAAGCTTCATATCCTTGAGAATTAGCCACTGTTCTTGGACTCTCTTCCTCATCAGATCATGGTCTTGCAGGGCCTCACCCACCAATCTCCTAAGCTTGTAGAGGTCGGCTTTCCTAAAGTCAAGGGCTTCTACCTTACTGACTGATCTCCCTACCTTATGATGGATGGTAAAAGTGATAATCTTATGGTCACTGTCAGCTAGGTTACCCTCAATCCTTAGGTTACTCACTAGATCATCCCCCTTGGCCAAAACCAAATCCAGGAGTGCCTTCCCCCTGGTTGGCCTAAACACTTCTTGAGTCAAATAGAACTCCTCAATGCAAGTGAGGAAGCTACGAGACTGCTCAGATCTAGCTGAGTGCTCTTCCGATGAGATGTCCAGGTAATTGAAGTCACCCATAATGACCATGTTCTGTGAAATGTGCAGCCTCTGCCAATTCTCTGGAGAACTCCGGCTCAAGATCCTTCACTTGGTTCAGAGATCTGCAATATATACTTCTACCGCCAAGTCCCCTTCTCCATGCCCTCCCTGTATCTTAACACAGAGGGTCTTGAGTCGCCCTTCTTTTGTGCCTATCTCGGCTTGCAGGGATGCATACTACTCCTTCACATTAGAAAGCAACACCACAACCCTTCTTCCCTATGTAAGGTGTAGCCCTCTATACCTGTGGTCCAATCATGGGTGCAGTCGCACTAGATCTCCGCTATCCCAATAAGATTGTATTTCTTACTGGTTACCAGAAGGGCCAGTTCTTCCTGCTTGTTCCTCATGCTTCTTGCATTTTTGTGTACAGCATGCAAATCTACCACTGGAGCTCCTTGACATCCTGTTTCGCTGGGGAGAGTCTGGTCCTTTGGCCCCTGTTAGTGTTCTTCCTGTCATTTTCCATTTTCCTTGTTTCCTGCTTGCCAGTTCCTGGGCATGCTCTAATAGCTTTTCACTCATCCCTAATGGTCTCAGTTTAAAGCCCTATATACAGGAGGTCTGCCAGTCTGGCCAAAAGAAGTGCTTTCCCCTTTGGGGAGAGTTGGATGCTGTCCCTTCCCAACAAGCTGCTGTCTCTAAGGTGTGTGCTGTGATTGCAGAATCTGAAGCCCTTATGGTAGCACCACTGCCAGACTTTTCTGTTCACTACCCTTCCTGTGCCCACGGCCCATAACCGGGAGGACTGAGGAGAAAACTACCTGCACCCCTGACCCCTTGAGCCTAGGCCTCTCTATCATGACCTGACCAGGATTGTTCCTGGCGATGTCACTTGTGCCCACATGGATGAGGTGCGTAGGCAGTGGAAGGCTGGGGCTAATGGGGCTTAGCTTCCACAAATGTGGGGCAATGGGTAGGGCTTCGGGCATCTGCAGCTGGGAGGGGGCGGGGAAGGTTGCACACAAACTCAGACATGGAGCTGCAGCCTGCAGCAGCCTGGGAGGGGTGTAGAGCATTGCCCACCAC
>NW_017728950.1:20385667-20390905 GCF_001723895.1 Crocodylus porosus | reverse complement strand
TCTTTCATTAACATATCCATTCATTTCATTCTTCTGACTCAGCTGGCTAGTGCCAAGTTCAGTTGATTTGAGCTGGTAACAAAACTATTACTATGTTGTGTTAGAAAAAAACTTTCTCACAGTGATAGAAAAAGGAAAGAAACATCATGCAAGCAAACTCAAGGCCTTAAGCTGCTTGCAAGAAACAAGGCCAGCTGATATTGCAAACACCAGCAAAATGAAAAGTTCAGATAACAATGAGGCTATACAGAACTTTAGGCTGAATATGAAAGAACTTTAAACAATGCTATAATTCACCACTCTATAAATAGGTGCAACTTTAAATCATAAAATATGACAAGCTACCCTAACAATGGTCCTCCTTTGTGCTCTAAGCTTCATATCCTTGAGAATTAGCCACTGTTCTTGGACTCTCTTCCTCATCAGATCATGGTCTTGCAGGGCCTCACCCACCAATCTCCTAAGCTTGTAGAGGTCGGCTTTCCTAAAGTCAAGGGCTTCTACCTTACTGACTGATCTCCCTACCTTATGATGGATGGTAAAAGTGATAATCTTATGGTCACTGTCAGCTAGGTTACCCTCAATCCTTAGGTTACTCACTAGATCATCCCCCTTGGCCAAAACCAAATCCAGGAGTGCCTTCCCCCTGGTTGGCCTAAACACTTCTTGAGTCAAATAGAACTCCTCAATGCAAGTGAGGAAGCTACGAGACTGCTCAGATCTAGCTGAGTGCTCTTCCGATGAGATGTCCAGGTAATTGAAGTCACCCATAATGACCATGTTCTGTGAAATGTGCAGCCTCTGCCAATTCTCTGGAGAACTCCGGCTCAAGATCCTTCACTTGGTTCAGAGATCTGCAATATATACTTCTACCGCCAAGTCCCCTTCTCCATGCCCTCCCTGTATCTTAACACAGAGGGTCTTGAGTCGCCCTTCTTTTGTGCCTATCTCGGCTTGCAGGGATGCATACTACTCCTTCACATTAGAAAGCAACACCACAACCCTTCTTCCCTATGTAAGGTGTAGCCCTCTATACCTGTGGTCCAATCATGGGTGCAGTCGCACTAGATCTCCGCTATCCCAATAAGATTGTATTTCTTACTGGTTACCAGAAGGGCCAGTTCTTCCTGCTTGTTCCTCATGCTTCTTGCATTTTTGTGTACAGCATGCAAATCTACCACTGGAGCTCCTTGACATCCTGTTTCGCTGGGGAGAGTCTGGTCCTTTGGCCCCTGTTAGTGTTCTTCCTGTCATTTTCCATTTTCCTTGTTTCCTGCTTGCCAGTTCCTGGGCATGCTCTAATAGCTTTTCACTCATCCCTAATGGTCTCAGTTTAAAGCCCTATATACAGGAGGTCTGCCAGTCTGGCCAAAAGAAGTGCTTTCCCCTTTGGGGAGAGTTGGATGCTGTCCCTTCCCAACAAGCTGCTGTCTCTAAGGTGTGTGCTGTGATTGCAGAATCTGAAGCCCTTATGGTAGCACCACTGCCAGACTTTTCTGTTCACTACCCTTCCTGTGCCCACGGCCCATAACCGGGAGGACTGAGGAGAAAACTACCTGCACCCCTGACCCCTTGAGCCTAGGCCTCTCTATCATGACCTGACCAGGATTGTTCCTGGCGATGTCACTTGTGCCCACATGGATGAGGTGCGTAGGCAGTGGAAGGCTGGGGCTAATGGGGCTTAGCTTCCACAAATGTGGGGCAATGGGTAGGGCTTCGGGCATCTGCAGCTGGGAGGGGGCGGGGAAGGTTGCACACAAACTCAGACATGGAGCTGCAGCCTGCAGCAGCCTGGGAGGGGTGTAGAGCATTGCCCACCACAGCAAGTAAGTCTGTCATAGGGGGGTGTGTGCAGATTGAGGCCCTTCCAGTGAGGGAGGGAGTGGGGGCAGGGGCAGAGGCAGGGGCTGGGGTGAATGGGGCCCCAGGGCCAGGGCAGGTCATAGGATGCTTGAAGCCCAGGTGGCTCATCCAAGGGATCCAGGGGGGTTGGGGCTCTCACTGCTGTGAGCATGCTGGTGGAGGCCTGGGGGGCATGTGCCCCCCCCAGATCTGTGTGCAGGGCTGAAGCAGGATACCACTGTGGGCTAGGCTCTGTCCCCCACTGTCCCTGCCCCACAAGCAGTGCAATGCCACATGCTGACTGTGCCACATCCCTTGCCTGCCTGATGGGGGCAGGCAAATGGTGTGCTGCTCCTGGGCAGCAGTAACAGGGCACAGAACCCAGCCTGCAGCAGCAGCCCATCTCCTACTCTGCACACATCTGGGGGACACATGCCCCCTGTGCCTTCTTTGGGGTGCATGCAGTGGCAGGAGCCCCCCACCCCTAGACAAACTACCTGGGCTCCGAGTGTCCCACGACCCACCTGGGCCCAGGGCCCTACTCCCTCAATGCAGGGTCCTCAATCTGCTCCCACCGCATGCCCCTTGCCTACAATAGACTTACCTATTAGGGGGTGGTATTTGCAGATGTGCATGTGCACTCAGGCCCCGCCCCCCTAATATTTTTCTCCCTCTGCCAATGATGAGAAGTATGGGGTAATGTTCAGAGGGCCAGATGAGTTTAGGGATCCCAGAAATTTTGCCCCTTGGAGGCAACAGACCTCGTAGACTAGGGGGTAGGGGTGGCAGATTGCTCCATCTATTCCCCTCAAGAGGTAGTCACCCATCATGACCACCCTGCATTTCTTCTTTGGGGCAGAAGTTAGCTGCCTTTGTTCCTCAGGAGCCGGTGCTTCTGCTGGTGCCATGAGGAGTGCATACCTATTGCGCAGTTTGGGGCAAGGGGAGTAATCCTGGGGCTGCATGTCTTGGGGACGTGGATAACTGTCTTCCAGTTGGCCCCTGATTGGGCTTCTCAGTTGATCTTCTTGTTGTCCATCCTCATGTTGTCAGCCATCCTTGTTTCTTTTCCTCTTCGTTCTTCTGGAGAAGAGCCTGGAAGAGGTCATGTATCTCCTGCTCATGGGCCCTGATGGCACACAAGTTGCTTATATCAGCCTGGAACTCCTTTATTTGGCACTTCAGAGACTCCACTAGGGAGCATACCCCACAAGTGGAGATGACCTTGTTCCCATGCCCAGTTGATGGTAGCTGCACCAGGCAGCTCCCATGGTCTAGGGCCAAGGGCTCCATCTGCATAGAGGTTGGAACCATGAGCTCCATCTGGCTGGAAGCCTCAGTGGTACTGTGGGAGGCAGGGGCAGCAGTTACAGCTGGAGCGGGAATCCATGGGGTACAGTGTGTCCTCACCAGTGTACAGGTGATAGTCTGTGCTGCTACCAAGTACTCGCATCTCCTCAGGCTCATTGCCCAGCACCTTGTACACCTCCTGCATGCCCTTCCATGCAAAATCCCATGTTAACTGGTACACTGGGCACAATAGTGCACCTGTTTGCATGCTCTGTTCCTGTTTCTCTGGTTGCACAGCTCTCTAGGGGGGTTGGGCTAAGTAGGAGTCAAAGTGGGGCATTTGCTTCCTTGGCTCCGCTCGGCTACTGCATCCCACCTGCCTTTACATACCTCCTATCTCCTCACTGGGGGTTGGTGTCCTTTGGGGGTTTTTGGCTCTTCGGGGCACAATGGGGCCCATGTGTCTCTTCTGAGAGCAGGTCCCAAACATTAAGGGGGCATGGTTGTATAAGGACACATGCACATGTGCTACTAGAAGCACATTTCTTGGAACAGCCACTCTCTCTCTCTGACCTCCCTCTACTCATGCTCAAAGGAAATCTACCTAACACCTTTTTGAAGGTGAAATAAAAGGTAAACTAAAAATTCATAAGCTAGCCAGACATTGAAAACCAAGCACTAAAAGATTGATATCAGTTTTATGGCACATTAATGAACATGTAGATGCTCCCAACGTGCTTTTGCTACTGTGCATTAAATTGAATACAGGCAGTCCTCTACTTACAATGTTTTGAGTTACAACGTTTATAAATTGACACCCTGTTTTGACTTGCAACTCTTGATCTGATGTGATGGCATGCCAGTGAACAAGTTTGCTGTATTGCTCATCTCCCTGGAGAACATCTGGCCAAATTTTCTTGGGCGCTTTCTTTAAGAAAGCAGACAAGACTCCAGAAAAACCTGCAGCCAAGACTCCAGCCAAGAACCTTTCAAAACACCCAGGGAAGTGACCCCAAAGAAGTCCTTCCAAATCCATATGATTGCTATTACAATATAAATACATCAGTGTAGCTATATTACTCATCTATAATTGATCGAGTACAAAATTCTGGGGTAGTTTTGGTGAAAATAGGGTATTGGGGCTTGGTTCAGGAACCAATCCCCCATTTATAACATTGTTTCTTATGAGAGAATTAGTTCCGAGTTGCAACATTTCGACTTGATGCAGTTTTCAGGAACCAGTTGTATTGCAAGTCCAAGGATTGCCTGTACCTCTAATGTAAGTGTCAACGTGTCTGCGCAGAGTACCACCCCCGCAAACCTCTTGACTCTCACCTGCCATGACTTGGATCTTAATAGAAATAGGGAGGAAGGGGGTGTTATTTGAGGGAGTACCTGCAGGAAGTACCACGCTGCATAATTCAGATGCTTTTATTCAGCTCTTTTCTTTCTATTATTTACAGGAACCCCCTTTGGAGGAGGAAGCAGTCCAACAGACCAATCTCGGGGATCCCCCAGGCCTCCTGGTTGGTCCCGGTCCACTAATACGATAGGTAAGTACTGCACAAAGTCCTGGTATCAGCTGCTAATTACCTCATTAGCGGCACCTTTTAGCATTCCCTTGCCACGTCTTTCCTGGATTGGGGCCTGCCGTGTACTAGGGGTCTCCTGTCTCTGACCCCCTTCTCCTCTTCGGGTGTGGGGTGCCAGATCCCTGCCTCCTCAGGGTCCACTCTTGTCTGAGTCCTAATCCATTTATCTTTATTCAAAGGAAGAAACTGAAAAGAAACGTTCCCCCCACCCCCACCCGACTTGTAATTGTCTTCAGCTGTCCATGTCCCTCTAGTAACAGGGTCTGTCAGGGCCCTGTTACAGTAAGGTATACCAAATAAATGTGCATTAGGCTGCCCTAATGCACAGTAATGAAAGCACATGCTTTTTTTGGGTGATACTTAATGTGCAGTGGCCTATTTTCACTACTCACTAGCATGATCCTCCCCTTCTACGCGACACTGGTCAGGCCACAGATGGAGTACTGTGTCCAGTTCTGTGCGCCCCACTTCAGGAGGGATGTGGACAACATTGAGAGGGTCCAGAGGAGGGCCA
>NW_017728950.1:20357960-20385507 GCF_001723895.1 Crocodylus porosus | reverse complement strand
GTGCCCCCTGGCATAACAAGGAATAACGGCCACAAATTGTTGGAGAGTAGGTTTAGATTAGACATCCATAAGAACCTACTTCACGGTCAGGGCGGCTAGGATCTGGAACCAACTTCCAAGGGAAGTGGGGCTGGCTCCTACCCTGGGGGTCTTTAAGAAGAGGCTCGATGCCTACCTGGAGTTATCTGAACTCAATTTTTCTCCTGCCCAGGCAGGGGGTCAGACTTGAAGATCTACACAGTCCCTTCCAACCCTACTTCTGTGATTCTATGAAAACTGAACCGAACCCCGGATGTCATTCATTTCACTGTCTTCAACATGGGAAAGGACTCAACTAATAATGAACACTAAATAATTGCTCATAATTCACTGCATGCCTGTGTGGAGCCTGGAACTGGTGTGTAGATGTCTTGTCATCGCCTTGACTAGCCCAGCTTATCTCTTTATGATTTTTTGTTTTTTGTTTGGAAGAAGCTCAACAAGGTCAGTGAGGCTGTGTGCACAGAGCCAGCTTATTTTCACTTGCAAGTTTCAGCCCAGTGCCTCAACTCCCCTTTTTTTATTGTTATACCTGTTTGCACTTCCCCATCCATAAGACAGTTAGCCATGTTTTACTAGCTTGATTGATCTTTCACAGCCTTTGAAGAGGAACAGTGCAATCAAATATCAGAGTTAAATATGGTTACTGTTTATATTGAAGCTGACTCATGATAGAGCAGACTTTTAAAGCCAGAATCCTTCTGATTGAGCAGACAGTGGCCTTTTCTGTCCTGGAAGAATTATTCCTATTCCCAAATATCTGGGTCTAATCCTGCAGCAATCAAGGAAGGTGATCAGTACCCTGCAAAATTAGGCCCAAGACTTTTTTTTTTCCCTCCCCCTCTCTCTAACTTCTTTGTTACTATGTGTAAACTAACCAAAGTCCTGCTTCATTTCCTGAGTTCTTCTGCTCTCCTACTTACTTTTTTTTCTTAATGCATTTTTTTAGTGTCTCATTCTAAATTAGGGTATCATATATGCCCAGTTGGGCTATCTGAAATGTGATTTGTGGCAAGTTATGTTACCTATATGCAGAGGGACTGCTGGCTTGTTCTGTGTCAAAACTACAACTGGCTGAATGATGGCAGGGGACTGGAGCCACAGAAAGACTTTGGGGCTGAAGTGCCTTTCTGGATCTGGGTCAAAAGCTGATTTGTGAATATAGTCATGAATCACAGTTACACCCAAAGTTCCTTAACGTTCATTTTTTCAAAAGCATTAGTCATCTTATTAGGCATCAGAAACACTATCCTAAGACTTCAGTGAGTGGCTACCTGAACAATAAATGTTCAAAGTGAACAGTTTGGGAACAATCTATTGGTCGAAAATTGCTTGCCCAATCCATCTTTTGAATGGAATAACAAATGCATGGAAACCAAGATCTACTTAGTTTCCATTAAATGGAAGCTAAAATCCATTTGACAACAACTTGCTAATCAAAAGTTGCTTGAGCTGTTAGGCAGTTAGTACCAACTTCAGTCATTTTAATTTTTAGTGAAACGGATATCAGGGCAACATTTTCATAAGCGACTGTGGGCCAGGTTTGAAAGGCACTTAAATGGATGGATCTAGGATTTTGAAGAGCAGGGTGCAGATGGTATGGTACGTCAAAAATAACACACTATTTTCTACAGTTAAACAGAAACTATAAGCTTAACTCACATGCTAAGTGTCTAGCACTATGTTTTTATATTATCTTAAACTAATAATAATGTCAAAACAAAAACAGATGTATGTTTGCTAGATTATATATAGCTTAAAAAACACAAAAGCTAGACAAAAATATTCAAAAGAATACTTCTTCCTTAGTCCTGTAGTCACTATAATTAAGTGTACATTTCTTATTCTGATCTGTAAAGCAAAATCTAGGCACTGTCAAGAAGGCTTCAATGCGTCACTGTAAGTCATTTCTACTCCTGAGTTAACATTACCACACCCAAACTAAGGTTTTTAGCTAGAGTTAAAAACAGTCTGCGGGGCTGTGAAATAGATGTTGCCAGGAATGGCTATTTAACAGATGACAGAACTGCAGGAAAAAAGCATACTTTGAATAGTGGAACATCAAAACCATTTAAAAGGAGAGAGGACCATTGGTGTATATGAAGTGAAGAGAGATTAATAAGAATCAGATGGATTATAATGAGCCATGAAATCAGTTGAGTCCTTCTGTGTTGCCTGATTAGAAATGCCTTCCCAAGCAGTTGGTTTTAAAGTTTGGGTGAAGCAGGCATTAAAAGTAGGTGAAACTGCACCCGCCATCCACCCATGGACATTTAAATGCTTAAAGATGCAGATAAGAGTGGAAAGGCCAGATTTTTACAGGTATTTCATGGTGCTTGGGCTGCTTGGGCTCTTGGGCACTTTTGAAAGTTCCACCATGCACCTAAGTCACCTGAGGCATGTCTGAAAAATGTATCCTTTGTGTTCTAGCATGAGTCTTGAAAAAGTAAATTTTTGTACTGAATCTGTCAAAACATAAAGAACAAAACAAAATAGGATTTAATATTTTGAGAAGAATATTCCTAAATGCACGTTAATCCTAGTTAATATCCAGGCGTCATCAGGAATATTCTCAGCAAGAAAAATAAGATTTGATCTTCAGACTGTACCCACATCTCACAGCAACATCCTCCTGGAACAGGATCTCTGGTATGAAGTAGGACTTGTCTAAAGCAGTTAAAAGGAAAATTATTTCTGTTGTGTTTGGTGAGTGACAACATAATCCTCTCCCAGGAGTACTCTTCTGTACTCTTTTTTTTTTTTTTTCCATTGTCCAGGTGTAAATTTTGGCCTCAATCATCACTTGCCGTTATAAATGCAATGCCCAAATCTGAAAAGCAGCCTAGCTAGGGACCTCACCTGGGCATTGTAAAGTGTAGGAAATTCTTATATAACACCTAAGAATCTGGAACTATTATACTGAAATTAGAGCACAGGTGGATGAGATCTGCCTAATAAAGGAGATAAGAATGAGCATTTTCTTTGTCAGCATGTCATTCTGCATAAACACTGTACTACTTCATTGTTTCATTTGCACTTCGTTGCTCTCCTTCAAACACTCCTAGAAAGCCTTGACAGTAGTTATGCTGCTGGGGAGGTGGGACTTATTAAACTGACTAATGTTGCCTCATTATTTCCTTCTACTCCTCCATCTACCTTTTATTTATCTGTCTCTTGGATTGTATAGTGAGGTTTTGAGGCAGGAACTTTTGTTGCTCTATATTCTCTGTGGGGTTCTGATCTATCATTGGGTTCCTAGGTGATTAGCATAGTAACAACAAAAATTACAGCCTTATTTGTCACGGGAATCCTAGAAACCATGAATTTGATGAAACCAGTTCTGTTTTTGTTTGAAATTACTAGAGACCCTCGCCATTCATGGGGGATCCATTCTGGAGATCCTCGTGAATGTTGAAGTCTGCAAATACTGACAGGGCTCCCCATCAGCCCCCACAGCCACCCCCTGCTCCCCACCACCCCCAGAAGCTGGAAGCGCGGGGCTTCCCCGCAGCACCTGGGGACTGACCATGGCTGTCCCCGGTGGAGAAGATGCTGCCACTGCCACCTCCCTCCCCATCTCTGGCACTTGCTCTCTGCCCTCGCTCTCCGTCTGCCTGGCTCGGCTCTGCTTCCTCTCCCCACCCTGCTCTGTGCCTGCTTATGCAGTGTATCACGAATATTTGAATCCATGAATAGCTGATTCATGAATAGCTAGGGTTTCCTGTGTATAACATTATTTAAGGGGGAAGGGGTACAGATTCTGTTAGTTTCTGACCTATGCTTTATTATGATGAAGGGTATTGTGCTGCCTGGTGACCTTTGCCTCAGCACAGGGCATAAGCCATGGCACCTACCTGACCCCCAGTCTTCCTTTTGGGTATTAAGCATGAAGAAGAAAAATCTAAATGTGCAGCAATGGATTTATTTGAAAATGCCCTGCTGTATGCATTCAGTGCAGAAATTACAACTTGAGTAACACCTGCAGATCCAGGAACATGCGTAGCACAGACACACGCATCTCCTTAGGTATCCTTCATTTCGATTTTTTTCCCCTCACAGAAGTGAGAAATTGCTGTTTGAGACCACCCAGATTTTGAGTCCCACCATATGTCCTGCATCATGTGCAGGAGACTCTGACATTGCTATCTTCACCTTCATATTTTGGTACTGTCCTGAAAGAGTACAACCCATATACAGAAAGCTAGTACAGTGAAGTGGTGGAACAACATCACCTGAGAGAAATCTACTTCGGGAATCCTATGTAAGTAAACAAATTAATATTAAATAAACACACAATATAGATTAGCATCCATATTGTTTTAAAACTTTACAATTTTAAAAGTTGTAAGAAGTTAATGCAACTCTGGACTATTTATTTATTTAAAATATTTGTATTCTGCTTTTCTGCCTGCACTAAACACCCAAAGTGGCTCAGGCTTAACAATATATATTTTTTTAAAGTTGCATAATAGATTAATAGTTAACTATTTCAACACAGCAGAGCGAGCTTAGTCTATACTTTCCTTTGGCTCTGCAGTCCCAGGGCAACCAAGCAGCAAGTTGAGCAGCAGAGTGTTCTTGCTGGCAGGGAGGGGAGAAGCAAGCTCCCTGCCGCTTCTCCTTCTGATGGATGAGGCTAGACTAGAATAGGCCAAAATAAAATTCTTACCCCCTTTTGTTCCAGGAACTTGGTAGATCAAGTGAAATAGAAAACGAAGAAGTTCAGCTGACACGTCTGGAGGAAAAAGAAGCAGGATCCTCACTTTCAAGATCCCTGTCACTAGATATGCGATCCACCATGAGTAGGTGTTCAAGATAGTCAAGCTTTTTATCAAGCTGTGTGGACAAAATGTCAAATGAAGATCAAGAAAAAGCAGATGAGACATTAGCTCGAGCTATATTTGCAAGTGGTACACCTCTTTCCATAACTGAGAGCCAATACTGGAAGGAATGTTACAAACTGATTTGCCCATCATATAAGTTACTGTCATGTTACTGCTTATTACATTCTCCCTTAGAGTTCAAATAATGTTTTTTTAAAGGACTGGTCAGGAAGAATCACTGACTCTTACGTCAGATGGATGGGCTGATATACAAGGAGATCCTTTATTGAACATTATGTTAGCAACACCTGAACTAGTATTCCTGAAAACAGTTTGTGACAGGGTGCCATCTTTGGCTACATTTTTTTTTTTTCTTTTTAATAGGCTGGTGACTGTGCTCCCACCAAGTCTTGCTGAATTTTCCTCCCCTGGGGATTGGCTTTTGCCCCTTTACTCGCTTGCCACAACTTTGTTACTTGGTTCTTAAAAAGGAAGGAGGCTGACCCACAGGTTCTCAGACAAGCTCCAGGCTCACTACCTGTAGGATAATGAGCTGTTGCCTTAAGGGCAAAATGCACACTCCTACCTCCCCTTGACATGCCCCATGCCTCGCAGATCTTTTATAGTTTTCTCTTTTTGTTGGGGTCTCAGCTGCTGTGGGCTTACCCGCTCTCTCTCTAGGTAGGCCTGTCAGTCAAAAACCCACCGAGCAGGGCTTGACCCTGAGGCTCTAGCTCTCTAACTCACTCGGGCTCAAAGCCCTCTGTTCATACTCTCCATGACACCAGGCCTACTGGCCCTTCTACACTGTGCCCCTGTGGCACCAGGTTGTTGGGGCTTCAGCCCCCTCTGGCTTTGCCCCTCTTTCTGTAGTTAGGGCTGTTTGCCCAAGTCCACCCACTAGGGCCTGGCTTCAAGGCTCCTATCTTCCCTTCAAGTGACTCTGGGCTTGTGGCCCTAGTGCAGCAGCAGTTCTTGAGCCTTCTAGCATGGTACCCTTCAGTGCTAATGAGGTCCCCTCCTCCCCTACAGCTTCAGCCACAAACCACCAGCATCTAACATTAAACATAAACCATAGGCTCCTATGGTCATATAATGAAAATTAAAAAAAATTAGAGGGGCAAAGTGCCTGCTTACATGTGATTGCACTTCTGTCCAACAGCCTGGCATATTCCCAAGGAGGCTGCCACAGCTGCTCCGTAGTCATCAGGAGTCTCCTTCTCTGCTGCCTTCTTGGTCTTCTCTGCTTGAGGTTTATATGGTTCTGGCCTTCCCCTTCCTGTCACCTGACCAGCTGGCAGGACTCGATCCTTATCCCCTGCTTGACTGGCTGGCTGCACGTGGAAGGTTCTGGATTTAAAGGGGCCGCCCTGCTTCCTGATAACAGGGCTAGGGTTCCCTGTTACAAAATTGCTACCAAATCTTCTCGTCATACAGGTGACTACATAGCCAAATTACTGAGTGAAGAGATTGAAAGTGTGGGTCCCTCCAGGGTACAAGCCTTTCTAACTGATAATGTGAATAACATGAAAGCTGCACGGCAAATATTAAAGGCAAAGTATCCTCATTTAATAGTATTTGGCTGTCTTGCTCATGGATTGAATCTGCTGGCAAAGGACACAGTAAGTGTGAATATAATGAAGACAATATTGTCAGACTGCACAATGACTGTGAAGGTATTCAACAATCATCAGGTTGCTAATCAGACTTTGAAGAAATTACAGAAAGAAGTGCACTTTTATTTCCAAGAGAAACTAGATGGGGCCCGGCTACAAAGTGTTTAAATAGTTTGCTGCATATAAAGAACTGTTTGCAGTGTGCTTTGATAATTTGAAGTGTGCTTCGAGTCAGGTAAATTATAATGGACCGTAAAGTCACTGTCTATGTAGAGCCTTTTATTCTTAGTGTCCAATATGCTGATGATTGTTTGTCCCCAGGCTCATCCGTTGAAGAAAAATTCTTGCATCTCACATATTTTGTTTATCACTTCAACACTACCAAAACTTGTACTGTAAATGCCTCCAGTCATTGAAAGGCAGTAACTTGTGCTCTTCAGTGGCATACATGTTTGTACATATATGCATGCATGTATACATACACTTGTGTCCCACCCAGCCAGTGCTGTGAGTGAGGCAGGGGCACTAGAGAAGAATATATAATCATGAAAATATAAACTAGGTAAGGAAAAGGCACTTGAAAATGGAACAAGCCAAAGAAGTAGATAGCTTTAACCTTTCTGATATGTTTGGCTCAAATTCAGCATGGCAGCTGGGCTAAGCTCGCAGGCTTACTCATAACCAATAAGAGGATGTGGGCATCATCAGCATGGAAGACGCACTCCTTTATTTGTGCCAATGCCCTCCAAAAGCCTGGGCATTCCCAGGGGGTGTTGAGTATAATGATGCAAATAGACAATTTTTTCGTTCAATGGCTAAGCGAAAAAATGACTTTTTTTTTCTTTTTGGATTAATCTCAAACAAAAATTTATCAGTTTTCATGCTGAAACAAATGTCTGAAAAAAATTTCATTTTGGATCAAAAATAAAATTGTATTTGACCCCTAAATCCCTGCATTTCATTTCTGGATGTGTTATTTTACTCCTTTTTTACTTTTCAAACTGAACGGTCAGTTCTGAAATGAAAAGTTGAAACATGTCACTTTGAAACATTTTGCATCAATATTTTCTACTTTTCAGAATTCCTGCAGCCCCCCGCCCCCCTTTTTTTTCCTTCATCCAAAAAACTATTTTTAAATTCAGGAAAAAATGATGGTTGGTATCATTTGCCCAAAACAGTATTTTTTTTAGTGGCTAAATGATTCATCTGGAAAGAAATGGTCCAGCTCTGTGTGGCTGGTCCCCTTACAGAGATAGTGGTCGTTGCTCACAGGCAATACATGAGTAAGCCCAATGCAGGAGTGAAACCTAGGCTCATACATGCTAAGGCAGGGGTGGGCAAAATGTGGCCCAGGGGCCAGATGTGGCCTGCCAGGCCATTTTATCTGGCCCATAGGGCCCCTAAAAAATTTAGAAAATTAATATTAATCTGCCCTGGGCTGCCTGTCATGCAGACCTCGATGGCTTGCCGAAACTCAGTAAGCGGCCCTCTGCCCAAAAAAATTGCTTGCCCCTGTGCTAAGGCCATGATGTTGGATAGAGGATAGAGAATTACAGCCTTTGGCTCCTGTGTCCATCCCATCATTACAGCTGGAACAGATTCGTTAGACATCTAGTCTTGATTTCAATGTTCTTAACCGTATGAAATCTGCCACATTTCCAGGTTAATTGTTCCAGTGGTTAATTACCCTCATTACAAAATAAGATTAATTGCTAATCTAGTGTCAGTTTTCAGCCCTGGCATCTCATTATGTCTTTTTCTAATGGATTAAAGACCCCTTTGCTATCAGGAATTTTCTCCACATTCAGGCACTTAGTGATTCTCAATCTGCTCTTTGTTATGCTAACCAGATCAAGCTTTTTTAGTGTTTCACAGAGACACTTCACATCATTTTAGAGACTCATCTTCAAAACCTTTCCAAAGGTTGAACATCTGACCTGGACACAATACAGTACCTGCTAACCATCTCACTGTATACAGAGTTAATTTTCCATTCCAACTGTTATTTAATATTCCCTTGCACATATAGCCAACATATGAATTTGCTCTCTGAGCTATGACATTACACTGAGAGCTCTGGATCAGCTGGTTTCCACCAGGACCCCCAAGTCCTTTCCAAAATATAGTCTACCATGCAACTGTCACCTACATTCCTGTTTCCTAGATGTATGATCCTGTATTTCATGTTGTAAGATGCATACATTTTAAATGTTCTTAGCTTACTAAGTCATCCGAACAGATCTATAGCAGGAGTGATCAAGATCCAGCCCTCAGGCCAGATGCAGTATGCAGAGCCACATCATCCTTGCAGGTTTGGAAATTTGGCAGCAGCATTAATTGGCGTTCCCAGGGCTGGATGAGTTGGGTCCCCCCGTTTCATAGAACTGTTCTTACTTCTTTCTGTCACTCTGTCAAGTTTTGTATCCTTTACAAAAATTTACATCTGTAACCTTTTCAGGTATATGAATAACTATATTTTTCCTACATTATTGATAAAGATATGGAATAGCTTTAGGCTATGAATAACTCCCTGTAGGACTCTGACTGGGAAAAGATTCCCTTATGATGTATCAGTCGGCCAGTTTTTAATTCTCCCATAATGTGTACTGCACAGAATTTGCACAGTAATTGTCCGTCATCTAAACAGTCTGAACTGGAAGAAGTCATTAGGTGCTTCCCCAGGAGCGGGAACATGTTTTCTCCAAGGACAAATAGCAGTGGCACATATTTGTACTGCTTCTAGTTGTCCCCAAGGAATGCCCCTGCATGCACACTCTGGAGCACAGCAGTGTGCCCCGGGTGGGGTAGGGGAGGCTGAGCCAGCACCTAGGCTGGCCTCAGCAGCCTTTCATGAGGTTCTGGGGCCTCCCAGGGCTCCAGTGGCAGCTATCTGGCAGGAAGAGCATCACTAGCCAGCCAGGCTCTGGCTTTAGCCAACACGAATGCTGCCACCACATGTGCCATCCTACTTTTTTCTGGCATGGGTTTTTTTTACACCAGGACCTCCCGGTGTCAAGAAACCCACCATGCTGCAAATTAGCAGCGTGGCAAATGCCTGCATATGTGGTGCATGCAGTTTGCAGCACCACAGATGAATGCACACATGCAGTATGTGGTGCTGCAGACTCATCTGGATGCACCCATCCAAGCCATTTTACTGCTGACATTTCCCTTTGCTGTGTCTACTTTCTGCCTTTGGCAGTATCATAGAAACACAGAGAAGTAGGGCTGGAAAGGACCTCCAGATGTCATTTAGTCCAGTTCTCTGCTGGAGGCAGGATAACCCTTATCTAAACCTTTCTATAAAAATCCATAATCTAACCTCTCAGTAAAACTACATAGTCAACACTGACACAACACAATACATAACCCCCTAACCTGGCACCAGTATCCCAGCTTTCACAATAGCTCTTGGGTTGAAATAAAGGTGAATTAGATTTCCTTGAACTCCTGTGTGGCCTTCTCATGTTGCAGCATGTATGTGGAAGCATAAATATGAAGCCCAGGAGAGGCAGGGATCAGCAGAACTTGGGCACAGCCCCCTTTTTAGCTCTCCGAAGAGCTAGACATAGTAGCTGTGTTGGAACCCACAAAAAAAGATGCAATTGTAGACCTCATCTGAGTAACACAGAGGACCTGGTTCGAGAGCTATCCTTTTGTGAGTCACTCTGTAATAATGACCATAAAATAATCACACTCAACTTTCTAGTGGGAGGGAGTAAGCCATAAGAGTCCACCAAGCCAATATACAGCTTTAGGAAGGGAAATTACACAAAAATGAGAAAGTTACCAAGAAAGTTTAAAGGAGCAATCAAAAAAGGCCTGCAGGCAACTTGGAAGCTGTTTGAAAATACAATATTAAAAGTGCATACCACAAATCAAAAAGGGTACCAAGCAGACCAGTAAAACCCCTGAATGCCCCCATGGTGCCCCCTGTGGACCAGCCCACCTGCTATCTCTTTCTGGCCCCACCTTGCCTCCAATCTCTTTCCTGCCACGCCTTTGCTGTTATCCTTTGATTTATTTAGGATGTATTCCCTGGGGTCAGGAGTAGCCCTGCTTCTGGTTCTTGTGCAAGATGGTTCTATCTTTGCAGCCAAATCCAACGCATCCTCAGAAAGGCCTCTTGAGCAAGACTAAGACTGGCTGATGGCACACAGGAAACAGTGAAATACACTGCTCATGTGCACGGGACTGGCCTGTACATTGGCAGCTACGCATACAGCAGGACAGCATGAAGCCATGTTGCCCAGGGAGCTGCCTAGGTAGGGAACTGGTGCCCCAGGACACAGATCTGTCCATACTCCCCCAGCTGGTAGTAGCCTGCTGCATCTCCTTGCAGCAGGAGAATTCAGACCCTACCCTAACAGTGGAAGAGTTTTTTTCTATATCTTTCTTGTTTTTTGGCTACCCAATAATTTCTTTTATATCCTGTTTTTATTTATGTATGGCGTTTTACACAAGCCTTTGTTCCATGTGTTTTTTAGTTCTGATGTCCCTACTTCTTTCTCAGGGACCTGAGGAAAGGTACTGTGATACCCCAAAGCTTCTCTAAGTCTATGCCAACCATGTAACTAGTCCAATAAAAGCTATCACCCATCACGTTCACATCCCCCACCAATTCTTCCATGTTGGTCAAGACAAGATCCAAAATAACAACTGAAGTTAATAGGACAGAGTTAAAACTAACAAGAGAAAAGTCATATTTTATGCAAGGTGTAGCTAACTTCTGGAAGTCACTGCCTCAGGAGGTGATAGAGGCAGATATTTTGTCCTGCCACTGGCAGAGACAAAATACTGGGCTAGATGGATCATTGATCTGACCCCGAATGGCACTTTTTATGGTTTTATGTCCTTATTGTATTAGGGTAGGGTTTGAATTCTCTTGCTGCAAGATGCAGCAGGCTACTACCAGTTGGGGGAGTACAGACAGAACTGTGTCCTGGGGCACCAGTTCCCTATCTAGGCAGCTCCCCGGGCAATGTGGCTTCATGCTGTCCTGCTGTATGTGTAAGCTGCCAATGTACAGGCCAGTCTTGTGCACACAGACAGTGTATTTCACTATTTCCTCTGTGCCATCAGCCAGTCTTAGTCTTGCTCAAGAGGCCTCTCTGAGTTCAGCCAAGGGAACAGAAAACCATTCTCTTGAAGAGGCATGTATGAAAACAAGAAGGATGTGGTTTTTACAGAGGGCAAGCAGAAATCATGGTGCTTTTAAAATCAGCTCCCTTTTTATGGAAACTCAAATTAACAGTTGTTTGGACATTTGAGCAGACCGTGAGATGGTGGATGAAATCCTGTTCCCCATGAAACTGTTGAGCATTGACATTGATACTGGTTGGATCAAGACTTCTCCTTCTGTCCCTGCCTTTGAACACAATCTTTGGCACTTCTGTCCTCAAGGAGACAAAAAACAGGGTTACATTTTCCCTCCTTCTACTCTGCGAAGGAGCAGAGAGGGGCATGCAAATGCAGTTCCTCCACCCTGACTTCTCCTGCATGGTTGAGCCTTCTGTGCGCTTGGCTGGTTAGGATTTTTGTCTGTGTCAGTGTTTGTGTTGCATCTCTGCAGCCCTGCCTAGTCTGCATAACTCCCACACTTGCCTCTTCGTTGTCCTAGGCTATTAAAATATCAATAACCCTTTGGGTACATTCTGAAACTCATCTCTACCAGATTAATAAAATGATAACCAATGTCAAGAACGATTGAATGCAGAGCACAAACATTGTATTCCAGCTGAAATAGCTGGACAGATTGGGAGAAAAATCTATGGAGCCGCATAAGGCCAGTATAAGTTAATGAACTGCTAGGTCCTTAGCAGCTCTCACACAAAAATGGGATCAACTCATCCACCCATCTGTTCAGAGAGATGCCAGGAGCAGCTGCTATTCAGCCAAGTCTCATGCATCAGACTGAAGGAGCGTTCAGACCTGTGCCACCTGGGGCTGGGTGGCAGGGAGCAGTAGCTCTCTTGCTGCACATGCTGAGGGACGAAGCTGTCAATTAGCACATACTGCAGCTTTAATACTTTGTTCTATGCAAGAGGTGGGGGGACAGGAAAAGAATATGGGAACAATGACCCTCGTAGATCTACGGGTTCCCCTACAGACTAATAGGAGGGCTGAAACCTGGTCGAATGCATGTGGCTGGTACTTGTGGGGAAAGTGCTTGGGTGGCCAGCTTGAAAGCATTTTGTTGTTTTGGGCACTAGCCAATCAGAGAGCAAAACCAGTACCATATGACTTATGAGACCACCTACATAGTGCAGAGGGCAAATAATGAATAGTGAAAGCACAGAGCAACGGATGCTATAACAGGAGTTTTGTTCAGAAATGAATGTATGCATAGGTGGATGGTGCTAGCATGTGTACAGAATAGAATGGGTTACAATGGGCATTAGCTTTTTCATGGGAAATTATAGAAACACGTTCAGTTTCTATAATATTTCTGTAAAATTTTCTTTGCTCAGTTTCCCCCACACACTATTCTGTTCTGCCCTCCCCTTATTTTCTCCCTCTCACCCTGTTTTATGAAATAAATGATAACAAATTGAAAACTTTTAAAGTTCCAGTGGGCTTTTTTGTTGCAATTTAAAAAAAAAACCTAACATTTTTATTTAGAAAAACAATGTAGTTTTTCCCAGAAGTACTTGTTTCCAGTGAAAATGTAGTGTGGTGCCAGTACACAATTAGGCAGTATTAAATTCTTTCCCACCTATTATAGGCATATGTGGACTTAGATGCCTAAGTGTGATTCCATTCCACCTTGCTTGAGTTTCTGAAAAAATGTTAATGCAATTTTTGGCCTTGTACAGATGTTCAGTTTTTCTTGGGAGAGATGCTGCTTTACCAGGAGAAGCCACAAGTGTACAAATGTTCAGGCTTTTTCTCCCAGAGTAAAAACAGCCACTCCAAAAGAAAAATAACCTAGGAACAACCAGGGTAAGATCCCTCACAGGAGAGTTTCTCCTGGAAGAGTGCATGTCTGTACATGCTGTGGCTTCTCTCAGAAGAGAACATAGTCCTCCAGCATCCCCCCTTTCTCCCCACACCCGCCTAAGGAGACAGTGGGTGCACCTATATGAGACATTTACTGTGGAGCTGCCTAATTCGCTCTGCAGTAAAGTCTCAACATCTACACGTGCGGCCCTATTAAGTTGGAGGAAATTAATTAGCTCTGTTGCAGGTTAGTACTCGTAAATACAAATACTATCCTACAGTGGAGTTCTTGAATGCACAGGAATGAACATGTAGATGATGATGGGGCTAGCTGGGGCACAAGGATGCTTCAATTATGCTGGTTGCCTGGCAGCTAGTCCTGCACAGGAGTACCCGCATGCCCCAGCCAACCCCTTTGTAGCACACTGAGCTGCACTGGAGCAGCCCCAGGCTGGTAGGCTCACATCCCTCGCCAGCTGGGGCTGCTCTACCCTGGCTTAACATTCTGTATTCCTGGGTACATATTCAAATGTGGCACCCAGGAGCAATAATCTCAGGTCAGCTATACATCAGAGTTTATTGTTCCATGCAAATAACGTGTAGATACACCCAGTCTGTCACTCATTGGATTTGACTGTTCCAGCAAGGAGAAGAACTTGCCGTCTTCAAAATCTCCACATCATACTTCAGGGAAATACAGGCTGACCATGGGCAATCTGGGTCAGCCAATCAGGGCTGCCCTATGAACTGCTGCCTCATGTTGCTAGGCAGACTAAGGGAGCCTGAATAACATGTTGAGATATGTGCACAAATACTCTTTCTGGCTGCACAAGGTCAAGCTCACTCTTTAGGGCCTGCAAGAGGGCCTTCACATGGCTCTGGGTAAGTTTTTCTACCAGAACAAACCTGGGAGAATTTTCTCAGATTATTTGAATGTGTGTATGCAGACTTTATGTTTTCTTCCTCCTTACTGTTTTTATGTGACCTAGTCTCATGAGTAAGATGAAGGTACATTACAAAATGAGTTGTAATATGGATTTTCAGGGGCTTGAGCAGGGTGGAATAGAAATGCACTTCACCTGCCTAAGTGCACTTAGCTGCCAAATACATGAAACAGAATCTGGTTCTTATGGTATATAAATATGACCTCTATTGGTATGTACAATTAATTACTCACAGGGACTTTGAACCCCAGGGACTGACAATATCATTTTACTGCAAATTAGATTGCTAGTGGAAATTGTCTTTATAGTCAGGGAGAGTTCTATCTGCTGTGGAGCTTTTGAATTATCCTAGCTTCACGCTACACTATAGGGCAGGCTTATCAACATCACCATCTGCTTGCTGATGATTCACAGACAATGGAAGGGCTGAAGTTGCCCCACAAATTTTACACTGCAAATAGTTTACTCAACTCTGACCAGAGTTGTCATTTCCTACCTGCTCATTGTCCCTCACCTTCCAAATCTTGCTTTCCTTATACCCACGCCTCTTAACTAACCTGCTTTACGTGCTTCCATCTTTTCATAGCTGGGAGGATATTGGACCTCTAGCTTATCTTTTGCTAAGGAAACAGGTACCAAGCAGATTCATTAATGGTGCCTGTAACAGAGAGCCCTTGCCCTGTTACTGGAAAGTGGCATGGCCCCTTTAAAGGCAGGGTATTTGTAGCATAGGCACACTGGCCTATGGCAGCTGGCAGAGCAGGGGTTAAGAAAAAGCCCTGTAGTCAAGTCAACTGACATGGAAGGCACATGACCACAAGGAGGCAGGGCTTGAGTGAAATATAAGCCAGGGACAGAGCCAGGGCAGTTAGTCTGGCCCTGCAAGTTACAGGGGAAGGAGCTCTGGTGCAGGGAGGCTAAAGGGGACTGCCTGGCTGAGAGGAGAGGCCCTGAGACCTGCAAACTAGATGCCTGCAGCCTGCAGGGAAGTAGGGCTCAGTATCGGAGATAGCCTGGTGGTTCAGACTGGGAGTGAATGTTTATGTTAAGACGCAGCATGGGAGGTAGTTTTCTGTTGTAGCCACAGGGGTTTTTGCATTGTGTAAACTGGTGGTTTGTGTGGACTGTGTGGGGTGGGTTTTGGATGTCCCATTAGTGCCATAGGGGCATGTGATTACCTTGAGTCCTGCTAGGGGAAGCACCCAGAGCTGAGGGAAGGGCAGACCTTGAGGGCCATAGGGCCCAGAGCCCAGATACAGGCAGAGTTTGAGGGCTGCAGGGCCCAGAGCCTAGGTAGGGATAGAGCTTGGGGCTGGGGCCCAGAAGCCAGGTCTATAACTGTGGAGCTTGGCTAAGGGACCAGCAAGAGTAGAGAGGCAGAAACAAGGAAGACTGAAGCCCTAACAAGAGAATAAAGGCTTGAGATGGCCTGGTGATGTAGGCACTCAAAACACCTGCAAGGCATGGAGTGTGGTGTAGGGGCAGTCAAAGCCATGCAGTAAGGCAAGCAAGGTTGAGAGAGATGACCACTGAAAAAGGAAGAGCACCTTAGGTTTGCCAATTTCAGAAAGCAGCCTCCCTTCCATGAAGTTTCCATCAAGACGTAGCAGGTAAGAAGGCAAGGCGAGACCTTGAGAGACAGTACAGAGAGAGAGAGCCTAGAAGGGATTTGGGGGCGTAGGGGGCATCACAATGGCCCTCAAGCACCTAACCTGTTACTGTGCCCCACAAAGCCAGTCCCACTGTCTCTTCCTGGGAAGGAACAGTACAGGTGTACACAGAAAGGCAGGTTTAATTTAACTTTTGCTATATGAAGGCCCAAGTTACCATGAAACACTCTATACTCTCCAAGCACTCTGCAGGCATTTAGTGTACCAATGCAGAAGATGCAATATGCATCTGGTAATTATATGTTACACCGTATGTTCTCAGAACTCACTTGTACCACCCTGGGGTACAGTAGAATAAACATATGTCTATGAAAATGCTATCTCATGCAGAGGTTGTTGCACTCAAAGCACCTTCCTCTGCATCAGGAAATGGGAACCCTTATGCCCCTGAAGACTGCATCTTTTAGCCCAGGAGCTATCAGTTAAACCAGTGCAAAAGGGAGTAACAGGGAGGTGCTATCAGATCAGATTCTTGCACCCTGTTACACTACCAGCAGCATTTCTGCCCACTTAGCACAGGAGTAAGTGGCCCCACAAGCAGCATGGAAATCAGGAGTGTTACAGCCTGGGCCATGAAGGCTGCCATGACACCACTTGTAGGCTCACTCAGTCTCTGGTCTGGGCCCTCTGTCTGCTACCAGACCCTTGCTTGCTTTTCTGCTGGTGGCTCACATACCCAGTCAAAAATACTCAGGTCCTGCTGACACGACTCAACCTTGGCATTCAACTCATGACCCTAGTGGCCCAAACTCGAGCCTTAAGGGCTCCAATTGTGGCCTCCATCCTCCCTTATAACCACACCCATGCCTCACAGGTATCACTCAGTTGTCCTTCACTCTCCTGTACAGGCTCCAGCCCTCTTGGTTTCAGCCTGCAGATTACTCTAGTTGTAGGCCTCTAGCCTGAGCCCACTCTGGCATAGCTTCTTGGCCTTAGCCTCTCTCTTTCTTGGGGCTCAGGTTCTAGCCTTCTCAGTTGCAGCCTGACCCAGACCTCTTTTCCTCTCTCTCTGCCTATAGTACCCTGGCAGGGTCAAACCTGGAGGTCCTCTCTGACGCCCTTTCATCGTCTCCTAAACACCTCTACAGCCAAAACCAGGTCTCCATTATCTACTGTCTCTATCCAGCAAAACAAAAGACACAGCCTGTTCAGGTATTCACAAAACAAAAAACAATCTGAACTCAAAATAACCCCCATCTTGGGCAAACTTAAAACAAGAAAGAGACTTCTCTGCCTGCATGCCAGGGATCCCCTTACCACCACTCCAGGCTCCACAGCAGCATGCCTGGGAGGTCCTCATCATTCCCTAGCCAGGGCTAAAGTGAGCTTGCAGGCCTGAGGGCAAGTCTCTTTTATTCTCTGCCCTTCCAGCCAGTCCATCCTATCATACAGTGTGAAATCAGGGCTCTCTTGTTGGTCCATTCAGCCATGCTTGGTTTCAGTGACTGCTGAAACCCTTGCTCCACTTCCTGTACAGAGCCAAATTAAGATGTTTTGGGGCCATGGACAAGAAAAGGATTGGGCCCTGTAGCAGGGCACTGAGGTGCCTGCTACTTGTGGAGTGATAAGTAAGGAATCCAGCTGGGTAACCAGTGGGAGTCAGCTGACTGGAAGGGGCAGGGCCTGGCTCCCATATAATCCCAGGCTGAGACCAGGCAGGCAGTTCCCCACTGGCAGCCAAGGGAGAAGGAGTTGTGCCAGAGCAAACAGCGAGGAGAAGCCTGACTGCCCGAGCAGCTCCTGGTTGCTGTTATGGGGTGGAGAATTCCGTGGTAGGGGCTGAATGTTGTTTAGCCGGAAGGCTTACATTTTATGTTATAGCCCAGGGGGTTGTGTTTTTGTGTTTGCTGTTTAGACCTGAGGACTGGGTGAGGCTATTAGGGGTTGGAGGAGGCCTTATAGGGGCTCCACGGTAGCATGGGGACCCCGTTGCCAGAGTGGGTGCTGCATTTGAGGTGCACTGACCCCAGCCTTGAGAAGGGGGAGCAGAGAATTGGAGGCCAAGTAAGGCCGAGGCTGCCTGAGCCCAGCGGAGGTTCGAGATCCCGAGGAGGAGAGTTGTAGGGGGGGCTAGGCACGGCCACCTGAGCCCCAGAGCAGAGGGGGCGGCAATTGACGAGCCCCAGAGGGGGGCACAGTTGTGAAACAAGGCTACAGAAAGCCAGAGTGCCAGAGGGTGCAGCGAGGGCCGAGGAGAGCCCGAGTGCCAGAGAGGGTGCAGAGAGCGACGAGGGCCGTGGAGAGCCCGAGCACCAGAGAGGGCGTGGAGAGTGAGACTGACCGAACAACATCTGGTACATCTGCGAGGCTTGGGCTGCGGAGGAAAGGAGCTGCAGATAGCATCCCCTGGCATCAGGGCAGAAAATGGGTAGATTCCTGCTTAATTCACATCCTCTAATTAAGCAAGTAACAACAAGGCATGGCAGAAGAGAAGGCAGATGGTTGGTCCATAACAGGTGGGCAGGGTTACTAGTGGCCAGACCCCGAAGAGGCACACCTGCCACAGGCCCCCACCTTCAGGGGCTCCTTCACCACAAAAGCTGGGGGTGGGGTTTATTATAGAAATATATCTCTCTATATAGAGATTTCTATATATAAAATTATATGCATCTACACTCCTAGTCACACACCAAAAGGGAAAACCATAAACCCGTCACAAAATTTGCACCCGTGCACCTGTACAAAGGCCTGTGGGCCACCTAAATCCATTACAATATATGCACCCGTGCACCTATATACAAATCTGCTGGCCTCACAGACCAGACGTCACAGTCCCTTCATCCCCACACTGATGACAAGGTCACAAACTCAGATCATCCATTGTCCATGTCGCTGTTGCTCCAGCTCCCGCTGGAGGACTCACTGCTGCTGTTGCTGTTGCTGCGGCTGTCCTTAGAGTCAGTCATCACTGTCACAGTCCATTTCGCTGCTGTGTGGGGGTTGGAAGATCTCTTTGCCAGGTGGCTTTGGCCGCATCCTCACTGTACCCTGCTACTGTTCTCTGGTAGTAGGTCTGGAATTCACTCAGAGCTATTTTAACACAATCTACCACCTCTACATCCTTGTGCTTGTACTTCAGGAGGTTCCTGGCTTTCCACAAGGCACTCCTGATGCATACATCTGTGTGTCCCAAAAGGCTCTCTCCAGCAACCTCTTGCTTCAGCACAGGATGTTCAGGTCATCCATGTAGGCCAGGATCTTGGCCTCTCGGTTGCTGCTGCCTGGGATGTGGACTCTGTGGTTCCCAGGGTCCTGCCTCAGGTGCTTGGCCAGGGGTTCAATGGTGCAGATGAATAGGATCGGGGAGAGTGGGCAGCCCTGCCAGACCCCTGACCGTGCTGTGATCCAGGTGCTCAGGAACCCACTGACCTGAACCTTGCTGCTCATGTCTGTGTACAGGATCCTGATCCAGCTAATGAAGGTCGGGAGGATTCCCATCTGCTCCAGGGTATTGAACAGGAACCAGTGGGATACTCTGTTGCAGGCCTTCTCCAGGTCCAGGTTCAAGACAGTGATGCTCTGCCCTCTCTCCCTCTCCAGCTGGAGTGTGTCTCTCAATTGCAGCAGGGCTTGACTAGTCCTCATGGATGACGGTACCTAGGATGGATTTGAATCACTCAGCCAAGACTTTGGCCAGCAGCTTGTAGTTGAAGTTCAAGAGAGTGATAGGCCTCCAGTTCTTCAACTCCTCCCTCAGACCCTTTTTGTACAGGAGGGTCATGAGGTTCCAGTCCATCCCCACATCCAACTGGGCCTCCTGCAGGCACTCTTGAAAGAGCTCCAGCAGGTCTGGGCCCACCAGGTCCCAGAAGGTCAGGTAAAACTCCTTGGGTAGGCCATCTGACCCATCAGTCTTACCATTCTTGAAACTCTGGATGGTCCTCTCAAGTTTCCTCCGCATCCAGTCCTCTTCCAGCTTCTGCTGCTTGTCCTCCATGAGGGTCTGGGTGACGTTTCACAGGCACAGCTGCACAGCCTCCTGGTCCACTGGCCTCTCGGCATAGAGCTCCTGGTAGAAGGTGTGGCGGGCCAGTAGGGGGTGCTTCTGCATTGAGCCACCCACCTCACTGCACCCAACCACCTTCCAGGCTCCGAGTGCCTCCCTGGGGGCGCCTCATGTCTGGCTGACCCCCTTCCAGAAGCACACCCACTAGCCTGGGGGTAGACCTGCCAGCACCCAGGGATGGGCTTGGTTCTGGCTCTGCGTCCCCTGGGAAACACAGGCCTAGTACCCCTTGAGGGTACTTGACTGACTTCAAGAACTTGGGGTTCTTCCTTCAGGTGGAAGCACAAGTAGTGGTCTCCCTTAGTCAGCCGAACAAAGGGGACCCCAAAGCATAATCTAGACCCGCTCCCAATAAGTCTCCCATGGTAGGTACAAAGGAGAACTTATTGGTTACAAGGAATAGGTTTGGAATCGGGTACAGAGTTGACCAGAATCAGAGAATTTCCATAGAGCAAACAGGGTGGCTGGAGTAGCCCTTGATCATGCATCTGAATTACTGCAAGCTATATATCTAGTTATATTTCAGGTAGTTTACTCACGAGTACCATCCAGAGGCAGGTGGAGAATCCCTCTGGAGGCAGGCAGTTCCCTGATCATGAGTTTTGAGAGAGAGAGCAAGTTTCAGATGGTCCGGCTCTTCTCTCCTCTGAGTCTTCCTCATGGTTGCTGCCCCCTCCTCCTGCGCAGTCCTTAACTTATATAGCCCTTGTGACCTCATTTACCTCATCCAATGGAGACCAGCACCTGTTGGCTGTCAGCCAACCAATTTGAAATGCAACACTAGTTGCTGGGCAGACTGGCAGTCTCTAGCCCACCAGGGAGCCCCAGCCCCTCACCCAGGTATGTGATGCCAATCATGTAGGCAGAGGGAGCAGGTTTCCCCCCTCCCTCAGGAATGTATCCAGCTTAAGTTACCTAAAGAGATAGGGTAAGGTGTGTACCCTCTGCAGGGCCCAAACTGTCATAGAGCAGAGTTTTTGGGGAGAAACAGAGGTGGCCTTCTGTCTCAGGGGGTGCACTGCCAATCTCAGGGAATGCACGTGCGCCTGTGTGCATCCCCAGTGCATCACCAATGGCATGTTGGCAGCATGTGATGCACTACATCCTGGGCTGCACCATCATCTCTAAACACATATATGCATATGAGGCTTCTTTGACATCATATTAAATACAGTCTCATGGGGCTACCCCTTTTTGTGATAGAAAGGATGAGAGGAATCATTGGACAGCTTGGACTCTTGCTCATACCCCTTTTACTGTTTCTCCAGCTGTGCCATGGTGGCACAGCTCCCAGTGGTGGCAACAAGCTTCCCTGCCCAGTGCTGCTCTGCTGCACCAGGCCCTGCCCACTGGGCCATGAAGGACCTGGAGGGAAGGCCACAGGGTAGACAGCCTTGAGCCTGCACCCCCCTTATCCCCATAGGCTCCACTCTGGCCATGGCACTATGGGGGAGGGGGAGCTAGGCTTCATGCTCCACTCTGCTGTAGGAGCTGCTGCTTCCTGTGGGTAACAGCCAGGGCTCGGATGCTGCTGTGGGGATCAGGGGGCTGTGGACCTGGGTCAGCCCTGGCAGCTGGCTGCCCCCTCCAGCAGGGCTGGGTGCCCCCTCCAGCAGGGCTGGGGTAGGAGGCTGTGGGTGGGGAGTGAGAGGCACCGGCAGGGGTGGAGTGAGGGGCACCAGCAGGGCTTGGGGGCTATGGCTTGGCAGTGAGGGGCCTGGACCTGTATTCTGGTGAGTGAAGGGGGCAAGGGGAGCTCTGATTTTCCATGATAAAAAGCCCCAAATCAAATACCAGAATGTATAGGTACTTAGAATTAATTTTATTATAGTGATTGAGGCACAGGTAGGCTTCCACACTGCTTTAAAGTTGTAAATATATCAGTAGAACATTGTGTTCAATTGAGACCTGTATATATATAGTGGCATTTAATTTTAATCACAGATTTTAGGTTTTTTAATCAGAGAATTTATGATTTTTAAGCAGATAAAACCAGGTCATTATCATCCCAGCCCCCTTAATGCTGTTCATTCTAAACTCTCTTCCATCGATTTGTACCCTGAACTAGCCACTTCACTATTGAAACCTTGTCTGTCAAGTCCCAGTTGTTATGGGGAAGCTCTAAATAATGTAATTAAAATGCAAAGGAGAGAAGAGGACTCACTGCTGTGAGTTCACACTCTTGTGGTCAAGTCAGTAATGGGTAAGTGGCAACCATAACTCTGGGGGGCCAAATTCACTGCTGGTGTAATTCAGTATGGTTCCAATAGCTTCAGCCAGGTGACAGTGTCTTACTCCAATGCAGGATCAGTTCCTGAATTTGCGCGTATGTTAGCTTAAATCGCAAGTGAATGGCAATATTTCTATATCAAATCTATTGTGCATCCTGCTTTAACAACAATTCCTGGACACAAGCACAGAAGCTGTTGTAGAGGGAATGTAATGGGTCACTCTTGTATGGCCACCAGAGAAATGAGGCCAAGGATGCCTTTGCCTCAGCAAGAGAAATGTTTTTTATCTCAGCAAACGTTTTCATGGCATCTGCCAGCACCCAGCTATCAAAGTCAGAGTGGAGAAACATTCCAGAGAAATGCTAGGCATGGCAGGAGGGCAGGTTTTATCTCGCCAGCTAGTCCTTGTTTCAGCTTCATGATTTGTTTGCTTCCACTCTTCTCCTTGCAAACCCTTGGCTGTGATAACAGATGCCCCACTCAAAGCACCACACTACATTAACTCTTTAAGTAGGTATTGTCCATGGTTCTCCTTTTCTTGTCTCCACTTGGATGAGCTGAGTTTTGCAGAGCCTTTAAGCAGTTAAGTGTAGATTCAAGCTTCCTTGTCATAACACTTAAGGGGAGGAATTTCATTAGTGGCATTGGACACTGATGCTGGAAGAGACAAGCTCCCTGAGTTTGCTCATGCAGCAGCATTTAGCAGTCAGTGAAGCATGCAGATCTCTGGAACTTCTGCTTTCCACTTTACCTCTTGACTCAGATGCAAAGGACCTGGTGCTCAGCCCAGTGAGCTGGGCTAGGGACAGAAGTTACACATAAACTGGTTTAAGTGATCAGAAACTGGTCTAAACCTGTAACAGAACAGAAGCTCAGTGCACATAAACCACTTTCAAAATGGCTGCAACTGGTTTAAGATAAACCTGGTTGAATGCAATATCAGACTTAACTGATTTGGATCAAACTGGTTTATGAAACTTTTGTCCCACACCCCTTCCTGGTCAAGGGTGACTGGTGCCTCCTGGGTCTGGGGGCAGGGCCCAGTTTGTGAGCAGGACGAGGAAGTGAACACACAACCAAGCAGCGGAGCTCTAGCGCCTCCCAGCTTCTGGCCAGAGACACTGAGGGCATGCGGTTGTATTTTCTGAATCAAAGGTAAATGTCTGTTCACTTCTGTTTCAATTTAATCTGTGCAGTTTAGACTAACCTGCAAAAACTGAACTGATTCCACCTTGGGCTTTTTGACTGCCTGTACTTAACCTCTTTTGGAGCACAATGCATGTCACAGATTCTTGCAAGCCTTTTCCCAGCAGAGGCTGCCACAAAATAGCAACTGAGATTGTCCATGTGGAGATACTTTTCCAATGGGCTTGTTAATGAATGAAGAAAAATTACCTCCAAAGAGACAGTTATTCTCAAACCACCAGATTCAACTCCCATTGAAATCAGTGGAAAGACTTCCATTGTCTGGTCCAGGCCACCAACTCTGGTATCCATCCAGGATAGGATGATGGAAATATGGCAGACCTATGGGTAACTGTGCACAGCTGTAGTAATCAATGTTAATTACAAAGGGCTCCATCTGTTTGTTGGCTCCCTTTCTTTCTGCAGGGTGCATTCTCCCAAAGGCAGGAAAAAAACTGGGAAAACTGCAAAAGAAAGCAAGCCAAAACTGGGAAACTAACTTTTTTCTCATACAATGTTTCCCGCCCCCTTTTTTTTTTTGGTCAGGCCACAGGTGGGCTCACTTAGTGTTGCGAGAAAAAGACAGAAAACTGGCACTGGCTGAAGCTGGTGGAACTTACCAGCTGTTTCCAAAGGTGCAATCAGGTATGCACTAAACATGGAAAGGCCGTGTGCCTTAAAAGATTTCACCCAGGCAGTCATGGTGAGGGGACCTCTTCATGTCCTAGGTACAAGGCAATGATTAAAACCCATAGACAGTAGGAATAGAGAACATTTCTGACTTTTCCAGGCTTATTTATCACCATGATCCTTTCCATGTTTTCCGATACCAAGGTAGCAGGCAGATGGGGATTTTTTTTAAAGGCCTAGAAGACACAGAAGAGTAGATGGTTCTGAAATGCTTTCAGTTCAATATCTGCTATCCCCCAACAGAAGCCATTTCATTTGTTAGTTGTCTGACTGGCCCCCACCTGCAACTGGAGCAACAGAGCCTCAGAAATCTTTCAGCAAACAAAATCCTTCCTCATTACAGACTCTTTGAGCATAGCTGCTCTTATGAAACTTGAAAGGCAGGCTGCTCAAAAGTGCTGCCCATACATGTTTACTGAGGACTCCAGCTTCCCTCTTCAGACTAAAACAGGTACTTTTTGTCTGGTCTGTCTAAACAAGTACAGCTGAGGAGCAAATGTTACAAAATTCCCTAGGTTTCAGTCATGCTAACTTTGGGTGACTGACATGAATTTGTGCAGGACTCTCATAAGCCTTAGTTAAGCAGTGCCATTTACTTGCATATCAGGTTCATGTGTTTCATGAGATGCTGCCATTTTCTTTAAGCTAAGGTTTGGCTTCAGCCCTCTCTTTTTAATTAAACACATCTGCTGTCTATGAAAAGAACACGGAATTTTTCACTGGAGTCAAAATGTAGGATTTCCAGGCCGGGCAGCATCCATCTAAGTCAAGAGAGAGCAATTATTTGGGACCAAGGGCCTCATAGGGAGCTTTGATGAACTGTTACGGGCCAGGTCAGCAACCCCACTGCCCCCAACAACTCACTGAAATCAAATCCCTATGGGTCTGTGGGTGGGCAGGGAGCCATGTTCAGGAGTGGGAGGGACAGGAGAGGCTGGGATCACATGCCCCTGCCCTCTGGGGTGTGGGGTTTCTGTGGGAGTGCGGGGTTATGCATGTGTCTGTCTGGGGTGGAGAGGGCTGCCTGGTTGCTAGGTCCTGAGCTGCACTACTTCATGCCACACCATCCCAGGGAGAGCAGCTTCAGCTGGCTGTTGCCCCAGTGCTCAGGGCTCTGGCTCCAGCTCCATAGAAGGTGACTGGGAGCTGAAGCTGGAGCCCCAGTGCTGGGACAGGAGTCACCTGGCTGAAGCTGCTTACCCACTCACCTGGAATGGCATGGCATGACACAGCATGGCATAGCAGGGGCAGGTTCGAGTGGGCTGTTCCTAGTGCAGCTGCAGCGGGCTGGGTGCTGCTCTGTGCCTCCTGCTTCTAGCAGCAGTTCCTCCTTCCACTCCTGCCACTCCATGCTGCGCCACTCCCAGCAGGTATGTGGGGCTGTGGCTCCAGATCCACCAGAAGGCAGGTGGGGGCTGAAGCTGGAGTCCCGTGCACTGGTGTAGGAGCTGCCTTACTAAAACTGCTCATCCAGAGTGGCATGGTGCAATGCAGCACAGCAGGGGCAAGATCAGAAGCCGGAGCTGCCGCTGGACCAGAGGTGCAGAGCAGTACCTGGCTACAGTCACACTGGGAACAGCCCCCTCCAGAAGCTAGGTGAAGCTGGGGTCCCGAATCCCCACTATGTCTTGCTGAACCATTAAGTGCACTGAGGGGATTGATGAGACTCACTTCCATGTAGTGATCCCTGGTACATCTCTGGCCAAGAGCTCCCAAATCCACAAAAATGCCAACGTGCACCAAGATAAAGATACAGACACTGTTTTTGTCATACAAAAGAAGAAGTGAACTGAAATTTATGACCATCAGACTCTCTGGAAGTCAATTCCAATTCATGTAAAGCATAACTGCATCACAATGGAAAGTGAAGTAATCCTTTCAAATGCTCCACGCAGAAAACCTCTGTAGTTTGGCTAGGGGCAGACATTACACATAAACCGGTTTAAGTGATCAGAAACTAGTTTAAACTTGTAACAGAACATAAGTTCAGTGCACATAAACCAGTTTCAAAATGGCTGAAACTGGTTTAAGATAAACCTGGTTGCATATAGTATCAAATTTAACTGATTTGGGTCAAACCAGTTTATGTCCCAGACCCTTTCCTGATTTAAGTTTAAACCAGAGTCCCCCAGCATCCCAGATGATTTACAGCCCTGGGCTGGGCGGTACTCTCTGCTCCAGAGAACAGGGTTAGCCCTGGCCTTCTGCTCAGGACTGCAGACAGCAGTATCTGCCTGGCTTCCCCCTCCCCTTGCCGATTGCTGTTCAAGCAGGGTTCCACTCCTCCCTCCTATCTCCCATAGCACAGACCTGAACCCCACAGACCATAGGCATGTGGTATGCTCGGTAATACTGAGAGGTGTCTGTGTGCGTCTCCAAGTTCACTGGGACAGGCAGACAGAACAGTGTCTGCTTAGGGCTTTGTGGAGCTAATCAATGGGTCAGCTGGTAATGTCCCTCTGTTCCTTCCTTGGAAAAAGCTGTTTAAGAAGAGCTGTAACTAATGAGAGAGGATTTTGTTTTGTTAATGGGCTGATAAACGCTGTGTTGTCAGCTCCCTGCTGGCTCCCTCACCTGTCAAGTTGTCAGACAGTATGAAGAAGCAGGGAGAGGGAGATTGAAAAACTCAGTATCATCAACAGATGCATGCACTGCACACACAACCTTTGCCTCCAAGTGCTAGCTGGGGGCTGGAGGCTGGCAACACTCCCATGCCTTGAACAGTGAGCGGGGAAAAGCCTGGGAAGGTACAGGCAGGCTGGGGGCTTACAACCCTCCCTAATCAGAGCATCCTGCTAGGTCCTGGCCAAGCTTACCCCAATCCCCTCAGCTCCGCATTGGAGAAGGGAAGGGAGGGCTTCTCTGGCACCCCAGCTTCTAGCCTGAGCCACTGCAGGCATGTGCCTGCATTTTCTCAGTCCAGAGGGAATGTCTGTACAGCTGCAAACTGATTCAACTTAAACAAGTTAGATTAACCTGCAAAGGTTGAATCAATTCAGGCTCAGGCTTTTTGAATGTCTGTGCCTAGCCTTTATGTCAAAAATAACAAATAAGCATATTTTATAGGCATCAGATTCTACACAGCAGGGTCCTTGTTTATACAAATGCAATTGAAAACTTCAGTAAGCTGGTTTCCTGCATATTCTGTAAAGCACCTGACACAATCCAATGTGCTGTAAAAATAATAAGTAATAAGACCAACATAGTTTTACATAGATGGAGTAATACTTATTCATATACTTGTATGTGTGAGAGAGACAAATCTGGGCTGAGCAATACTTATAGATTCATAGATTCATAGATGCTAGGGTCGGAAGGGACCTCAATAGATCATTGAGTCCGACCCCCTGCATAAGCAGGAAAGAGTGCTGGGCCTACATTACCCCAGCTAGATACACATCCAA
>NW_017728950.1:20325640-20357370 GCF_001723895.1 Crocodylus porosus | reverse complement strand
TTTCACCCCCTCGTCCAAGTCGCTGATGAAGACATTAAAGAGTATCGGTCCAAGCACCGAGCCCTGCGGGACCCCACTGCCCACACTCTTCCAGGTCGAAACCGACCCATCCACCACAACTCTCTGGGTGCGACCCTCCAGCCAATTCTCCACCCACTTACTGTATGATAAGCTCTTCTGGAACTACTATAGTCCATGGGGGTTGTATTGCATCAGGCTTAAATTTGGCCTACTATTTTGTAATCATCTCTATCTCTGAGGAAAGGATCCATTGTAGGCGGTAGATACAGTTCACAAGTAAGTCAAAATTAGTTATGTTGCAGCTTGAAAATAGCAGAGATATCATTTTCCCTCTGAGCATGAGGTTACAGAAGGGCTGTCCTGATGCTTCTGAGAAATCTGTGTGACCCTTTTCCATGCAATCTGCACTAACCCAGACACAAAAGGATCAAACAACATTCAAAACAATCTCTTCTTCCAGGGATCTCAGCCCAGATCCCAGGAAAAGCTGATTCTAGAGCCCATGAGACAAAGCCAACTCTCTCAGCTTGTCTCGCTGAAGAATCTTTAAAACTTTAGAAAGGTAGCAGCAATTCAGCCTGTCTTTCCAAGGCTCAAAACTTGTTTATATTCTCAGTAACAGGATCTGGAAGACTACATGCAGTAGTGCCACCCAGTGACATTCCTATAACAATAGTCTAATTCTGTCCTACTGTGTTAACCTTAAAATATAGTTAATTTAGAACGACTTTTTAGAAGATTTTTCTTTTCTTTTTTTTGTAGGAAGACAGGGAATTTCATGAAGGGAAGAATATGAGAAATACTGAATATCTCAGACAGTGCCAACCTATAAGGAACAGGCATCGTCTCTTCTTAATGCAGCTGGGCATGGTTTGTAAGAAAATGCTCTTTCTTGGAACTCAGAATGGATCTGCAGTTGTTTTACCTGAAAACGTAAGTGACTCAAGTATCTAGCTAAACTGAAACTGTTAAAGCTGCTGATCTGTGCAAATCTCTAGAAGCAGAAATATGTTAGAACTTCAAGTTACTATTCATACACTATGGGATAAAGTAAAACAGCCTTTCATCATCCAAAAAGAAAACTAATTCCCTTGCCCAGACTCCTGTATTGTGCTGGGATTGTTGGGAGCAAAACCAATGATCGGGGCTTACTTTGTCTTCTGACATGAAATTTTGGAACTCAAATGCAATACATAAAATCCACTCTTGGGAGAAATGCTATAAAGACTCAGTAACACTAGCAAAGTTTAAGTGTTAGTGGTTCTTTGCTTAAAAAAAGAAATCATTCCTTGCTTTTTCTTTCTTCAGAAGCCTCTTTGGTGCACTAGACTTAGACTTCTCCATCCTGTACCAAGAGGTTGAGAGAAGTATGACCTGCCTGGCTACTTTCCTTTTTGGGCCAGGCCTAGATAGTGACCCTGAAGAGCTGGAGCTGGCTGTGATGATGCCCTCCACCTCTTTCAGTTCCTGGTCCAGGCGTGTATCTCCTTTGAGTTCAGATGTGTCAACCTACGAGGGAACATAAACTAGTTTGTCCCCCACTGGGCCACTGAGGGAGCACTCTGTATGGTAGAAGATGCAAAACCAAATGTGTGACCCAGTTAAGGGTGTTGGAATAAGAGGTTTCAATCTCTGTTGATAATGGGCTTTTCTTAGTGAGGAATATTTAATGCCTGGGTCCTGGTGAGTGTGGCAGGGCAGTTGGGGTGCCTGACACTAAGAGATCAGGCAGCCTGCAGTGCTGCTGGTAGGTATGGGCCAGGGCTGACTGGGAGTTAGCTAAACCAGAGAGCCTCAGGTGAGGCTAAGCCTGATGGAGGGAGTCACCTGTCTCAGAAGGAGGGCTGGGCTGAGAGCAGATATAAACCCAGGCCCTGAGAGAAGCCAGCAGCAAGATCTTGAAGCCTGCTGAGTGAACATCAGATCAGTGGGATGGCTGCAGCCCCAGAAAGATGGCAGAAATGAATGAAGAGAGAGGAGGGGCCCATAAGGAGGGGATCCAAAGGGGGTGGGGACCCACAAGGGAGTGAGGTCCGCAAGGGAGTGGGGCCCAGAGAGAGTGGGGGTCAAAAGAGCCCAGGAAGAGACTGAGGGGCCTGGCAGTCCAGGGAAGAGTTGTGTGAGAGACCAAAGGGTCTGAGGGCCAGAGAAGAGCTGTACAAGAGACAGAAAAAGAACATCAGTGAGGATGCCATCTGTGGGGCTTGGGGCGTGGTGTAGGGGTGAAACAGAGCCACACAATTAGCCCATCAGGCCTTGACCATGAACCTGGTGACCATTACAATAAGGCTAGGGCAGCCTTCTGCATTTTATGCAACTAATTACATCAAGACATGAAGGGTGAGAAGGGCATTCTACCCATAGAACAGGGTAAAAATACTTTTTTTTTGTCTCCAGGGGCTTTGCAGCCACCCACAGAGATGGTACCTTGTCACAATGAGGCCATTCACTTCTGCACTTTCATTTTTTGTTTCTACCTTTTTTATAATAAAGGTCTTGGTAATTTTATTTTATTTTTAAAAAGGGTCCATCTACGCTTTTTTTTCTGGCCTTGCATAAGGTGGCTGAGTGATGAAGGAAATGGACTGTGAATCCACTGTGCTCTGGGTACATGGGTTCAAATACTCACTGTGATTCATACAAGTTAAGGACTGGAAGGGACCTTAGAGATCATCAGGTTCAGCTGCCTGCTCAAGGCAGCAAAGACTGTTGGGGTCAGATGACCCCAGCAAGGTGTGTGTTCAGTCATCTTTTAAAGATCCCCGGGGAAGGTGATTATACCACCTCTGAGGGGAGTCTATTCCAGACTCTGGACACACAAACCATAAAGAAATTTTTCCTAATGTCTAATCTGAAGTGATCCTCTATCAGTTTGTGAACATAATTCCTAGTCTTCCCCTGTGGTGCCTCAGTTTCATAGTAGCTAGGGTCAGGAGGGACCTGAAGAGATCATCTAGCCTGACGCCCTGCCACAGGCAGGAATGAAAACTGGGTTCACAAGACCCCAGACAGGGATCATCTAACCTCTTGTTGAATTTGGCCAAAGTAGGGGCGAGGACCACTTCCCCAGGAAGCTGGTTCCAGATTCTGGCCACCCTAGCTGTAAAATATTGCTTCCTGATCTCTAACCTAAGCCTATTCTCCATCAGCTTATTACCATTGTTCCTCATCACCCCAGGTGGTGCTGGGGAGAAAAGGGCTCTTCCTATTTGCTGATGATCTCCCCTGATGAGTTTGTAGGCAGCCACCAGGTCCCCCCTCAGCCTCCTCTTGCCCAGGCTGAACAGGTTCAGGTCCCTCAGTCTCTCCTCATAGGGCCTTGTCCTGCTGCCCTCTAACCAAACGGGTGGCCCTCCTCTGAACTATCTCCAGGCTGGCCACATCCTTTTGAAGTGCGGTGCCCAGTACTGGATGCAGTACTTCAACTGTGGCCTGACCAATGTTGCATAGAGGGGGAGTATCACCTCTCTGGACCGGCTTGAGATGCAACTTTGGATGCATGACAAGTTATGGCTGGCCTTCCTGACTGCAGTCTGGCATTGGAGGCTCATGTTCATCTTGGAGTCAGTAATGACTCCGAGATCCCTTTCCGCCTCTGCTTTCAAGAGGGGAACGCCCCAGTCTGTATGTATGCTGTGGATTCCTTCTCCCAAGGTGCAGCACCCTGTATTTGTCTACGTTGAACCCCATCCTATTCTCATCTGCCCACTTTTGTAGTCTGTCTAAATCTAGTTGCAGCCTCTCTCTCCCTTCAAGTGTACCCACCTCGCCCCACATCTCAGTGTCATCAGCAAACTTGGACAGTGTGCTTTCAACCGCCTTGTCCAAGTCACTGATGAAGATGTTAAACAGTGTGGGCCCAAGGACTGAGCCCTGGGGGACCCTGCTGCTCACATCTTGCTAGGTTGAATATGACCTGTCCACCACTACTCTCTGGGTGCGCCCCATCAACCAGTTTTTTACCCATCCGACTGTGTAGGCATCAATGCCACAGGCGCCTAATTTATTGATGAGAATGGGGTGAGAGACAGTGTCAAAGCCTTCTTAAAATCTAGAAAGACTACGTCAATGGTGACACCATCATCCATCATCCAAGGATTTAGTTACCTGGTCATAAAAGGTAATCAGTTTGGTCAGGCAGGACTTGTCTTTGATGAACCCATGCAGATTGCCCCTGAGCATGATCTCCCCTGCTGGCCCCCCACAGCTGTGCTCCTTTATGATTTTCTCCAAGATCTTCCCGAGGACCGAGGTGAGGCTTGTGGACCTATAGTTACTTGGTCCTCCTTCCTCTCTTCCTTAAAAATGGGGACCACATTAGCTAATTTCCAATCCCCTGGCACCTGGCCAGATGACCATGTATGCTCATATAGCTGGGTCAAAGGCTCCACAATGACCCCTGCCAACTCCCTCAACATCCTTGGGTGGAGGGCATCTGGGCCTGCAGATTTAAAAATGTCCAGCCCTTCCAGAATATCTCTAACTACATCTGCGCTGACCCAAGGCCTGACAGAGCTATCCCCGAGGCTGTCCCTACCTCTGGTAGGAGGGATATCCTGGTCCCTGTTCAAGAAAACAGAGGCAAAGAAACTGTTAAAAATATCAGCTTTCTTGTCTGGTGTAGCCACAAGGTTACCATTTGATTCTTGATGAACAGGTGTTCTCCTACCCCCTGATGTTCACATCTTATATACTTAAAGGCTGTCACCAAGTCCCCTCTAAGTCTTCTCTTTTCCAGGCTGAACAGTCCCATGTCCCTCAGCCTCTCCTTGTATGGTCTGTTCTCCAGACCTCTAATCATTTGTGTGGCCCTCCTTTGGATTCTTTCCAGTCTCTTCACATCCTTCTTGAAATGTGGCACCCAGAACTGGACACAGTATTCCAGCTGTGGCCTCATCCATGTTGAGTAGAGTGGGACGATGGCATCCTTGTCTTGCTTGTGATCCATTGGTTGATGCATGCCAGGGTGGTGTTCGCTTCGCTGACTATAGCATTGCACTGGTGGCTCATGTTCATTTTATGGTCAGTTGTGACCCCCTAGGTCTCTTCTGGTTGTGGTGCTGACTATCATAGCACCACCAAGCCTGTAAGTATGTTGTGGGTTATTTCTCCCCAGATGGAGCACTTTACATTTTTTGGTGTTAAACATTATCTAGTTTAGATCCACCCACTTTACAAGCCTGTCCAGGTCAGCCTATATTCTCAGCCTGTCTTCCAGCATGACCACACTTCCCATAACTTGGTGTTGTCCATGAACTTTGCCAATATGTTTTCCGCACCTGTGTCCAAATCATTGATGAAAATGTTGAAAAGCACTATTCTGAGTACTGAGTCTTGAGTACCACTGGTCACCTTTTGCCACATCGACTTGGTTCCATCTATTAACACTCTCTGGGTCCAACCGCAGAGCCAGTTTCCTAGCAACCAGACAGTTAACTTGTTGAGGCTGCAACTTGCCAATTTGATCATGAGGACATGGTGTGGAGACCAAGTCAAAGGCCTTGTGGAAATCCAAGTATATGATGTTGACCTCATCTCCCTTATCCAGGTGGCAGGTTACCTGATCATATCAGGAGATGAGGTTGGTCAGACATGACCTGCCCGCAATAAAGCCATGTTGGCTGTGATGTGCTTTGCTATGGGCCCTCCCTCAGCTACCCGCGCTCTTTTATTTATTTATTTATTGGTGGCAGCAGGAGGGGGAAGGCCCATGCACTTTGAATTGTTGAGAATCTTCCCTACCTGGCATCTGGTGAGGTAGAAGGGGTACTAGCATAATTAAGGGTAGGTGACCAAGGCACCATCAACTTGGAGGAAGCACAAAAATGGCAGTTGGCTAAGCCTCTGTTGCTGCCACTGCCATCCAGAGCACAAGAATCTGTTTGTTTTGTCTCTTTGGGAAGAGATAACCAAGATGGCATCTCAAGTCCTTTGGTGGAGCTGTGTAGGTGCAATCCCAACTCCACTGAAATGCACAAGTGTTTTGCACTGACTTCAGAACCACAATTTCACCCACACCAGAGAAGTAAGGATTATCTGGAGGAGTAATGGATGCAGAACATAGATGACAGAAGTGGAGCAATCACTTGGGGCTATTTAGTCAGTCACTTTGTGTGGCAGGGGTGGGCAGTGTGTAAGTTATATCCATTATTTCAAGGGTGTGCTTTTTGCTTGGTAGTCCCCATCAGGATAAGTGTGACCTGCAGGCAAGCTGTGCTACACTGACAAACAGTTGTTTTTTCTATGCATTTCTAGTAGAATGGGGTGTCCTTTGATTGGATATTCAAGACCCGTTTCTAAGTGACTTCGGGGTTTTCTGTAGTGCAATTTTAGTTTTGTTTTCTCTCTCTCAGCTTGGGCCAATTTGGGAAACATCCAGTTCATTACATTTTTCTACTAATTTAAGGAACTAGGTAGGAATTCACAGCTTGTGTGTTACCAGGGCTCAACTCTCTCAGGTCCTATTGGCTTCTTGGGGACGTAAAGGTTTTCAGCACACCTGGAAACCAGGCCATTGGCTTCTCAGCTATGCATGCAGTGTTCTGAACTTGCCTAGGAGCATTGGGCAGGCACCGCCTTCCTCTGAGTAACTCTGAACTAGCCCATGCAGGAGGTGTGTGACAGCCATGTATTATGGACTAGTGGTTTGGCCTGTCAGGACAGCTCCTATTTCCTGGGTAACCATTCAACATGGAAATTAAAAATAATCAAAAGTCGGTTGACAGGAGGCAAAAGAGATTAGTTCTCACAGTTGGTTTGACATGTGGAAAACACAGTAGTGGACTGGGGAAAATAGGGAAGAGAATTTTTATTAGGAAGGACAATTGGAAAACAGAAGTTTTGTCCCACAATACATTCCATTATTCCCAAATTTCCCTTCTTTCTTAACTATGAAATTTTTAAAATTTAGCATGGAATGAAAATTCCAATTTTTTTATTCCACCAAACCTAAATCGTCTAATTGAAACACTTTTTTTTCTGAGAATGTCAAATTGTTATTATATAATAAAATATTGCCTAATATATAAATGTAGTAGAACATTAGAATACTTTCAAAATTAAAAAAATAAAGTTGAAACAAAGTTATCTCATTTCAATTTAAATAATTTAATAATGTCTTCAATTGAAAAAAAATGAAATCCACACATTCCTGTGAGACTTTAATTTCAACAAAACAGCATCTTCTGACAGAAAAATGTAATGTCCAAAATTTTTGGATGACCTATATTGGGCAGGTACTTTGACAGTGGATGCAAAAGATTTTTTTTGCAAAGAACTTGAAAGTTTGCCTTGTGTAAATGAACTTGTCCTTAACATGCCTGCTGTCTTAAATGCACTGTTACTGTAATGAAAAACATGCTGTACACTGCCAAGAAGAAAAAGAATTTTGTCATGTATGGAAAGTTGCAGGGAAATCCACTCATTGTATTCCTCAGAGTTAAAAAGTTCACGTATTGTTCATCAGATAAAAGGTATAAATAGTACATAGGAAATGTACAAACAATGCCTTGCAAATAGCATTCCACTAATTAGAAAAGAAGAGTATTAATGCTGTCATTATCTCAGGACAAAGAGTGAGCTATTGGAGTGAGTTATGTACAGCAAAGAAATCTGACTTTCTTAGTAGGCTGGGCATTCTTTTGTTTGATGTCATGACAAAAACATACAGTGAATAATCCTTATAGAATAGCTGCTGTGGATCTCCAGCCCAAGAGTGCTTTCCTGCCCATCACTCTGAATGGGGTGAATGAATTTCAGGGCCTTCCCTTAATCCTTTAGGTAGTGTATTGCCTACAGCTTCTGGCTCCGGCAGCTGGGAGTGGGTGACATTTCCTTTCAGATTATGATAGGTGTGGAGCTCTCACACACGCACAGTTGCTCTTTCCTTGGCTCAGGTGAAACTTCTGTCTGAAAAATGCCATGAACAGCCCTAAGGGAAGCTGCAGCTCACCACCCAGCACACAGAGCAGTTTTCTGTAGACCCTGGTGGGTCAGGGAAGCTTTCCAAATATCAATTCCCATCATCCTTTACTGTGAACAAACTTCATGCTAAGGGTATGCACTAGGCAAATGTAAAATTCCTTTCTCTTCACTGCAGCTCTTGGCATACAATGTGGACATTTAAGAGCCAGAGCATATGGCTGGGCTGCGTAACTTGGTGTTTAGAAACAGCCGAGCGAATGGAGCCTGCAAACATGAACAAGGCACCAAAATCCTGAGGAGCTTTTACCACACAGTCACAAACATTCAACAGCCTTTACAAACAGTTTCAATGTGTGCCTTGCCTCCATCCAATGACCTCTGTCCGGTACACACAGTCATCCCTCAGGTCAAGCAAAAGAAAATGGGTTTTAAATCTAGACCCAAAGTTTCACCCTGTAGGCCACACCTGGGAAGCAGACCATGTAGACGTATGTTCCAATGCCCTACATAAAGGCACAGTGCACATATGCTCCATTTCTGACGAGTTTCACGGTGCTGCATTTCTGTCATCTTGTATGCAAGTATTGTATTGCATACAGATGCCACTGCCCCTGTGGAAACTCTCAGGGTAGTGGCTTTGATGTCTTTAATAGGGCCACTGCAAGCAAGCCACTGGTCCTGAAACTTGTGTGATGGGTTGGCTGGCAGTGACCTAGCCCAGGGGTTTGGAAGGGCAAAAGATGATTGGAGGACTTGGGATTCCCTTTCCTCCCCGATCTGGTAATGATTTGGCCCAGGGGTTTTGAAGGGGTACAAGATGATTGGAGGACTTGGGATTCCCTTTCCGCACCAATCAGGCCCCAGAGACTAACCCCCCCGTGTCCCGATTGGCCTCTTGGGTCACCTGGAGGGGGATAAAAGGGGCAGCGTGGGCTGACTCAGGGGAGAGACCAGTGAGGGACAACAAGGAAGGAGCTTCACAGAGCTGGCAAGAGCTGAGCCAGCAGGGCACAGTGCCCTGGAAGACCGTAAAAGAGCAGGACCTGCAGGCAGCAGTGGGACCCTCAGCAGCGCAGCATGCGGCTGGCAGGAGAGGCTCCCCGCTGGGCTCCAGGATCCCCTAGGAGAGGCTGCAGCCAGCAGGAGAGGCTCCCCAGCTCCAGCAAGGATCTGAGCAGTGACCTGAGGGGTTCCCAGCTCTGCCTCCAGCTCCTCCAATCAAAGGCCAGGCAGCTCAATGTGAGGCCAGGGCTTCAGGAAGGTCAAGACCCCTAGCAGGCTGGAGCAGTGCTACCTGTGGTGGCTGTGGGGTAATATTCCTGTTTATCATGTGGGAGATCTGGGCTCAAGTCCTAGCTAAGGTGACTTGGGGTGAGTGAGCTAACAAGAAGCAAATCTTGCAGTGGAAAGGGGCCATTGTGTTTTTCCCTCCCTTTCTCCCCCTCCAGGTACTAAGGCCCTATATTTCCTTGTTATTTGACATTTTGTGCCTTTTTATATTTCACCAACCCATATTGTTTGTTCTGCTGTTTGTGTTTTTATATTTTGTTAACCCTGTTTTATGTCAATGATTGAAAGTGTCTAACCTTTGTTGAATCCTGTCCCCTTGGGGTACTGTAGTATCCACTATACCCTCTGATTTATGCCTGTTATGTTTCCAGTATTAAAAGGTATATGGTTAAGTCTCCATTGGTGGTCTGGCTCTGGTCTATAGGGGGAGGAGAGTCCCCATACCTCCCACAGTGCTTGTGCACCTGCTTTGATCCTTTCAATTGGAGAGGGGTACCTCTTGGAGTACTGCCCGGGTTACACTTGCAATGCTAACTGAGGTCCTGAGAAAGGAAGAGACTTGCCTACTGTCACCTGTCTGGTTAGTAACAGAGCTGCATGTAGAGACAAACCCCTGAGTCCCAGTCCAGTACTCTAGTCAGTGGACCACACTGCCTGCCAGGAGTCTTTACTTAGTTGGACTGCGATATACATGGGGTGTGTCTGGTGCTCAGGGAATATATTGCTGGCACATGATGTCCTTCTATTGCTCTATTAGCTGTGCAGTCTCACTGTAAAACTGGTAGAAAGAAATGCAAGCAGAATGGAAAACAAAACCAAAGAACTCTGGGTGCCCTATTAGAGCTAGCACATTTGAAAGCTGCATTCCCATTCACTTCTAAAGCAGTTCTCTTACAAACCGTTTTTGTACCAGGAACCCATTTGTAAACATCGCTGGCCAGTCCTGATCCAGTGCTTCTCACTCCCTCCACTGCCAGGCTCCAGCCCCTAGTATGAAAAAGCCATGGTTTCCCATGTTTTTCTTCTTTAAAAAAGAATCCATGTTTAAAGTTCGTAACCCTTTTATATATTCTTGTGACCCACTTTTGGGTCACAACCCATGGATTGAGAAATACTGTTTTAGAGTATGCACCGATTTGTGATGACATCAGGGCTAGGGTCAGAAGTTGCACATAAACTCGTTTAAGTGATCAGAAACTGGTTTAAACCTGTAACAGAACATAAGTTCAGTGCACATAATCCAGTTTCAAACCTGGTTGAATGCGGTATCAGACTTAAATGATTGAGCTCAAATCAGTTTATGGAACTTCTGCCTCAGACCCCTTCCTGATTTAAGCTAAACCAAAGTCCCCCAGCATCCTGGCATGCTCTGCAGCCCTGTTTCTGCTCCAGCAGAGCAGGGCTGGCCTTGGCCCTGCTAGGGCAGACTTGGGGGGCTATGGCTGCCCCTCTGGGCCCTGATGCCGCCACTCACCCCGCGCAGTCTGTGGCAGCTCTGCCTCCCCTGCTTCTGCCCACAGTGCAGTCACTCCTTGCCCTACCCTGGGAAGAGGCTTGCACTCCCAGAACACCATGACAGGGGCTGCTGCCCAGTGAGGGTCACTCCTCCCTTGCTGCTTCACTGGGAGGGGCAGGGGCATGGCCAGAGGCTGGCTGACATGGCCCCCTTAGGCAACAGGGGCAGGGAGGGGGGTTATTTCCCCCTCCCTCTGGCATCTGGCAGAAGGGACAGGGAAGGAGCTTATTTTGCCGCTTGCCCCACACAGGAACCGATTGGTGGAGGTGGGAATCTGGGCTGGCAGACCCTGGCTGTGGTCTCCTGGGGGCAGAGAGGGTGGAGGGGGGAATAAATCCCTTCCCTACCCCCTTTGCCTCAGGGGGCCATGCCAGCTGGAGTCTGGCCATGTCCCCACACCTGCCACTGCACCAGGGAGGGGGAAGTACCAGGTACACCTGGCTCAGGTCCGTGCTGGTGGGACAGGTTTAGTTCAGGATTAATTCCCCCCACTCCCTGGCCAGTTCATTTGAGACTACTGTTGAGATTGGTCGCCGCCCCACCCACCAGCACAGCTTCTCTGCAACTGAGGGAATGCTGTAGCAACCCCCACCTTCTGGCCTGAGCCATTGCAGGCATGTGCCCACATTTCTGAAGTTAAAAGTGAATGTCTCTAGACTTGCAAATTGGTTTAATCTATGCAGGTTTGACTAGCCTGCACAGATTGAAAAGACACTTCCTTTTCCTTAGGCAGAATCCTTCTAGGAATCAGTTACCCAGTACTTGTCTCTCCCTGTATGCTTTGTGCTTACTATAGGTAATGAAAATAGGAAGTGTGATGTAGAAGAAAAAGGTTATTGTGGGATTGCTGCAGGAGGCCTGCACACCCAGGAAGTCCTAAACACACTGAAAAGATGTGTGAGCAAGGAGCCATGTATGAACAGGTTGACCTCATACCCAGAAATTCACCCCAAGGCTAGGCTACACAGCTCATGGGACTGAGCGAAGCAATTTGCAGAGAACATAGCAAATATAGTCTTGAGTGGCTGCATCTACATGAGACATTGTCATTACTGTGCAGTTATTTAGCACTTGTATAAACAAGTGCTAAATGACTGCACAATAACCTGAGTTACCGAGCAGTCACACTAAGTAATGGCTTTTTCGTGATGGTGACTAAGCAGTAGCTTATGACTACTGTGCAGTCAGCATCTCATGGAGCTTGTGGCCAGGGAAGAAAGCCAGATGGTGTGATTAAGGAACTGGTTATCAATGACAACACCAGTAGTTTCCCAGCACTTCCCTACAGAAAATCAACTGAAATCATGGAAAGCTAGGATTGGAAGGGACTTTAGGAAGTCACCTAGTTCAACCCCCTGCTCAAAGCAGAACCATCCTCAACTACAGCATTCCAGCCAGGGCTTTGTCGAGTCAGGCCTTAAAGAGCTACAAGGATGGAGATTCCACCACCTCTCTGAGTCACCTGTTCCAGTGCTTCACTACCCTCCTAGTTACAAAGTTTTTTCCTAACATCCAATTGAAACTTCCTATGCTGCAACTTGAGACCATTGCTCCTTGTTCTGTCATCTACCACCACTGAGAACAGTTTAGCTCCATCTTCTTTGGAACCACTCTTCAGGTAGCTGAAGGTTGCTATCCAATCCCTCCTCAGTCTTTTTTTTTCCAGGTTAAATAAGCCCAGTTCCCTCAGCCTCTCCTCAGAAGTCATGTGCCCCAGCCTCCTCACCATTTTCACTGTCTCTATTGGACTCTCTCCAACTTGTCCACATCCTTTTTGTAGTGGGGGGCCCAAACTGGACACAGTGCTCCAAATGTGGCTTCACCAGTGCAGAAGAGAGGAGAATAATTACTTCCCTCAATCTGCTGGCAATGCTCTTACTAATGCAGCCCAGTATGCTTCTTAGCCTTCTTGGCAACAGAAACACACTGTTGACTCATCCAGCTTATTATCCACTGTAACCCCCAGGCTGTTTTTTGCAGAGCTGCTGTTTAGCTAGTTGGTTCCAAACCTGTAGTGGTGCATGGGATTCCTCCATCCTAAGTGAAGGACTTTGCACTTGTCCTTCATGAGATTTCTTGTAGCCCAATCCTCCAATTTGTCTAGGTAATTCTGAATACTAGTTTTATCCTCCACTGTATCTACCACTCCTCCCAGCTTGATGTAATCTGCAAACTTGCTGAGGATGCAATCCATCCCATCTTCCAGATTGTTAATGAAGATATTGAATGCAAAAGGCCCCAGGACCAACCCTTGGGACACTCCATTTGGTACTGGCTGCCAACTACAGATTGAGCCATTGGTTGCTACCTGTTGAATCTGATGAACCGGCCAGCTCTTTACCCACCTTCAGTCCATTCATTCAACCCACGCTTCCTTAACTTGCTTGCTTAAATGACAGGACCAATAAAAAGATTTGACAAACACATGTCTCTGCTTTAGAAAGAGTCCTTTTGTGAGTATTTTTCCCTCACAAGTTAGTAATGTTTGGTGGAGAAGAGAAACATTTTGTTAAAAGCTTTTAGTTAGCTCTGAAGTTATCCAACTAGAAGCTACAAGAATCTTGGAGATGGCAATTTTTTTCTTTTCCCAAGTTGGTTGAAAAGTTGAAATTTCAAAGGTTTTTATTCGGTTTTTTTGGATTGTAAAATATAAGTAGGTAAGTCAATATATTTTGTTCTTTTTTTCTTACTTGTTTTACTCTAAATGAATTTATATTAAAATAATCTTTTCAAATTCCTAAAAAGGGAACTTTTCATTTTAAAAAAGTCATAAAAAATGCCTCAACAATCTCAAGCTACCTTTTTTAAGTTTTGTTGAAGTGAGAAATCCATTCCTGGAAACTCTTTTTGTCAAGCTGTAATTTTTTAATGCAAAAACATTTAATGGGAATTTTTTTATTATCAATTGTTATCTAGTTGCTAAGACTTATAGTAGTAAGATCCACCCACCTGACTGGCCACCTCAGAGTCCATCAGGCCAGCCCAAGAAGCACAAACAGGCCTCCTAATTATGCATACAACAGGCGTTAAGTGCTGTGTTGCTCCTGAATTTTATAACTGCCTCAATTCCTTACTCTTTAATTCCTGACTCCTGGTTTAAGACCCATGACTTGCTTGGGGCCTCTTGGATTAAACCCACTGCTCTTGCCCCCAGCCCTCACCACTGTACTGGACTGCCTCCACCCACCTCTTTATTAGATTGGGACAGTTCTTTGAAAATGCCTCTTACCAAAAATGCCATTTTGCAGCTCTGGCTGCCTTACAGATGGGCCCTCCAAAACTACTAGACACATCTAGGAAATACTCACAGCTTTTTTGAGCAACATATCTGTATGAAGAAAAGCATTCTTGCATCGATTATCTTCAAAACAAAACGTAGCTACACAATAAAATGAGCTGAACCAGAGATACAGCTCAAACTGCCTTCAAATAGTGCTAACATGGAGGTTTTTTCCATATAAAACCACCTTAAACGTCCCACCAATGAGAAAACTTTGCAAAGGTTAGCCTTGCACATATTTTCCTCCTGCACACATATTATTTGTATTACCAAATCCTTTAAGTCAAGAAAAAAATCACAAAATTGAAGTTTGCTATTTAACTTGGTATCTAATGGCTGTTTTAGTGCAAAAAGCTCAAAGCACAGGAAGTTTTGAAACACATGGAATTACCCATGTGAGTAACTGAAGCCAAAACAGAAGTGAGACAAGAAGGTGAACAAAAGCTCTTTTAGAGTGGTCTGAGTAAGAAAGAAACAATGCAGTTCTCAGGAAAACCCTGTCCAGCGTGAGATGATGGTCTGAACTGATAGTTACCTCATGCATCAAATTAATCCCATCGACACTTTTGAATGATTAAATATAACTGTGACTGGGTTAGCACTTTAAGACTTGATGGAATCATAGTGGATGGCCAACATCAAGAGCAAGGCACTGTACTCATTCATGCTTAGTGGTCTGTGAGACATTTTGTACCATAGTTGAGAGCCACAGCCTCAGAGTATTGTTATACTAGGCTTCTGGCATTATACACAAAAAATGGTGGCAACTGCTTGGTCTAATACAACTCAACATTTTGTTTTAATCAATGTTAGCACCTGAGGATTCAGAAGAAACAACATCTCAAAACACCCTACATCTGGGACCATCACACACCACTTTGGGGTTAACTTCCCACTATCCTGTAACTTAAGGGGGTTGGTCCAGTTTACAATGAGTTCAGTGGGAGCTCAGTCAGTCCCTGTATGGACTCTTGTATTTCTCCAGCATCACTTTTGTTTCATCAGGACTGAACTTCCAGCAACTTCTTGTCCCCCTCATTCTAAAATGGCCAAATGTCCCATTGGTATGACATCAGTCATGATAGTACCTAGATCCCCATGGCTTAGGTATTTCAAAGACTGTCATGAAGGAGAATGTGGGCACAAGCTGTGTCCTTAAGTCCTTGAACAGGGACAGTCACAAAATGGTCCTCTAGAGAACCCTGCACAGAGAAGCCCTTGCTAGTAACTGCTCCATATTACCCTCAGGGACCTGCTGAAGAAAGAGCAGAACACCTGGCAGGGCTTCATCACTGGGACTAATGAGAGCAGGGGCTGATCATCAAACATCAAGTGGCTGAAAGACTTCAAACGTGGCTAACAAGTGAAGTTACTGTTTGCACAAGTTGATACTTCAGCTAATGTTTTTCCCAACTGAATAAAAAGCTTCTGTTATGATCTTTGCTATTCCACAGCTGTAAGCATTGGATAAATTAATGTGAGGAGCATGAACATCTCTTTATAAATGGTAGCTAAGGACTGTGGCTTCTATCAATTAAAGAAGTATCCAGTCTAACTGTACCTGGAAAGGGTACACTGCAGTGCAGCCAAAGGACAAAACCTCCCAGTCATGGGATAATCCAGATATGTGCCACCATTCATAGTTTTGTCATGACCTGGTTGTAGTTAGGGAGACTGTCAAAATTAATCAAGGCCACTGAATTATGCATGGAGAGGGAGGTGGCATTTCAGCCATCAGGAAGGCCAGAGGAAGGGGCAGGTGATGGGGGCTGTCTTGGACTAGCTTTCAGAATGTGGCACTTGTGGGGAAAGTTTAGTTGCAATTCTTGTCACTTCCTATTCCAATAGGTATACTGAGTCCTGTCTTGTCTTGCTTATCTCTGGTGCCTCTTCTCTATCTCATCATTGACCCTTTCCATCTCAAAGCAATGTAGGCCCTACTTTATGGCAGCTTTCCACTGGCAGCGGTCCAAAGTAATTGATTCCCAGCATTCGCCATTGATGCGCAATTTGCAAAGGTTTTTCTTGCAGACATCAACAAAATGGAGCTTCAGCCATCCAAGTGGACATTTGCCAGTGGCCAGCTCGCTGTAGAGTATGTCCTTGAGGATTTGGCCATTGCTCATATGATTCACATGTCCTAACCAATGGAGATATCTCTGTCTCAGGAGCACAAACATACTGAGTCTCTTGGCCCATTTCAGAACAGTAAAGTTGGAGATATCATCACGCCATGTTATGCCCAGGATATGGCGGAGTCATTGAAGTAGATGTAGACTAATCTGATCACAAGTAGACTGATTACAGCATGGTGGCAGTACTTCTCTTTGCTGGGCAGCAGAATGGATTTGCCCCCTGCAATTTGATTATGTGGTTGTATTGTTTGTTTTGATGTTTCTTGTTGAAAGTGGGGTGTTTTTGGATGGTTATTGTTCATGTGGGGAAGGGGCTAATCTGAGAATCTTGTGTCATTGTGTGGGATGCAGATGGCATGGTACATCATCACATACAACACAATATATATTTTTCTCCAGTTAAAGAAAAACTACAAGTTTTACTAATATACTGGGGGCTAGGGCTATATTATTCAGTTTAAGATTGAAATAAAAAGAAATATAAGTGTATTGGAGTGTGCACTGATTTGCTGTATCATCTATTATGCATAATAACACAACAAACTAGGCAAATATCATCAAAGAATGCTGTTTCATTAGTCTTATAGTCATTAGAATTACATGTACATACTTTTCAGATTCATAAGGCAAATCTAGCCTTCTTGAACATCTTGACAGTTCATCCAACGCTTCATTAAAAGTTTCTTCATGTCTGAGTTAATCTTCACCTCAGTTAACACTCCTGGCTAGAATTAAAAAACAGTCTTTGGGGCTATGAAATAGGTGCTCCATTACCAGGAGCCACTAGCAGACAGCAGAATGGCAGAAAACAAGATAGCTTAATTAATGGACTATCAAGACCACTAAAAAGGAGAGAGTGCTGTTAATACCTGTGCAATAAAGCATTTAGAAGGAATCAGGTAGAGTATAATGAGCCATGAGGTTAATTGATTCCCTCACTGCAGCCAGAATAGAAATGCTGCTGCCGCTGTCAGGCGGTTTTTAAACTTTGGGTGAACTGGGAATCAAAGAGGGGTGGGAGGGGAGGAACTGCACCACTGCACCTTCCCCCCCCAGATCCACTTCTGTATGGGGGCATTTATGCCCTTGTGAAAAATGCGGGTAAAGTCCCTGACATTGGTTCAGCAGCTGTCGCTTTAATTAACATGTTTATTACACAGTTGTCTGGTATGCTCTGCAAGTTCAGAGGGTGTTTCAGTGTGAAAAACCAGTTTGATCAAATGCTTGTAGCAGAGCCCAGCGTTCTGTATCACTGCACATATAAAGAGGCAGTCAGACGTAGCTAAGTACACAAGAAAGTGTATCCCACATTTCAGCAGCTGAAGCCAGTGGGTAACAGAAAAATGTAGGCGCAGCTATTTTGCCCTACAACTCTTACTACTTAAGTCTGTGAAGTGTGCCCATCCCAGTCTTTGTGAAACCAGTCAGTACATGCATTTGTCAGGAGAACCTAGCATGGCTTTCATTCTCCTTTGTCAATATTCCCCAGTTAAAAACTGAAAGAATAAAATACCGTTTTAAAACATATACATGATTTTTGGAAGGGCTCAAAAAGTGAGCAGGAGATTGGGTTGGATGACTTTCTCAGGTCCTTCCTAGTCCTTTTTTCTTATGATTCATTATTGTGATTCCATACAGGTTACTTTAAAAAGTTAGTAGTTTCCATTCTGTAACATGAAATACATGAGCTGGGATAACAGTACAGTGCAACTATAGTCTCTGCAATGTGGGGTTAGATTGCAGAGAAAGAGCCTGTATATCTCACTGCAGCTTTTGGGAAAGAGACTAAGCAAGCCTCAATGACACTGATACATTTTGCTGATTTGACACGAACTGAGGATCTGGCTCATCACTAGTTTCCAAAACCAAATTGGCCAAACATCAAAAAGATAGGGGCTTAATTTTTTGTAACTGAATAGAAAATGTAGGGGTGCCAAATTTCAGACATATCCATGCTGTTTTATTTCTTAGATGGCAGAAGGAGTTTATTCTTGGAGAGTGGATCTTCTGTCTTTCTGAAAATCTCAAGATGGGCGCCCAAACTCATGGTCAGCTAGTCTGTCTAACTGATAGTTATGTAACTGGAGTTGGGTTCAGAAAAGCAGCATGAACACTTTCTGGCTTGGCCATTATCACTGCTAGCAACAAAACATTTAGAATCAGAATTTAATTAGAAATTATGTTAGAAATATGTGTGCTACACAAGAACCCAGTTTCTTTTCTCAGTGCGATCCTGGCTCGGGAGGATGATTACTGTAGAACTGTTTTCCTTGTTCTCTTATGCTTCACCTTCCCCCTGGACCTCCAGTATCACAGGTGTTGCTCCTGACTGGTGGTCTGTGGCTGGTATGCTTGGTCTAAATAGAAATGCACCTGCTTATTTCACTAGCAAGAGGAATGGACATAGTTTCTTTGTAGCTTGTTTTCAGTCAAAGGTGCTTTCTCACATCACATCATTAGCTAGAGGTCCTAGAAAGATCTTGTATGAAGCCATTTCATTCTGTTGCATTGAACTGGAAGGTGGGGGAGGCAGTGGGGGAAGGACACCCCCCCCATGTTGGTTTGGGGCATCTCTGCCTCCATTTACAATTTCCCTGCCACCTACAGTTTTTTCCAAATACTTTAAACTTCATTGATTCACCTTATTAGATATTTTAAAAAGGAATCAAGTGCCTCAGGCTGCCAGATGAGAAATCACTCATTCCTTATTGCCTTTTTGGATCATAGGGGAACTGGACAGTATCTCCAGATGGCATCCTTTGGTGGCACTGAGCAAGCACAGCAGTTGTTCTATAGGCTCCTGTGCCTCCCCTCCTCTGTGACTGGAGGACAGGGGCCTGGTTGGGTGTCTTCATGCTGTGTTAATCTCAACTGCTCTTTCATTCAGTCCCCTAGAGACAGCTCTGTATTCCATAGCCCAGAGACTGATTGCCAGCGTGAGCCTGGCACTACTGTTGCAGCTCTTCTACCTACCTCTTCTTCCTTTGTGTGATCCTGGGCAGAGCTGGCCAAAAGTTGCAGGTTTCTATTCCATGGGGAAATACTTCTTTTTTTTTTAACTTTTTAATTTTGCTTCCAAAATGTAGGTTTGGTCCAAATCAGAGAAGTGTGTAAAAATGTCACACTTTTAGCTTCTTTTCTACCTTGGAGAACTCAAAACAACAGCAGAGTCTTCCAGTGCCTGAAGAAGGGTGTTTGTGCTCAAAAGCTTGCAAAGAACTTTTTTCCAACTACTTAGTTCATCTAATAAAATTTATCACATTGACCCAAGGAACCTTGCTTGCCTACATCCTTAGACCAACATGACTACAACCAAAAACCCTGTAAAAATATCCAAATGTTCCAGACCTCTCTGAAAAGTAGAAGTTCTATAGACATCACAGTTGTTCCATTCTTGCCATTTCCACAGCTCCTAAGAAGCCATGCCATGCAGGCTGCTCTAGAGTTATAAGTCTTATAAGCCTTAGGACTCCAAGCCAGGGCTCCCCAGTTCCCTGCCAGGTGTTTAGCCCAGGCTCCTAGGGCTTTTGAGTTCCCCATTTCATGGTAGGGAGCTTGCAACAAGTGTATATTGGAATATTGGGGGCCCCCCACCCTGGATTCAGTTGGAGTTCATTGAACCTGAACGCTGGCTAGCAGTACGGACAAAAGGGACTTGGGGGTCATGATTGACCACAAGATGAACATGAGCCATCAATGTGACGCTGCGGCTAGTAAAGCAACCAAAACGCTGGCTTGCATCCAAATCCTGGGACGTCATTCTCCCTTTGTACTCGGCCTTGGTGAGGCCGCAGCTGGAGTACTGCGTCCAGTTTTGGGCTCCACAATTCAAAAAGGAAGTGGAGAAGCTTGAGAGGGTGCAGAGGAGAGCCACATGCATAATCAAAGGTCAGGAAAACAGACCTTATGATGAGAGGCTGAGAGTCATGGGACTCTTCAGCCTGGAAAAGCACAGGCTCAGGGGTAATCTGGTGGCCACCTATAAGTTTATCAGGGGTTCTCACCAGGATCTCAGGGAACGTCTGTTCACCAGAGCGCCCCAAGGGATGACAAGGTCAAATGGTCACAAACTCCTCCATGACCGTTTCAGGCTGGACATAAGGAAGAACTTCTGTACTGTCCAAGCCCCCAAGGTCTGGAATAGACTGCCACTGGAGGTGGTTCAAGCACCTACTTTGGATGCCTTCAAGAGACAATTAGAAGCTTATCTTGCTGGGATCCTCTGACCCCTGCTAACTTCCTGCCTCTGGGGCAGTGGGCTGGACTCATAGATCTTGCAAGGTCTCTTCCAGCCCTAATGTCTATGAAATCTATGAACCCAACATGTTTAAAACAAAGCTTTCTTGGAAGATGCCAGTTCTGTGACCCTGAAATGTTTTGTTTAAAAAGAGCACACCTATCCACAAGAGAGGGCTTTTTGGAGAAGGAGGAGGCTCCCCGCAGGTTCTACCTCAGACATCTGAGCCCCTAGGCAAGGCAGGAGCTCCAAACCACCCCCATGCTTAGTGCTGCCTATTGGCCAGCTCTAGGTAGTGTCTTGCTCAGTGTTCAAGTGCTCTGGATCACCTTAATGATACATTTGATCTCCCAGTGCACTATCTGGGAAGCCAAGGTGCCCAACTCTGGATCTGGAATTCTGTTCTGGAGGCTTGGGGCCTAGAAGTTAGACACTGTGATGCCTATATCCATAGGCACCAAGTACATGGGGGCCCAAGGGCCTTGGCGCCCTCAGGAAGAGGGTAGGGTGACCACCTGTCCCTAATTGGGCAGGAGTGGGACGGTCCCAAAATGGGAATATCAAGTTCTTGTTGCATGACTCTGGGACAGCATTTTCTCAGATTACTAGTATCATGCAGGGATCTGGGTTTTCCATTCACCATGGCAAAACACAAGGAATGGCAGGTTTCTTCCTGCAGGCTGGCAGAGTTCTAGCTTGCAAGGAGTTGCAGGGAGTGGAATGTAGAAAGTGCCACATTCACGTGGCCAGGAATACAGCCAGGCAGTGGTAGAGAGCAGCTCCTCCAGCTGCCTGCAGGTAAATCTATGGTGGGAGTAGACTGAGGCCCATAGTGAAGGAGGGAGTGGGACAGGGGCTGGGCCTGGGATTGATGCTCAGCCATGGTGGTACATGAGGGCTGGGGCGGCAAACGGGACAGAGCCACACAGGGACGACGTGCAGGGGCTGCACACGGGTGCACGTGCAGCCCCTGAGTGTGGCGGTGCACCCCCTACAAAAAGGTGCTGCTGACAGTGGGCAGTTGCCGCTCTCCACCCTGCCGCCGACACCACCAGGGGCGTCTGCAGGCAGTCTGAGATCCCCACTGGACACTGCTGACGCTGCTGGCAGCATCTGCAGGTGGTCGCTGACCCTACCACCAACAGCGCTGGTAGTATTTGTGGGAACTCCCCCACTTACCACCGCCGCGCTTCTGCCGCTACCATACCCCACCAGCCGCCAGGGGCATGTGTTGTTCATGGAGCCACGGGTGGCTCCTTGCTGCTGCATGTGCTCCGGGGAGGGGGACATGTGGGGGCACATGTCCCCCAGATTTGTGCATGGGATGGGGGCAAATGTGGACTGCCCACTGTGGGGTTGGGGCTTCCTGCCTTGCTGCCCTTCCCCCGGGAACCCTGCATTGGCCATGCCACCATGGAGAGGCACTTCCTGCCCACCTGGCACCAGTAGGGGTGGCGGCGCAGAGTTGTGCCTCCTGCTGCTCCTGAGTGGGCAGGGGGTGTCTCACCATGGCGTGGCCAGTGCAGTACTCCTGGGAGAAGAGCAGCAGGGTGAGGAGCCTTGAGCCTGCATCCACCCCTGCGCACCAGCCATGTCACCATCTTAGCCCCCCGCCCCCCCCCGCAAAGATTAAAGTTGGCACCTGTGCCTATGTCTTTAATTGGATCTATCCCAAAATCCTTTATAAAAAGGGACATAATGAAAAAATAAATGTAAGTGGCAGCACGCAATCCCTGGATGTTTTTTAAGAGCAGATAAGTCATAAACCTGACTTGAGCAAGGAGTTGGACTAGATAGACTATCTCTTGAGTTCCCCTCTGGCCCTACTTTTCTATAATTCTAATAGGAGCCTGGCCTCATAGGTCAAGACTCATTAGTCAAGTGAGTGCTTTTGGCAAAAGGAAAAGCATAGTCCAAGTGCCATTATAATGTCTACCTGCCCATGGGCAAATCCAGGATTATGGTGAAGCAGGTGTAGCCACACATGAAAAGAATATCTCTAGTGCATGCAATCAAAAGGTGTGTGGCTGCACCACTCTTGTGATCCTGGATGCCAGTGAGCTCTGAGTTCACCAGCTGATCAGCGTGGGGTCTGGCCAGAATCCTTACTTTTGCATGGTTCTGAAGCCAGAGGTTGAGCACTGCTGCCACTTGCCTTTGCCCTCCCTGCCCACCCACACCCCAAATTCAGCAGCAAGACAAAAAGGGGATGAGTGGTAATGATGCTCAGCCCCTGCTTTCAGTCAGATTTGCATTAAACTTCCTCAGCCATGTTTTTGTGCTGTCTAGCTGCCCCTTCTCCATTCAAAACCAAGATGTTCTCCAAAGTACAAAAGGCAGGGTAGATACACACCCCTACAGCATTTATACACCTGCTCCAGGAGTGGGGGAGAGCACTTTAATTAAAGATTAACTCTGAGAGCTGCTCTAATTAAAGCTCCCATAGCATCATGTGTATCAACATCCCCATACTGAAAAATGGCAGCAGGGGTGCTTTAGCTAAAGCTCATTGAATGGGCTCTAGTTAAAGGAACCCTGCAGCCATTTTTCAGTGTAGGGTCACTGATACATGTGACGCTGGAGTCTGCTGAGGCACAGCAATTATCAAGTCGAGCAGACTCTATTACACATGGAATTACAGCACATCGGAGCAGTCTCACTGCACGTGTATAGGTGCCCCTATAGACTAAATAAGATATATAGAGGGTGCATCTACACAAGACATTTACTGTGCAGTCAACTAATTAAATGTGCAGTAAATGTCTCAGCCTCTACATATAAGCCCCTATTAGGGTGCATGAAACTAATAAATTCTGCAACCAAGCAGTTTTGTAAAATATAACTACTACCCTACTGCAGAGGGGTTTTTTGTGCATAGCAGTACATGTGTAGATACTGCCCTGGCTGGCTGGGGCACAGGGTGCTCCTGCGCAGGGCTAGCAAGCAGACAGCCCCAGCACTGAAGCACCTTGTGCCTCAGCCAACCCCTCCCACAGCCCATAGGGCCCACTCAGAGCAGTCCCGGGCTTGCAGCGGACCCAGAAAAAAAAAAAACTGTGCACCTAGTTTTACACATTTGTTTATGAAAATGAGAGTAAAATGGATCCAAAGAAAATAAAAACCCAACCCATTTTTCCTTCTGCTCAACCTTCCTAGCTTACCTTGGTTTCCAGCACACTGCCTCTTGTTCAAGCTGTATTTACTCAGGAATTGACTGTTCAGAGTTGGGATGGAGAGCCATTGTCTAAGATGAGACCAACTCCCATTACAAAATGCACGTTTGTCTTGCCAGCCTTGCAGCTGGGGAGATGGATTCCTTTGTATTCTTTTATCCAGCTGCAAAGACTCAAGAGTGATGGAAACAAAATGACTGACTAATGTGTCTAATACCTTGACAGAAAGTCAGTCAAAAAGATTGGGAAGATATTCTTGTTAGGACAGAACTTTCAAGTACAGATTGACAGAAAAGATTACTTCAGGGGCAGCATTGCTGGACATGGGTTGGGGTGGAGGTTTTGGAAGCCACATGTATAGCAGATAGTGTATTTTTGTCCCAAGCTAAACTCCAAACCAGTAGTATATAAATATTGCTAAAGCTCCTGGAAATAAGGGGTGCTATTTTTTACAAGACAATCCTGACTCTTGTGTTGTTTAGGTAGGATTGGAGGGATTCTGTTGGTATAATGTTCATTAGGTTATTCTCAGAGGCTTTCCTTCAAGATAGGGCATTTCTAGAAATTTGAACTAGGTTAGATTTCATACAAATCACTATCAGGGATAGTTTAGGATTGATGAAACCACTTCCTGTTACAGGAAGCTTGTCATAGGATTATGTACAAATCCATACTTGATCACTCACTAGAGGTTTTTAGGGTCAGTGTGTGTTGGATTCATTGTTTTTCTTGACTTGGAAATCTGAACTGACATGAAGACACCTCATACATAATCAATGATTTTTAGATCCTGTTTTCATTAATTTGATGCAAAGCTGCAGGTACCCTGACAATAAAACTGTACTGCATTTTAAGGGAGGATCCAAATGTGAATTACAGCAGAAATAATCTCACCACCTACACATTTTACTGGGACAAAATTTCATCCTTTAATTTTGATGTTCTTTTGTCAACAGCATGAACATATAGAAAATTGAACTTTGCCACCATTATTTACATCCATTCTTCTATAAATGACAGCTTTAGAGGAATATGAATAAAAGAATACAACCCAGAGGTTGTCAATTGTGTGAAAGTATTTCTTCTTTACAATGTGGGTGGTCCACTTGGCAGTTGCTATCGTTTCAGTATATACTGGTACAAAAGAGGATTAGAAGTACGTGCAAATGCAAAGAAGTCTAATTGCATGGTGTTTTGAAACCCTACTGGCCACATGATTCATATGTACCTCTAGCTGTGCTTAATGCACTTATTTCACTAATTGGTAGCAGAGTAAGAACGAAAATGCACTAATATTCTTGTTACTTTTACTGGAAATGTAGTTATTTAAACCCAGATCAATACTCCCATTTTACAGGTGGGGAAACAAGGCCAAATTTCTAAAATTCAGGCCCTAAAATTCCAAGTGCTCACTGATTTGGGGTGAACATAAGAAGTGCCATACTGGGTTGGAACAATGGTCCATATAGCCCACTACCCTGTCTCCAACAGTGGCAGGAGTAGATGCCTTAGGGAGAGCACTGAGTTAGGTTTATCTAGAGTGATTTATCCCCTGTTCATTACCCTTCCTGGCATCTACCATCATTGGTTTCAAGATGCCAGAGGAAGCATCTCTGACTGCTGTTTAATAGCTATTAATGGTTCTATCATTCATGCATTTGTCTAGTCCCTTTTTGAACCTGGCTGTACTATGCATCTCTACAATTTCCTGTGGCAATGAGTTCCACAAGTTAACTGCTCATTGCATAAAAAATACTTTCTCTTGATAGGTTTAAACGTGTCTCCTATTAGGTTCAGCAAATGCCCCCTAATCTGAGTATTCTGGGACTTGTTAAACAACAGTTCCCTATTCACTTTGTCCATGTCGTCACAATTTCATAGACCTCTCTCCTATCCCCCCTGGCCTTCTCTTTTTCAAACTGATGAGCCCTAGTCTTTTTAGTCGCTCTTGGTATGGCAACTGCTCCATATCCTTGATCATTTTCATTGCCCTTCTTGGTAGCTTTTGTAATTCTACTCTATCCTTTTTTGAGATGTGGAGACCAAAATTGCACACAGTATTCAGTATTCAACTACACACATGGTAGGCACACCATAGATTTATAATGGCATGATGTCATCTTCTGTTCTGTTTTCAGTTCCCCTCTTAATGATATCCAATATTTTACTGGGGGTTTTTTGGGGTCTCTGCTGCATATTGAATAGATGTTTTTAAGAGAACTACCTACAGTGACTCCAGTGTCTCTTTCCTGAGTCACAACAGCTAGTTCAGAACCTAGCATTGTATACGTATATTTGAGGTTACATTTCTCCGTGTGCCTTACCTTGCAGTTGTTCATCTCCCATTTTTTGCTGATTCATTTAGTTCAGCTTGACCTTTCTGTAGCTCCTCTCCAGCAGCTTGGGATTTGACTATCCAGAATAATTTAGTATAATCGGCAAACTTGAAAATTTCACAGTGCATTCTGTGACAGTTCCTGTCACTCTTGGCCCACTCTCCCCTTTCCCCAATTCACTTGTAGGCATTGCTGTTAGAATTAATCAGAAAGGCTGTTCTCTTTCTATAGGAGGAAGGAAACTGATGACAAGGGGTTCTAGTGCTTACTTGCTATCTGGCTATCTTATCTCTACTGTGACATATACCCAGGTCAATCCATGATTCCAACCCTTTCTGGACCTCAGTCCTACTAGGTTTGTGGTCTTCATGTGCTCCACTCTTTCACCCAACCTATCAACCACCTTCTTGACTCAGCCCCTACAGGGTCTAGAAGTCAGAGCCCCTAGTTTGGCAAGGCCACAGCCTAACTCTTAGGCCACAGCAGCAGGCTCTCAGGCCCCACACACCCAGCTTGGCTTCTAGGCTTAGAAATTTTATGTCTACACCTTTCAGCATATTCTTTCTACTGGAGTGTAACTTTCAGGATGTCAAGCACTCTGCTCTGCAGCCTCCTTATGGTCCCTAATAGCCACTTCTGGGGCACATCTACATGTGCTATTAAAGTGATTCAGTAAACTCTGGCGCAGTTCATGTTGGAGTTTATTGTTCCTGGGCAAGCTGTTTGCATATGTGCCCAGGACCGCAGCATGTTGAGCTGGGGTGGAGCAGCTCTGGCTGGCAGGGAGCTCTGGGGGTTAGTTTGGCAGCCTGGGGCTGCTCCAACCCAATTCAATGTGCTGTGGAGGGGCTGGATGGGGCACAAGTCAGTTTCAGTGTTGGGCTAGCTTGCAGGCAGCCCCTGCCCTGAAGCATCCTTGTGCCCCACCCAGTCCCATCAGCATCTACACATGTGTTGCAGTGGAGTAAATAACTGTCATAGGCTAGTACTTGAGTTTGGCAATACTATCCTGAAGCAGAGTTAATTAGTTTACTCTGTCCTAACAGCACTAGACATGTAGATGGTGACTTTTTTACTGCAGAGCTGATTAGGCAACTCCTCAGTAAATGTCTCATGTAGACATGTCCCTGGTCCACCAGATGTCAATCAAACTGAAATTATAACTTAAATTCATCCCTTGCTCTGGGTGAACAGACATAGGCTGTAAAGTGAAGCTTTGCCTCTTTGAGCTTACTAAGGAAGCAAAAATTCTAACTTAAGCTGATTTCCCCTCTGGGTAGAAAGACATGGTCTGTAATATGAAGCTTTGTTCCTTCAGCTCACTCCTCTAGCAGGCAAATATTTCTCTCCTGGTTACAAAGGATTGCCCACACTCTGACTAGGGACAGATATTACACATAAACAGGTTTAATTGATCAGAAACTGGTTTAAACCTGTAACAGAACAGACACTCAGTGCACATAAACCAGTTTCAAAATGGCCGAAACCAGTTTGAGATAAACCTGCCTGAATGTAGTATCAGACTTAAGTGATTTGGTTCAAACTGGTTTATGAAATGTCTGTCCCAGACCCCTTGCTTGTTTAGCTTAAATCAGAGTCCCCCACCGTCCCAGCATGCTCTCTGGGCTGGCCTCTCTGCTCCAGCCTCACCCCTCTGCTCCCCAGCCAGAGCAGGGACAGGCAGGGGTAGGGGTTTGGCAGGAGAGAGGTTTAATGCCCCCCCCCATACCACTGGCAGGGACCAGAGCCAGGTCTGCTGGGTGCTCCCTCCTTGCTGCTGCAGCAGGAGGGGGCTTATTCTGCCATACGCTGCCTTGAGCACAGACCGAGAGGCAGCTGTGGCTGGGCAGACTGAGGTGCGCTGGGGGCAGAGGGCAGAATAACCCTGCTCCTTGTTCCTCCCCAGGTGCCCTGTGTGGAGCAGTGAGCAGTGAGTGATCATGATAGGGGCAGCAACCCTCATCATGGTTTCCCTAAGCATAAGCTTCTTCCTGGCGGGAGGCCACGCTGCAGGGCAGGCAGAGCTGCTGCAGAGCAAGGCAGTGCTGCCAGGGCCTTGGAGGGGTCTAGTGCCCTCTGGATCCCGGTGCTGCCAAGTGCAGTCCACTGCAGCTCTGCCCGCCCTGCAGTGCAGCGCCCCCACTGGGAAGGGGCTCACACTCCCCAACATCAGACGCAGGGCTGCTGCCCCAATCAAGGGCCCTGCCTCCTCCTGCTGCAGCAGTAGGGTGGGGGCACAACCAGATGCCAGCCAGCAGGGCCTCTTGGTGGGGGGGAGGGGCAGGCAGGGATTGGGGTCATTCCCGCTCCCTCCAGCATCCAGCAGAGGGGACAGCAGAGGGCTTATTCTGCCCAGGGAGTAACCGCAGCAGCCACAGCAGGCAGATCTGGCTGCCAGTGCAGGTAGAGTGTAGACAAACCCCACTCTTAGTCCCCTTTTGCCTCAGGAGCCATGGTGCCCCGCTGCTGCAGCAGTGAGGAAGGAGTGCAGGCAGACCCGTCATGGGTCCCTGCCAGTGGGACAGGAAGCGGGGAATTAAACCACTCTCTAACCAGTTCAGCCCAGATTGGCCAGCCCCCCCCAGCACACTTCTCTTCAGCTGAGGCCATGCTCTAGCCCCCCCCCAGGTCCTAGCCTGCGTAAGTGCAGGCATTTGCCTACATTGCCTCAGTCCGTATCGAATGTCTGTCCTCTTACAAAGTGGTTCAACATAAACAGGTTAGACTGACCTGCAAAGGTTGAATCAATTCAGTCTCTGACTTTTTGAATGTCTGTCCCAAGCCTCTGTTATCTTTATCTGACCAACACAAATACAGTGTCTCAGAAGGATTTCCCCACCTGGGTCTACTCACTTGCCATCACAGTCTTCCCTCAATCTAGCAGGGAGCAATCTGTCTTCTCCTGCCATCTGGGCCTGAGTGCCCTCTTTCTTCTGGCCTAATCTTTCTGGCTACTGGCATCCCATAAAGTCTGAGCCGTAAAGGGGCCGCACCAGTTTTCCAAGCTTTTCTGCCCCTTCTCAGTAACACGGATTTGACTCTCTATTACAACCCCCATTTCCAGGGGACTGATGAAAATGTTGAACAAAATTGGACCCAGCATGGATCTCTGCAGGGCCCCTCTTTTGATGTCTCTCCATCTTGAAAAAGTGACCATTTAGCTCCCCTCTTTACTTCCAATCATTAATGAGTGCTTGATCCATAAAAGAACTTCCCCCCCACCCCCCACATCCCTTGGCAACTCAGTTTTTTTCAAAATCTTTGGTGAGGCACCTTGCCAGAAGCTTTGTGAAAGTACAAATATATTATGTTAACAGCATCCCCCTTGTGCACATGTTTCTTAATACCCTCAAAGAACTCCAGCAGATTGGTGAGGCAGAGACTGGAGTATGTTACATACCAGTGCCAACAATTTTGCAGTTTCACCTTTAAGTTCCTGTAGAACTGTTGGGTGCATGTCATCCAGTCCTGGTGACTTATTAGTATTTCATTTATCAATTTGTTCCAAACGTTTTTCTGTTGTCATTTCAATGTGATACAGCTCTTCAGACTTATCTTCTAAGAAGGATTGATTTGGTGTCGGAATTCCCTCAGTATTTTCTGCAGCAAAAAAAAAAAAAAAAAATCAATGAAAACAATTTACTTAGCTCCTCTGCTATGGCCAGAGGTATAACATGGCAGATAGGTTCTCAGGGCTTTGGGATGCATGGGGGCAGTGGTGACTTCCAGCTGCTGCTGCTGTGCTGCTAGCATGATAATGCAGCTGTGGTAGCAGATGTTGGTTTTGTGCCCCCCAGCTCAGTCAGTGCTTAATACTACTGGCTATGGTCCTATCATCCTTTTACTTATAATACCATTCTTTCACTTGCATGTCCTACCCTGGCATTCCTCTGTAGATTGTAACCTTGTATAACAGTATCCTATTGACTATCACCCTTCCATCAGGTATGTGTGATGCCTATTAAGTCAAAACAGTATTTAATACCAACATTCTAGCTCACCCATCTTATTTTTTAGGTTTCTGGCATTTGTGTAGAAGCACCTTTGTCCTTTCTCAGTTGCCTGTTACTACTCATGCTATTTGATTGGGACACCAAATGTTCTGACTTATCCTCACCAGTATCTACAGTTATATTTCCTACTCCTCTTCTATCCAGTTCAAGAGAGCTGTAACAGGATGGTCTGGCCCTTTAAGATGAAATAATCAGCCCTATTGGGGAAGCCTAGCCATGGGGCATCTAGGGAGTCCTCTCATAGGGCAGGAGGGATTGAGTTTTCTTGTTTATTTGTTCATTTGTTTGATGCTCAAAGACTGTATTTTAAGTGAAGGGGGTTGAGGAGCTCATCATGGAGTCAAACCTGCCTTCAGAGCCCAGCAGGCTAGGCAGTCTTCTTATAGGTGATAGAAAATGCAAACAGCCTCACCCAGAAACTGAAATGGATACCAAACCCTTGCTCAAGTAGGTGAGTATGACTGGGTATGATGTGCTTCAGTACAACCAAATTCAAACTGATCCATCCAGAAACAAAAATGGATGCATATCTGGAAAAATGCAACTGTAAAAAACACCAAGCAGTCCTGGTGAAAACCAACTAAAAGGTTCCTGGTGTGAACCTCTTGCCTCACGTGAGCCTCAGATGTAAGCAGGAAACAGAAAAGGAGAAGAAACCTGGGTATCTTATTTGTGCATGGCACTGGCAAGATAATTACTGGATAGCATGTCCAATTCTGATGTCCATGCGGCAAAAAAGGTGGTGCAAATTTGCAAAGCATTCACAGGAGAATTACAAGAATAGTTTGAAAAATATAAAACCTGCCCTTTCGTGAGACACTTAAACCTAAACCTCATTTTTAAGGCTGATGAGTGTGTTGTTATTTATTTAAACTTCTGTTACACCTAGGAGCTTATCTTGGCATGGGCGACTGGTGCCACCTTAGTCAGGGGGGGCACATGCCCCCCTCGCAACCAGTTAACTGGGAGGGTCCCGCCATGGCCAATCTCACTGACTTGGGGTCGGGGGGGGGAAGAGGTCCCCTCGCTGCAAAACTTACTGACCGGTGAGCAGTTGCAATGCTTCTGAAAGCAGCTGCAGCACTTCTGGAAGCAGCTGTGGCCTACATCCGGCACTCCCACTCCCTGTCTGGCGCTCGCAGTGGGGGTCACTGGTTTCATAGTTTCATAGTAGCTAGGGTTAGGAGGGACCTGAAGAGATCATCTAGCCTGAACCCCTGCCACAGGCAGGAATGAATACTGGGTTCTCAAGACCCCAGACAGGTGATCATCCAACCTCTTTTTTAATTTACCCAAAGTAGGGGCTGTGGCAGGAAGCCACCTTTGTTTCTCCCCAAAATCTCTGTGCTGTGACAATTTGATTAGGATGGCCCAGCAGAGGAGACACACCCTTACCCTATCTCTAGGTAATCTGAGCTGGCTACATTCCTGAGTGACGGGGGAAACCTGCTCTCTCTGCCTCATGACTGGTATCACCTAACCTGGGTGAGGGGCTTCTACTTGGTGGGATAGAGTGTGCCCGGCAGCTAGTGATGTATTTCAGATTGGTTGGCTGACAGCCAACTGGAGCTGGCCTCCACTGGACCAGGTGAATGAGGTCACAGAGGCTATATAAGTTAAGACTGCCCAGGAGGAGGGGGCAGCAGCCATGTGGGGGACTCAGACTTAGAGAGGAGTTTTACCATCTGAAACTGGCTCTCTCCCCCATAACTCATGAGCTAGGAATGGCCTGCCTCCAGAGGGAATCTCCAGCAACCTCTGGAGGATGCTTGTGAGTAAGCTACTCGAGATCTGATTAGATATCTA
>NW_017728950.1:20323741-20325410 GCF_001723895.1 Crocodylus porosus | reverse complement strand
CTTTGTGACCAGTGTAGGAGACTTACTGAAGGGTGGGTCTAAATTATGCCTAAGAGGCCCCTTAGGCCTGCAGACTAAGGGAGACTTTCCTTTTTGGCCCCCGACTTGGGGAAGTGCCCCAAGTGCCTGTACTGGGTACCATAGGACTATTAGGCCTGTGTTTCCCTGAGGACAGAGCCGAAACAGTCCCTTCTTGTCGTGGTGGCAGCTACGTTACCCTTGTGTGCTCCAGGAAGGGGGTCAGCCAGATGCGAGGCATCCCTAGGGAGGCACTCGGAGCCTGGAAGGTGGTCGGGTGCAGGGAGGTGGGTGGCTCAATGCAGGAGCGCCCCCTACTGGCCTGCCACAGGGGCAAGGACCACTTCCCTAGGAAGTTGGTTCCAGATTCTAGCCACCCTAACTGAAATATTGCCTCCTGATCTCTAGCCTAAATCTGTTCTTCATCAGCTTGTTACCATTGTTCCTCATCACCCCAGGTGCTGCTGGGGAGAACAGCGTTCTTCCTATTTGCTGATGATCTCCCCTGATGAGTCTGTAGGCAGCCACCAGGTCCCCCCTCAGCCTCCTCTTGCCCAGGCTGAATAGGTTTAGGTCCCTCAGTCTCTCCTCATAGGGCCTGTCCTGCTGCCCTCTCACCAAGTGGGTGGCCCTCCTCTGAACTCTCTCCAGGCTGGCCACTTCCTTTTTAGAGTGCGGTGCCCAGTACTGGATGCAGTACTCCAACTGTGGCCTGACCAATGTCGCATAGAGGGGGAGTATCACCTCTCTGGACTGGCTTGAGATGCATCTTTAGATGCATGACAAAGTATGGCTGCGGTCTGGCATTGGTGGCTCATCTTCATCTTGGAGCCAATAATGACTCCGAGATCCCTTTCCTCCTCTGTGCTTTCAAGAGGGGAATGCCCCAGTCTGTATGTATACTGTGGATTCCTTCTCCCAAGGTGCAGCACTCTGCATTTGTCTACATTGAACCCCATCCTGTTCTCATCTGCCCACTTTTGTAGTCTGTCTAAATCTAGTTGCAGCCTCTCTCTCTCCCTTCAAGTGTGCCCACCTCACCCCACATCTTAGTGTCATCAGCAAACTTGGACAATGTGCTTTCAACCGCCTCGTCCAAGCCACTCCCACTTGCAACATGTGTCGCCTCTGTATGCGTCACCACTTCATCATGGACAAAGACCCCTTTGGGTTAAGTTCTGAACAGTAAAAGACACAGCTGAGTGAGGACAGACTAAGAAGCCCGGAGAAACTATGAGACTTCCTTGGTCTATGTGGCAGGCAATGGTGTCAGCATACCAGCAACCTAACTGTTACTGAATTTGTGTCAATAGTGTGGCAATCGGTTGTTTTATAAGGAGAGATTTGAAAGAGAGCAATCAAGAAGGAATAGAATGAGGGCAGATCAATTGAAAGATGAACAGGCAAGTACCCAGAAAATCATTGTGCTTATCTTCCTCAGTGGGAAGGGACCTGAGCAGATCATTAAGTCCAACCCCCTGCCATGGCAGGAAAGAGTACTGGGGTCAAACGACCCCAGCAAGGTGATTGTCTAGCCTTGTCTTAAAGACCCCCAGAGTAGGAGCCAGCACCACTTCCCTTGGAAGTTGGGTCCAGATCCTAGCCGCCCTGACCGTGAAGTAGCGCCTCCTGATGTCTAATCTGAATTTAC
>NW_017728950.1:20308034-20323641 GCF_001723895.1 Crocodylus porosus | reverse complement strand
CCCTAAGCATAATCTCCCTCGCTGGCCCCTCGTGGATATGTGCCAGAATAATTCTCTCAAAAAGCTTGCCCAGGATGGAGGTAAGACTAACTGACCTATAGTTCCCCGGGTCCTCCTTCCTCCCTTTTTTGAAGACGAGAACCACATTGGCCCTCTTCCAGTCCTCTGGCACCACACCTGAGCACCACGAGTGCTCGTAAAGCCGTGCCAGGGGTCCCGCAATGACCTCAGCTAATTCCCTCAGCACTTTGAGGTGGAGACCATCTGGACCAGCTGATTTAACTACATCCAGGCCCTCCAGAAGTTCCCTGACTAGATCCTCACTGACCCTTGGCCTAGGTGCACCTCCCCTTGGGCTTGAAGGGGGCCCAGTGTCAGGGCTGATCTGCCCCCTGCTTAGGAAAGTGGAGGCAAAGAAGTCGTTAAATAGGTTAGCTTTGTCATCTGGTGTGATGACCAAATTTCCTAGCATGTCTTTCAGGGGCCCCACGTTGCCCAGTACCTTCTTTTTGCCCCCTATGTATTTAAAAAGAGACTTCTTCTTGTCCTTGATCCAGGTAGCTAGATCCAGTTCCATCTCCACCTTGGCATTCCTTTGAGGTGGGTCTCACACATCTCATCTTATTTCAGCATCTTGGATTTAGATAGTTTAGAGCACAGCTGTTTAACTGGTGGCCTGCAGCCTGAGAGGGGTTAAGTTGTCATCCCTGGATCTCCTTGGCTGCCACTCCCCTCATCGCTCTGGTTATACCAACAACTGCTGGGTTTCTCTTCCTCCTGTGACTTTCACTTGCCTGCCCTACCCCAGCGCAGGGCAATGCAGCTTGGGGAGCTGAGGGTGCAACTGAAAGTGTTTCTTTCAGGAGGAGAAATTGATGATGGAAGCAGGTGTTCTTTTCATGTAATTATATTTCCAACCCCTCTCCCTCCCCCCATATTTCAAGAACAGAAATGCATCGTGTTTCTAAGCCTCTTAAAATCAACCAATGCTCAGCTCCAAAAGCTCTCTCTTTCAGCTTTTTCTCAGGGTTATGTTACCAGTGCTTCTTTTTGCAGGATGCCTTTGTTTCACTGTTGTCTGCTTGCTGCCCATAGACTCACACAGCTGTAACAGAGACCCCTAATGCCTGTTACATAAATGGAGTGGCAGGACCATATAGCTGCAAAATCTGCAGACAGCCGACTTGATGCAAACTGTGAGCTGCGGCAGAGCTGACAGGGCTATTTCAGGCTTGAAAGAGCTGCAACGGAGCCTCATACCTGTTGATGATCCTAGTGGAAAACCCCTGTAACTGCTGTGTGCAAAAAAGGTATGTGTTTGGAGGGGGGGGGGGTGCAGAGCCGGGGGCTATATAAGCCTGGCTACTGAGCTTAAGTCCCAGTGGGTGCATCTACACAAGACACTTGATGTAGCCTAATAACACTGCAGTAGCATGCTGGGCAAAAACCATGCTAATATGCTACTGCGCAGTAGTATTAGGCGACTGTGAAGTAAGTATGGCAAAAAAAAAACTGTGTTGTGCTACTGTGCACTAACTGTAGTTATTGTGTATTTAGTTAATACTTCATTTATCAAGTACTAAACTAAAAGTGCAGTAACTACTGCACGTTAATGAACTTGAATGGCCCATACTAGGTTCAGGGAAGAAGCTCTGTGGGACTAGAGAGAGAAAAACCAACAAGAAAATGTTTATATTTTGGTTCCTGAGTTTGTGTTTGCCACAAGGCATGGGGTGGCTTTGAAGGGAAGTAGGGAGAATACTGTGGGTGTCTGGGGAAGGTGCTGCAAGCTCTGTTACTTGTTTCAGGGGAGAATGAAAAAAATTATTAAAGAATAGGTCCTTAGCCAGCAGTGGTGGTGTGTCTTATTGCAGCTGCCTGTAGAAGACACAAGATGGCGCTGCTAGCTAAGACCATGGACATGGTGGATTGGTTTAGTGTTTGGTCAGACTTTAAAGTTGAAGTTTAAAAACTTTAAACTTCAAGGTGGAGGGAAGTTGAACAAGGGATAGCAACCTACAGCTTGCCAGTCATATCCAGCCCACAGAGCCATTGGATCTCATCTGTGGACCTGTGACTTTGGCAGCATTTGGCAACGGTGAATTCCCTCAGGCTTCAGTGGGGAGAAGTGGCAGCAGTGGTGGACAGGTCCTAGCAATTGCCTGTCCCTGACATGAGCTTAGTCATTCTGAAAGGGTTGCCAACCACTGGGTTTGAATATTAATGCATGAGAACCATTGCAGAAGCTGCAAGGGGAGTTGGGAGGCCACAGAGAGACGCCTGCAAGTGAATGTTTGAGCTCAAGGCAGGCCAGCATATGTGAAAAACCAGAGCTTGTGGTGGGCCACTGCATGTGAGTGGATTATCTGACCTGCAGCAGGCTTACTGGGACAGTGGGCAGTGGCCCTATGGAAGCTTACCAGAGGTCTGGCTGTGGGGATGGGGTGCAGGTCCTGGCCTGTATGACGGGGCACAGGGGCTGGTTTGGGTGGGTACAGGGGGGCAGGGGGCTGGCCAGCAGCATGCCATTGGGTGCCTGGTCCACCATGGGTCACTGGGGCTGGGCTACCCCCTGCGCAGCTCTTGGGTTGTCCTGACCAACTGCAGATTACTTGAGCCAGACCTACCAATCGTGGGTCATTCATTTCAGTCCTACTACCCATAAGCTACTCGAGCTGATCCAGCTACTTGCAGGTCATTTCTTCTGACCTTACTATTCACAGGTTACTGGGGCCAGAATGCTCTGCTCAAGCCACTGTGGCCTGCCCCCTTCTCTTCCAGCCCCTCCCATGGCTCACTGAGGCCTGCCCATACCAAGTGCAGCTCATGGGCCATGCCACCCACCTGCAGTTTACTTGAGCTGACCCTACAAATCATGGATCATTCATTCTGACCTGACTACCCACAGGTAACTTGAGTGGATCCAACCACTTGTGTGGGTCATTCGTTCTGACCCTAGCACCTACAAGAAACCTGGGCCCCCCTGACCTACCATGGATCACTTGGGCCTGCCCAACCTGCCACAAGTAACTGAGGTTGGGCTGCCCCCGTGCAGCTCTGGGATCATTCTGATCACATGCAGGCTGCCTGAGGGGTAATGAGGCCAGTCTGGCCTGCCACGGGGCACTAGGGCTGGCTTGGCCTGCCACACCTTACTTTGTCCAGCCAAACTTATGTGCATCAGTCAGGCCTTCCCAGCTGACCATGTGTCAAATGGGTTGTCCCGACCCACCGCTCATCAGTTGTACTGGACTGACCACCCGTGGGTCACTTGTTCCCACATGACCCCCAGGAAACTCAGGCCAGCCCAGCCTGCTGTAGGTCACTTGGGCCAACCCAACTACCCTTGGGGCACTGGGGCCTGTGTGGCCCACTGTGGGGCAATGGGGCTATTCTGGCCTGCCATGGATAACTGGGACCAGAGTGGCCCACTGCAGCTCAAATGGCCCCTCCTGACCTGCTATGCATCAGTCGAGCTGATGCAGGTTGATCAGTGCCTCTGAACCTACTATGCACTATTCACGTCCTTCTAGTCTGCCATGGGCTCACTTGGGCCAGCCCAACCTGCCACAGAATACTTGGAGTGGCCCAATGACCTGCGTGACTTTTGAGATGACCTTATTGCCTGCACAACACTTGTTACTACCTGACCACCCTCAAGTTACTCAAGGCAACCTGACCCATCATGCGTTGCTCGGGCTGGCCCATCCTGCTGCACCTTATTCAGGCCTGCCCAACTTCCTGGTGAAGGGAGGGATGGAAGGATGCATAGAGGAAGTAAACTGATGTCTCCAACAGTGGTGCCACCGAGAGGGCTTCAGTTTCCTCAACCATAGTGTGTACTTCAGGGAGAAAGGACTCCTGGGAAGAGACAACATCCAACTCACACAGAGAGGTAAGCCCCTGTTCTCAGCCAGGATGGCCTATCTTCTAGAAAGGGCTTTAAACTAAGATTGTTGGGGGATGGGGAAACACAGACTGGAGTGTGCCTGGGGATTGACACACAAGAAAGCTCCGTAGATGGAGACACTAGAAAAGCCACTCTCATGGGAGCTGAGGGAGTAGTTTCCATCAGCATGACAGGAAGTTGAGGGCCTCAGAAAGAGGGCTGAGGTGCCTGTATACTAATCGCAGAAGCACAGGGAACAAGCAGGAAGAGCTAGCCCTCCTACTCTCTAGTGGTTATTATGATCTAGTAGGGAATATGGAGACCTGTTGGGACTCCTCACACAATTGAAGAGTAGCCATAGATGGCTATGCCCTTCATAGAAGGAAATGAGTCGGGAAGAAAGATGGGGGTGTGGCTCTTTATGTGAAGGAGCAATACACCTCCTTGGAGGCTGATGTCGGCCTCCAAGGAAGAATGACTTGAAACCCTCTGGGTCAAACTGTGTGGAGGGGGAGGGGCAGGGGTGTGTGGTGAGAGAGATCTAACTGTAGGTGTATACTACAGACCACCAAACCAAGGGGAGGAACCAATCTAGAGAGTTTGCCCGAGAACTGACAAGAGAGGCTGCATATGCATGGGATATCATCATCATGGGCGACTTCAATTACCCAGACATCTCTTGGGAGGAATGCTTAGCCAAGTCAGATCAGTCGCATTCCTTTCTGACCTGCATCAAAGAACATTTTTTGCCTTGGAAGTTACAAGGGCCAACCAGAGGCAATGCTCTTCTAGACTTGGTCCTGGCCAAAGGAGATGACCTGATGACTGACTTAAACAGAGGGCAGCCTGGGTGACAGCACCCATGAAACCATCACGTTCACTGTCCATTGCAAGATAGACAAACCAGATAGCAGGGTTGAAGTTTTGGACTTCAAAAATGCAAATTTCTACAAACTCAGGTCACTGGTAGGGGAAGTGCTGCAGAATCAGGGACCAAAGGCAAAAGGAGTACATGAACAGTGGTCATTCCTTAAGGACACGATCCTTGAAGCGCAAAGGAAGTCCATTCCCACACAGAGGAAACATAGCAAAAGGGCTGGGAAGCCCTCCTAGCTAAACAGGGAAATCATAGTCCTCTTAAGAAAGAGGAAAGAGGTGTACAACAAATGGAAGTTTGGGGCATGCCCCAAGGGAGGCCTATACAACAATGGCCCGCAGTTGTAGGGAACACATTAGAAGGGCTGAAGTGGTAACTGAACTAAAATTAGCAAAAGGGATCAAGGACAACAAGAAATCCTTCTTTAGGTATGTAAGGAACAGGAGGAAAAAAAACGGTGCCACTGCTCAACAATACAGGACAGCTGGTTACTGGTGCTCAGGAGAAAACTGAACTTCTGAATGACTACTTTGCTTCAGTTTTTCACAGGACCAAGAGAAAAAACATGCCAGACAGGGTACGGAAAGAGCAGGGTAGGAAGGACCACCTTCCTACTATTGCCGTAAAACTGGTGTGTAATCAATTTAAGAAGTTAGACATATAAGTCAGCAGGCTCAGATGAACTTCATCCAAGGGTGATGAAGGAGCTGGCTGAAGTCATAGCGGAACCCTTGGTGAAGCTCTTCCAAAACCCATGGCACTCCAGAGAGGTCCTTGAGGACTGGAAGAGGGCTAATGCTGTCCCCATCTTCAAGAAGTGGAGGAGGGGAGGACCTGGTCAACTATAGGTCAATTAGCCTAACTTCTATCCCAGGGAAAACCCTGGAAAAACTCATCAAGGAGTCTATGTGCAATAGGGTTGCAGAAGGTAGGATTCTGAATGGCAGCATCACTTCATCGTGGGCAGGTCTTGTCTTACCAACCTGATCTCCTTTTATGATCAGGTAACTTGCCACCTGGATAAGACAGAGGAGGTTGACATTGTATACCTTGACTTCCAAAAGGCTTTTGATCTGGTATCCCATGATGTTCTCATGAGAAAATTGGAAGATTGTGGGCTTAACTGCAAGACAGTTAGGTGGGTAGGAAGCTGGTTACAGGGTAGGACCCAGAGAATTCTTCTGAATTCTTGGTGAGAAGTGGTCAGTGGTATCCCTCAGAGGTTGGTGCTTGGTCCAGTGCTTTTTAGCATCTTCATCAATGATTTGGATATGGGAGTAAAGAGCTCACTGTCCAAATTTGCGGACAACACCAAATTATGGGGAAGTATGATCATATTTAAAGACAGGCTGCAGATATAGGCAGACCTAGACAGGTTAGCAAGTTGGGTAGATCAGAATCAGATGAGGTTTAACGTCAAGAAATGTAAAGTGCTCCACCTGGGAATGAACAATCCCCTGCACACCTACAGGCTTGACAACGCCAATGTGACTAGCACTATGAATGAAAGAGACTTGGGGGTAATAGTTGACCACAGTATGAACATGAGCCAGAAGTGCTACGCTGTAGCCAGCAGAGCAAATAACACTCTGGCATGCATCAATCAATGCATCTCCAGCAAAACCAAAGAAGTGATTCTTCTACTCTACTCGGCATTGGTGTGACTGCAGATGGAGTACTGCATCCAGTTCTGGGTGCTGTACTTCAACAATGATGTTGAAAAGCTCGAAAGAGTCCAGAGAAGGGCCACCTGTATGATGAGAGACTTGCATGGCAAGCTTTATGAAGTAAGGCTGAGGGACCTGGGACTCTTCAGCCTGAAGAAAAGAAGGCAGCTTACCGCTACATCAGGGGTGTGCACCAAGGACTCGGTGAACAACTGTTCACCAGAGAACCCTTGGGGAAAACCAGACGCAATGGTTACAAACTCTTGGAAGACAGTTTCAGGCTCAATATTAGGAAAAAACTGCTTCACAGTCAGGGTGTCCAGACTGTGGAATAAGCCCCCTCCAGAGGTGGTACAAATTGCCCACCCTGGAAATCTTCAAAAGGAGACTGGACAGTCACTTTACCAGGGTCACTTGACCCCAGTTGTCTTTGCTGCTTGGTGCAGGAGGGATGGACCTGATGGTCTTCCAAGGTCCCTTCCAGCTTACATTCTATGAATCTACGCTGCAGATCATTCAAACCAACCCAAGTCACCACAGGTTAATGGGGCTAGCCCAACCCCTGTAAGTCAGTGCATCTACCCAACCCACCATGCCATGCCTGACTTAGTCTATCCCATCCCGCTGTGTGAGACTCAAGCCTGCCCAACTAGCTGCACGTCACTCAGGCCAGCCCAACCTGGCTTAGGTCATTCCAATCAACCTGACTTGCTTCAGGTCACTGGGGCCAGACTGACCTGCTGGGCATCACTTGGGCCAGTCCAACCTGCCACATGTCACTCAGGCCAGCCTGACTTGCTGTGCATCTGTCAGGCATGCCAACCCACCATGCATTTGTTGGGTTCTTTGAACTCACTAGCCTGCCACAGGTCACTTGGGCTGGCCCAACCCACTGCATGTCACTCAGGCCTGCCCAACCGACCATGCATCACTCGGGATTCCTGCCACAGGTCTTTCAAGCTTACCCAACTCACCACAGTTCATTGGGGCTGGTCCAACCTGGACTCTCCTGAGTGATCACAGGTGAATCAAGCCAGGCTGCTACATCATTCAGGATCACCTGACCCACCTCATGTCATTCGGGTTGTCGGAACACACCTGGGCCTTTCCAGCTTGCCACAGGTCACTTGAGCTGATTTGACCACCCTCGGGGCACCGGGAGTGGTGTGGCCCACTGTGAGACAATAAGACTGGTCTGACCTGCCATGGATAACTGGGACTTGGACTGCTTCAGTTCCCATGTCCCCTCCCAAACCACCGTGGACCAGTCAGCCTACTCCAAGCTGCCATGGGTTACTCGGGGCCTCCAAGCCCACTGCCTGCCATTCAAGCCCTTTCAGTCTGCCACAGATCACTTGGGCTGACCCAACACCCCATGTGACTCTTAAGGTGACCTGTCTGTCTGCATGGCACTCATTACTACATCACCCCCCTCAGGTTACTCAAGCCAACCCAACCCCCACCATGGGTCACTTGAGCTAGGTTGACCCACCATGCATCACTCAGGACAGCTCCTTCTGCCATGGAGCTTTTGGGCCAGCCCATACCACTGCACGTCACTCAGGCCTGACCACCCTGCTGAGGGTCATTCCAGCCAACCCAGCTACTGCAGATCATTGGGGTTGGCCCAAACCACTATGGGTCTGTACAGCTGACCCAACCCACCATGTCACCTGGGCCAGTGTGACCTGTCACATATCACTTGGCACTCCTGACCCACTGCATGTCACTCACATTCCTGACCTTCCACAGCTAAATCCAGCCAGCCCACCACCTGTCATTTGGCCCACCCAACCTACCACACCTCAGTCAGGCTCTCCAAACCCACTGCCCACCATTCAGGCCCTTGCAGCCTGCCATGGATCACTCAAGCCAGCCAAATCTGCCATGGGATACTCAGGCCAGACAGTAGCAGCTCTTGGGGTAATGCTACTGACTGCCCTCCCATTACTCAAAGTGACCCGACCCACTGTGCATCACTCAGGCTGGTCCAACCTGCCAAGTGTCACTCAGGCCAGCCTGACCCACCATGTGTAATTTGAGCCAGTCCAACCTGCCGTGTGTCACACAAGCTGGCCTGACCCAACTTGCTGTGCATCACTTGGGCAGTCTCCACCTGCTGTGTGGCACTCTGGAACTCCCAACCTGCTGTGGGTAAATCAGACTGGCCTGCTACACATCAATTGGGCCTGCCAGACTCATCATGCATCATTTGGGTTCACCTGGACTGCCACACTCCAGTCGGGTACTCCAAACCCACTGCCTGCCATTGGGACCCTTCTAGCCACGGGTCATTTGGCCAGCCAAATCTGGCACAGGACATTTGGGCTAGCCTGAGGCCTCCAAGCTTTTGGGGCAACCCTATTGTCTGTATGGCACTTTTTACTACCAAACCACTCTCCGTTTACTCAGACTGACCTGACCCCTCATGGGTCACCCACTGCAGGTTATTCAGACTGACCTGACTCTCTGCAAGTCAATAGGGCCAGTCCAACCTACTGTGGGTCGTACAAGCAGGCCCAATCTGCCTCTGGACACTTGTTTCAGCCCAACACCCTGCATGGCTCTCAGGCCAACTTTACTGCCTGCCTGCTTGTTACTACCCAGTTTCCCTTAGGTTACTCAAACCTGCCCAAGCTGCCATGGTTCATTAATACCAGCCCAACCCCCTGTGTCACTGAGGCTGGCCTAACCCTCTGCATGTCACTGTGGCTGACCTGACCCACTGCACGTCACTCGGGCCAGCTCAACTTGCTGCGCATCACTTGGGTCAGCTTGACCTGCCATGCATCACTTGGGCCAGCTCAACCCACTTCATATCACCCAGACTGGCCCAACTGCCTCTGAACCAATCACTGGGAGGTCATTCTGGCCAGCCTGAGAAGCCAAAGGTCATTCAGTCTAAACTAACCACAAGCTTGTTAGTTGTTCCAACACAGCCCACCACAGGTCAACTGGGGCCACTCAACCAGCCATGGGTCACCCGGGTGGACCTGAGCACCCACAGTTCAGTTGGGATAACCTGACCACTCACGGGTCACACTGGCTGATGACCTGTATGTCTGTCTAGGCTACCCAGTCCCCCACAGGGTAGTTGAACTGACTTGCCCACCTGTATGTCACTCAGTCAGATGCAACCAATTGCATGTCATTTGGACTGATCCAACTACCTGCAGGTCACATGGGCTAAAGTGACAACCTTCAGATCACCCTGGCTGACCTGAGCACCTGTGGGTCAGTCAGGCCAACATAGCTACCTTTAGGTCAGCTTGAGCACCCCAGGGTCAGTTGAGCCTACCTGATCTGCAGTGGGTTAGTCAGGTTGATTTGAACACCTGCAGGTCACCTGGGCCAGGCTGACCACCTTGGGGTCACCCAAACTAACCCGACTACACGTGCATCCCCCTAGTGAACCTGACTATCTGTGGGTCACTCAGGCTGGCCTAACCTGCTGCAGTTCACTTGGGCTGACCCAACCTGCCACTGGTCAGTCAGGCTCACCCAGCCCACCATGGATCATTCTGGCTGGTCCAGTCCATCATGGGTCACCGAGGGTGCCCAACCCATGACCAGTCAGTTGAGCCAACCCAATCCAAAGTGGGTTAGTTGGGCTGGCTCAACCTGCTGTGGATCACTGGGACCTGCATGTCCTGTGTGTAGCTCTTGAGCTGTCCCAACCATCCACAGGTTACTCAAGCTGACCCTACGAATCACGGGTCATTCGTTCTGACCCAGCTACCCGCAGGTTACTTGAGCTGATCCTACCACTTGCAGGTCATTTATTCTGACCCACCATCTGCAGGTATCTTACACCTACCTAACACAACATGGGTCACTGGGACCTGCCCAACTTGCCTTAGGTCACTGGGCCCTAGTTGCTCCCCATGGGGCTCTTGGGCCATCCCAAGTGCCTGCAGATTACTCAAACCGACCCTGCTAATTGTGGGTCATTCATTCTAACCCTACCACTTGCAAGTGACCGAGGCCTGACTCTGCACAGGACACTGGGTCCCACCTGATCTGCTGTGGTTCATTGGAACCCACCTGATGCACCGCAGGTCACTGGGGCCCTCCAGATCTGCTATAGGACACTGGGGCTAGCCCAACATACCATGCATTTCTTAGGCTGGTGTGCCCCATTGCATGGCTCTTGGGCTGACATGACCACTCATGGGTCCTTGGTTCTGGCCTGACCACAGGCACATCATTGGGGTCAGCCCCACCCACAGTATGACACTGGACCTGGCCCAACCAGCCATGTTATGCTGGTCTGGCCCAAACCACTGCACAACACTGGGGTTGACCTGACCTGCTGTGCAACACTGGGGTTGGCCCCAACCGGCCACATGACACTGGGACCCTTTTGCCCTCTGTGGGGTTCTTGAGTCAACCCTACCAATTGTGGGTCATTCATTTCAACCTAACCACCCTCAGGTCAGTTCAGTTGACCCAACCACCCAAAGGTCAGTCAAGGTGATCAACCTTGGCTCTGTCAGGCCAACCTGACTACCCATGGGTCCATTAGGCTGAGCTGACCACATGTGGATCACCCAAGCCAACCCAATAACCTATGGTTCATCCAGGCCAGCCTGACCACCTGTGGGTCACAGGGACTGACCCAATCACCCACTGGTGTTGGGTCCATAAGACCTGCTGGTGGTTGGGTCAGTCCCTGTGACCCACAGGTGGTCAGGTCGGCCTGGCTTAGCTACAAAAAGCACATCTTAAATACCAAAGCCAAAGTCAACACATGAAACAACATTCTACATAAGCTCACAAATTCCAAATGGGAATGCTCAAGTTACAGTAAACATATTGACACAATCCTAAATTATATAAGCAGAATTATAACTGTCACACGCACACCATAATGGTGGCATTGATGTGCAAGGCACCAAGATGGCGAGCCCCGCCCTTCTTCCCCACAACCATCACAAAAGGGTAAAACAAACGCTGCCATACCATTACTTTCGTTATCAGAGCGTCACCAACATAGGTGAGGTCAGCTAGTCTGTAACGCCAAATAAGGCCAGGACACAGAACCCAGAGAGGTGATAGGTGAAAACAGCCAGCTCACCATTAAGCGCGTCACCTGAGTGATATAAGGGAGTGCACAGCCACACCCAAGTGAGGTCGTTTATCACCCAGGCAACATAAGCTGGACTCGCGTTAACCTTCCCATAGAGAGCTAATCGGCCCTTCTAACCCCGCTGTTCCAGTCCCTTGTGCTGTGATCGGACAGCAGCGTTACAATAACAGGTTGCCTAAACCCCACCCCAGTTCCCTGCCCATGTGCACTATTTGGCAGAGCACCCCCCCTACCTCATGAGAAAAGTAGGTGACATTGACCAGCATGGACAAGAGTCAGACAACCGCCACCTGCTATATGGACATCAACCAGTGCTTCATTGTCTCTCATCAAGAAACAGCTTTCTGTCCTCTACCATGCCATTGATCACATCACCAGAATCAGCCAGAACTACCCTTTCGCAAAAAGAATGGGAGAAACTAGGCAATAAAGCTGTTGAATGGAGCCAGTGAGGAATTGCCTCCAGCAAGGAGTTAGCATGCAGCTCTAATTACAAATGGCACATATGGCAGAGCCTGAATAGATTGAGAGTGGGTCTCAGCAGATGCAACAGTCTCATGGAATCATGGGGCCTCTATGTGACAAAACCACGTGTTTGTCAGGAGAAGCAAACCATGGAACATCTCCGGAGATGCTCAGCCATAGCATCTCCCCACAAGATTTAGCAACACCAACATCAGAAGCAGTATTTTGTGCAGAATATTGGGAGCTGGCCATATAGAAGGGCTGGACTGGAGACACAACAAAGAAGAAGGCTGACCCATGGATCGTTGGGACAGTTCTTCTTTCTGACTCACAGTTCCCTGCAAGATATAAGCTCCTTACCTACAGTTTCCAGGGCATCTCAGGTTTCAGCCAGTCACTCACCTGCAGCCATCCATCTCAGTCACTTCTCTCCTGGCTGCCTGCAGGGCCAAAATGATCACCTGACTTCAGGCACTGGTCTTATAAGCCTCTACAAGCCCCACCCCTTCTTGTCAGGTGGCTCTCCAGCCACCCACCAAGGTTTCTACTTAGGCCTGATTGCCTCCAGGGCATCTTATGGCTGCTACTCTGTAGCAGTACCCACACTGTCCAAACAGGGCTCTGCCCTACTGTCCTGTTGTTTAGCTGCTAGCTGTTGGGGAAGAAATCAAACTTTGTGTTGTGGTTGAATCAGAACTGACAGAGCTAGCCTTTTTTTATTTAGGGCTGTACTGTTATCACAGGGAGAATTCCATACAGCAAGGGGAATCGCCCATTTGTCTGTTACAAAGGTATTCTCAAACTCTATAAGTTTACAGGCATATTTATACTTAAGACAGAGAGAAAAAAAATACAACCTTGGAGAAAAAAATAGGAGTAAAACACTGGTCTGACACACAAAGACACACAGGCAGTTTACTTAAAGAAAAGGGAAACATTGTGCTTATAGGAACAGTTATTAGTTTCTGGTTCTCAGAGAAAAAAAACTAACATCCGCACACAGGGTAATATATCAAGATGAAAACAAGGCATGCAGGATTTTCTTATCTTAGAACATTTTTCTGAAATACGCAGTATCATCACCTCTGGTCTCTGTCTCTTTTCTTAGTCAAGTTAGGAGCCTGGTTAAATTTATTTCCACATTCCCCACTTTTGGGCCTTTTTGGCCCAACAAGTTAGATGTTTATAGCCATCAGCCTTTCAACTTCTAGTTTTTCTTTCTCTTTACTTTCCACTATTTCAACATACAAATTATACACTTTGTTTCTGGTTAATAGGCTATTCTGCATTTGCTTGGCAGCACAATTTAAGCAACGTTGTATTATCATAAACACCAGGCATACTCCAAAAAAACTCAACAAACAATATCAACAAACTATGAATGACAGTAGAGCCTAAGGAACTGAAAATAGAGCTAAACCAAGAACTCAAATTCCAACTATCTGACTTATGCAATCTGGCTGCTTCTTTTCAAATAAGTTTACTTAAATCCTGGATTTCTTCTGAATTATTGGGAATATAAGTACAACATTCTTTGCCTATTAAAGCACATAACGCAAGTCGGTTTTGCAGTGTCATTTACCTTATTTCCTTAATTTCTGCATTTATTTTATCAGCAGTAGCATTAGCAATCTTTTCCAGAGATGCTGCAGCCTTCTTTATCTCGGACATAGCTAAGCCTGCGCCACAGCTGGGGAACATTATACCCCAAAACCTTTGATTTTCTGTAATTTTGCGAACATTGCGAATTCTTCCTTTAGGTAAGTGAGATCTAATAGTAAGGGCAGGATACACTGCAGAGACATAGCATGTTCCTCTCCAGTCAGAGGGAAGACTTTTATAGGCCTTATCTCCACACACAAAATAGTGACCAGCTAATGCAATAAATCCACCTGTATTACAGCATGGGGACATCATCCATTGTGAATAATAGCCTGAAAATTGACCTGCGGGGATTAGATATCCAGGAACCATTAGAAAACCAAGCACCATTTATCTTAAATTCTACCTCACACTGACTCCTACTGCAACACGAGATCCGTTACAGGTCCAACAGAACTTTCCAGGGGTGGCATATGCTAATCGTACATAGTCAGATTGGTTGCAACTTACATTCTGCCAGGTTTCATTTCCATGAAAATCTGAATACTAAGGGGCTAACATCTGGGTTACATTCAAGGGTACCAGTATCATGGGTATCCCTGCAGTAGAATAGGTGGGGACATGACTAAATATCCAACAATGCGAGACATTTAAATCTATCCTAATTTGATTAACTAAAGACATTTTTATGAAATGGCCTTCTTTGTCGGTGTGGAAGTGTAGTTTGGTTTACAGAGTTTCTCATAACTGGTGAGTCAAGTTCATATAAGATGGTCCAAAAAGAAATACTGAGAACTACCCAAATCACGACTAACGAACTCTACCTCGGGAACCAAGAACTAGGTAGAGGCCTTTTTCCTTTCCCAAAGGGCATAGTGGTGTTGTTGGGGCACATCCTCTTCGCTCTGTAGTGGCAAATCCTCTTCGCCAGTAGGTGCTTGGCTCACTACTGGTCTTGAGCTCTCCTGTTGGCAGGTGCTAGGCTCACTACCAGTCTGTGGAGGCTGATTACAAAATTGGTATGGAGGAGACTCTGGGTCTAACGGGGCTGATGTTTTCTTACTGTGTGAAGCATGGATCCATGTTTGGAGTCCTTGACACTTTATTGCAGTGTTGGTGATCAGGAGTACCTGGAATGGGCTTTTCCAGAGAGGTTCCAGCGATGACTTTTGTTGATGGACTTTTATAGGGACCCAGTCACCAGGCAGGATGGAATAGCATGGCTCATCTTGTTCTTTGGGAAGAGCTGCCTGTACTTGTGAATGAAAAACCTTAACACACTTCATTAGTGCCTTACAATAGTCCAGAATGGTATCATCAAGTGAATGTATATCGCAAAAGTGAAAGGCAACAGGTGGCGAGGCAGGGAGCCTCATGGGTCTTCCCATTAGAATTTCATGTTTCAGTTGGCAGTAGATCTCATACTCATAAGGGCTATGGGAAGTGCATCTGGCCATTTCAGGTGAGTCTCAGCACAAATTTTAGCATGTTTATTTTTCAGAATGCCATTTTGGCATTCCACTTGGCCCAAGGCCTGCGGTTGGTATGGGCAATGAAAGTTGTGTTGGACCTGCAGGACTTTGCAGACTTCTTTCATTATCTGTCCAGTAAAATGAGTTCCTCTATCAGCGTTTAGGGACAAAGGAATACCAAACCTTGGAATAAAGTCTCTGAGCAACTTTTTGCTTACAGTGATGGTATCAGCTTTTGCATATGGGTAGGCTTCTACCATCCAGAGAACATACATACAATAACAAGAACATATTCATAAGAACAACAATTCTGCATTTGAATAAAATCTAATTGTAAATTTACAAACGGTCCCCAAGGTGGGGGATGTGCTGCTTTCTTTGTTTTTACAGGCTTTCCCACATTATGGGCTTGGCAAATAGAACAGGTGTGGCAGTACTGTTGAGCCACAGATGGAAAAGTTGGAGCAAACCAATCAAGCTTAACAGCTTCTATCATCCCCCCTTTGCTCACATGTGCCATGCCATGGTGTATGCAAGCAAGATGAG
>NW_017728950.1:20294102-20307934 GCF_001723895.1 Crocodylus porosus | reverse complement strand
GGAAAAGTTGGAGCAAACCAATCAAGCTTAACAGCTTCTATCATCCCCCCTTTGCTCACATGTGCCATGCCATGGTGTATGCAAGCAAGATGAGGAAGAAGAACCATTGGGGCAACCAGGTGGCCGTCCGGGGACTGCCACAAATGGTCAGGGTGTAACAAACACCCAGCCAGTCTCCATGTATATTTCTCTGGTTCTGGAGCCTGATCTTGGAGAAGGACAATGTCATGAAGACTTGCCAATGGAGACTGGTCAGTCAGAATAGACAAAAACACAGGTGTAGCCTGAGGAGTGGAAATAGCCGCAGCTTTGGCAGCAGAATCTGCCAGAGTATTCTGTGTCACATCATCATAAGGTTTCTGGTGAGCTTGACATTTAATAATAGCAACAGCAGAAGGTAATTGTAAAGCATTCAATAAGGCATTTACATATGGACAATTACTAATCTTGGCACTTCCAGAAGTGATGAAGCCTCTTTGTTTCCAAAGTTGACCATAATCGTGTACAATATCAAAAGCGTAGTGAGAATCAGTATAAATATTAACAGAGGCACCAGAGGCTAGGGTGCAAGCTCTGGTGAGGGCCACAAGCTCGGCAACTTGAGCTGAATACACATTAGGTAAGTGATGGCTTTCTATAACATCCTATTGGGAACATACTGCTTATCCTGCAACAAGGGAACCTTTTGAGTTTCTTTGAGATGATCCATCAACATAGAATACTAGAGCTGGGTTTTGCAAGGGGTTGTCCTTTAGATTAGTGCGGGGCATTGTTAGGTGAGCAGTAACAATAATGCAGTCATGGGGTTCACCATCCAAAGGGGTAGGTAACAGAGAAGCAGGGTTTAAAACAGGGCATCTAGTGAGGCTGACATTTCCAGCAGAGAGAAGCAAGATTGATACTTAGTTAATCTAGTGTTCGAAACACCCTGGCCAACTCAACCACCTGCATGTTACTCATGCTGACTTGATCACCTACAGGTCAGTCCAGCTGGCCCAACCACCCATGGGTCACTGGGGCCAAGCTGACCACCCCCAGGTCACATTGGCCATCCTGATCACCTGCGAGTCATTCAAGCCAACCCAACCACCTGCAGGTCAGTTGGTCTGATATGACCAACCACATGCCACCTAACCACTTATGTCTCACAAGGGGTTACATGAGAACCTGTGAGTCACCCAGGCTGACTTGACCACCCATGGATCACTCAGGCCAACCAGAGCACATGCAGGTCAGTTGGGCCAACCCAGTCTACTGTAGGTCAGTTAGATGAATCCAACCATCTGTGGGCCACCTGGGCCAACCTGACCACCCCCAGATCATCCAGACTGACCCAACTACCTGCAGGTACCTGGACCAACTTGACCACCTTCACACCTTCGGGTCCTCCAGGCAGACCTGACAAACTGTGGGTCAGCCAGGCCAACCTGATCATCTATGAGTTATGCAGGCAGACTGGACCAACTGTAGGTTAGTTAGGCTGACCCAACCACCTGCAGGTCACTCAGACCAACCAGACCACCTACAGCTCACCCAGGCCAACATTGCCACCTGGATGCCTCCTAGGCTAATCCAAAAACCTGAAGGTCATTTGGGTCAACCTGACCACCTGTGGGACACCTGGGATGACTTGACCACCTGGTTATCCCCTGGGTCAACCCAACCTCCCATGGGTCAGTTGGGCCACCAAACCACTCATGGGTCTCCCAGGTCAACACAACCATCGACAGGTCAGTGGGCAAACCCTACCATTCATGGGTCAGTTGGGCCAACAGGACGATGAGTAGATCACCCAGACTGATCCAACCACCTGCAGGTTGCCTGGGCCTACCTGACCACTCAAGGGTCTCCAAGGTTGACCCAACCACCTGCAGATCACCCAAGCTGACGTGACCATGCACAAGTCAGTCAAGTCAATCTGATCACCATGGGTAACCCAGGCCAACTTGAACACTTGCATGTCAGCTGGGATGACCCAAGCACCCATTGGTCACCCAGGCCAACCTGAATACCAGCAGGTCACTTGGGTTGACCTGACCACCTGTGAGTCAGCCAGGTCTACCTGACTACCTGCGTGTCATTTAGGCCAGACTGACCACCCTCAGATGAGTCAGGCTAACCCAATCATGTGTGGGTAACCTGGGCCGACCTAAGCACTTGCAGGTCAGTTGGGTTGATCCAACTATCAGTGGGTCACCCAGACTGACTTGACAACTCTCAGGTCTCCTGTACAGACCAACAACCTGAGGGTCACTTGGGCCAATTTGACCACCCATGGGACAATTGGGATGACCTGAAGAACTGTGGCTCACCCAGGCTGAATCAACAAACCATGAGCCACCTAAGTGGACTGGACCAACTGCAGCTCAGTCAGGCTGACCTAACCATCTACCCACAGGCCATCCAGGCTAACCTGACCACCTGCAGATCACTTGGGCCAACATGACCACCTGGATGTCCTCTAAGTTGGCCCAAAAACCCACAGGTCAGCCAAGCTGATCCAACTGTATGTAGGTCAGACAGACCAACTCAACTACCCAAAGGTTGGGTTGGCTGACCCAAACAGCGGCAGGTCAATCAGGCCAACCTGACCTCCCATGGGTCAGTAGGGCTGATCCAACCACTCACAGATCGCCTGAGTCAACCTGACTACACGTAGGTTAATCGGGCCAAGCCTACCACTCACAGGTCAGTTGAGCCAATCTGACTATTCACAGGACAGTCAGGCTGACTCAACCACCTATGGGTCTCCAAGTCTAACTCAACCACCCATGAGTCACCTTGGTGGACTGGACCACCCATGGATCAATCAGGCTGACACAACTACCTACAGGTCATTTGACCTGTCCTGACCACCCATGGGGCACCCAGGCTGACCCAACCACCTGGATGTCCCCCAGGTCAATGAATCATGTGGACTGATCCAACCACCCACAGGTCATCCAGGCCAACAAGGCCACCAGCAGGTCTCAAAAGCCAACCTGACCACCTGTGAGTTACCCAGGTCAACATGAACACCTCTGAGTCAGTTGAGCTGACCTGACCACCTGTGGGTCACCCAGGCTAATTCAACAACCTGTGGGTGAGTCAAGCTGACCCAATCAGCCACAGGTCTATTTGTTCCTCGTCAGGGCATGGGCCAAGGCCCACCATGTTACTTAGTGGCCCCCCCCAATTGGGGACCAATGAGGACAGAGGAATAACTGATTTTGTGGGACAACAAATGACAAAAGGGAACCAACCCACTCACAGGTCACACGGGCTGACCTGAGAACTAGTGGGTCAACAACTGCAGTTGAGTTGGGTAAACCTGACCTCCCATGGGTCGGTTGCACAAACCCTACCATCCGCAGGTCACCTGGACCAGCCCAACCACAGGTGGGTCACCTGGGCTGGTCAAACCAACCTGAACACCTGCAGGTCAAATGAGTTGACATGAGAACCATCAAATCACCCAGACTAACCTGAGCACCCACAGGTTATTTGGGCTGGCCAACCTACTTCAGGTCACCCAGGCCAGCCTGACCACCCATGTGTCACCTGGACTGGCAAGACCACCCACAGGTCACCCTTGTTGACACAACCAGCTGTCAGGCCAACCTGACCACCCATGAGTCACCTGGGTAGATTGGACCACAACCACACAGTCAGGCTGACCCAACCACCTGCAGGTGAGCCAAGCTGACTTGACCGTCTTTAGGACACCTGGGCCAACCTGACCATCTGGATGTCCCCTGGATCAACCCAAAAACCTGCCATTCAGTTAAGGCAATATGACCACCTGAAGGTCACTCATGATGGCCCCAGTAACTGTGGTTCACCTGGGCTGACCCAACCTCCAGCAGATCAGTTAAGCCACCTTGACTTCCCACAGTTCACCCACATTGGCCCATCTGACCTGACAACCCATGCATCACCCAAGCTGATGTGACCACCTGCTGGTTGCTTGGGCCAACCCAACTAACTGTGGGTCACCCAGGCTGATCTGACCACCTGCAGGTAACATGGGCTGACCTGATCATGAGATGGCCAAACAGTCTTCCTCACCCACTCTATGGTCAACTGGGCTGACCTGACCATCCTGCAGGTCATTTGGGCCAACCCAAACATGCAAGGTTCAGTCCCAATGCGAGCTCCCACTGGTCAGTTGCACAGACCCAACCATCCGTGGGTCATCTGGGCTGACCTGACAATTTGTAGGTCTCATGGGTCAATGCAACAACTTCCTTGTCAACTGGGCCGATTCCACCACCCCCTGGTCGCCTGGGCCAACCCAACCACCAACTGGTCACCAGGGACAAACCAACCTCCCACAGGACAGTCAGGCCAAACCAACCACCTGCAGGTCAGTCAGGCTAAGCCAGTCTCCTGTGGAACACACAGACTGACCCATCCATTTGCAGATCACATGGGTCAAACCAGCCACCCTCAGATCATTCAAGCTCTTTATAAACTCTGGTAATGCATCAATGTAGTGAAAGGTGTTGCAGGCATTAAATACCTCCATATCTTTGATTTTAATGTTCTGTTAAACCACTCTACTACTGCCACTTTCACTTCACTATTCACCACAAAATGGTGAATATTATACTGCTTTAACAGTTTGCTTAAAGGCTTATTTAAAATTTCTTTCCCCTGATCAGTCTGTAATTTTTAAGGTACACACCCCTCTTTAAAATTAGTTTTAAAGGTCCAAGCTATTTCACCGTCCAACTTGTCTTTTAAATCCATGGCCCAGGCGTGCTTTGATAATATGTCTATCATTGTTAAGATGTAATTAACTCCATGGCTGTGTTTGGAAAACTGCGTATCCAGCAAATCTGCCTGCCAGTATGCATCAATATCTGAAACAACAAGTCTTGTTTCTTTTAAAACATCTTCTCACCGGCTTGTGTAGGGTGTAAGCGTCCTGATCTGAAAGCCAGGCAGTCACCCTGCTTTTGTTCAGAACCTTGTTCTGTCTTTTGGCAGCTTCAGAAAGTGAGTTCATCCCACCAAAACTCCCAGCTTCTCCAGGAGAGTAATACATTTCCTTTAACAAAGCCCCCTGTGTAGACATGTCTGGTAACCACAGTGCCTGCCCCACCCCCACCCCATATGGTACATTCAAGCACCAGAGAACAAATTTAAACTACGGTAAAACACGGTTTATTAAGCAGGTAACAAAATACAACATTAACAATGGTCCTCAGCCTTGTCTTGAACAGTTGTTCAAAACCAGGTCATGCAAAAAACCTTTTCTGAACAGGGGTGAGCTACTTTTTACGTTTATTTGAAAACAGTCCACCATACAGCTGTGCTTGGTGACCTCCATTGGTTCGTAGCCCTGCTTGGTGACCTCCACAGGCTCAAAGCCTTGGCTGGCAACCATTGTTTTTGGACAAAACTGTTGCATCAGTTTTAGGTCTCAAATTCCTCTCTTTCAGAAATGAACAAAAACAGTTCATGCAAAAGACCTTTACTTTCGGCAGGGTGCCAATGTGCAGGTTTTGAAAGCCCTCTATAAAGGAATCGTCTACCTGCAAAAAGATTGTAATTAGCACAGGCCCAGAGAGTTACAAGAAAAAAACAGCCCCACAAAAAATAATCCAAATTGGTTACCTCAGAAGAGCCCTTTGAGACAGGATTGTCCAGCACCTCCATGCTCTCCATAGGTAGGTCTGATACGGGCTGCTCAATTTCTGTCACGGTCCCTGGTCCTGTTTCAGAAGTCTTGGAATCCATCTCACACCCCTGAATCTCATTCATATCTACCCCTGCCTACCTTAACATGGTCTCAGACAAACGGAGGGCCCGCTTGGGAAAGCAGATAGACCAGGTGGGCTTGCAGCCTAGGTCCCACCCTTCTATTCACTCCAGTTGGTTTGGTGCCATTCTTGGTGAGGTCTGAGGCCTCTGAAAACTCCCAACATATGGTCGAGGGTGGTGGGATGGGTTGTTAGAGGGGTCACAACCCCTCACTACCTTATAGGTGACACCGGTGCCTGGTGGGCTAGGGTGGTGCTGTGCAGCATGTGGAGTGGGGGTAGGATTTGGAGCTGTTGGGCAACCCTTCTGATGTCATGTACTATGTGATGGGGTGGGGAATTCTGGAGCCAGCATTGCAGTCTGGGGCCTGATAGATCATGACTATACCATGTGGTCTAGGGCTGGTCTTGCAGCATGAGGGGTGGGCTTTGGGGTCTGAATGGACTGTCCTTCTGATGTCACAGGCCATGTGATGGTGGTGTCATGCACCATGTGATGGGGTCAGGGTGGGCTTTTGGTGTCATACATCATGTGACTAGAGGCAGAGGTGGGTTTCTGATGTCACATATTGTGTGACTGGGGGGCCAGGGCACTTTATGATGGCATGCATCATGTGACTGGGGCCAGGGTGGGATTTCTGATGTCATGTGTCATGTGACCAGAGATTGGGGGCAATGTTTGTGATGTCACATGTCATGTGACTGGGGAGTGGGGATGAGGTTTGTGATGTCATGCAACATATACATGGGGGTGGTGACTGAGTTTCTGATGTCACATGTCATATGCCAAGGGGCAGGGTTTGTGATGTTACATGTCATGCAACCAGGGATGGGGTTTGTGATGTCACTCACCATATATGGGGAAACAGGGTGTGGTTTGTGATGTCAAAGGCTATGTGATGGGGTGGGACTTCTGGTTCCCAAGATAGTGGCCAAGACGGCCCCTGTCAAGTTGACAAGTGGGTGTTCCTAAATACTACTGCCCAGTATGCCGTTAGCCTTCTTGCCAACAAGGGCACACTGCTGGGTCATATTCAGCTTATTGTCTACTATAACCCCCAGGTCCTTTTCTGCAGAGCTGTTGCCCAGCCAGTCAGCCCCCTCAACCTGTACTGGTGCATGGGATTGTTTTGTCTTAATCGCAGGACTTTACATTCATCCTTGTTGAACCTCATGAGACTGGTTTCGACCGAATCCTGCAATTTGTCACACTGAATCCTAGCACCAACCTTAAGTGTATCTACTACTCCCCCCACTTGGTGTCATTTGCCAACTTGCTGAGTGTGCACTCTGTGTCATCTTCCAGGTCATTGATGAAGACATTGAACAAAATAGGCCCCAGGACTGACTTCTGAGGCACTTCACTTGATACTGGCTGCCAGCTAGAAACTGAGCCATTGATTACTACTCTCTGAGCCTGATGCTCCAGCCAGTTTTCTATCCTTACAGTCCATTCATCCAGCCCATACTTCCTTAGCTTGCTTGTGAGAATGTTGTGGGAGATTGTATCAAAAGCCTTGTTAAAATTAAGGTATACCACATCCGCTGGTCTCCTCGCATCCACAGAGCCAATCATCTCATCATAGAAGGCAATCATTCAGGCATGAACAACCTGATGAATCCCCTTGCCCCTGGAGAATCCATGTTGATTGGTCCTAATTACCTTTTTCTCATCCAAGTGCTTAGAAATGGATGAGGATCTGCTCCATGATTTTTCCAGGGATTGAGGTGAGGCTGACTAGTGTGTAGTTCCCCGGATCCTCCTTCTTCCCTTTCTTAAATATGGGTACTATGTTTGCCCTTTTCCAGTTGTCCGGGATCTTTCCTGATTGCCATGAGTTTTCAAAGATGATGGCCAGTGGCTCTGCAATCACATCACCCAACTCCCTCAGCACCCTTGGGTGCATCCCATCCGGCCCCATGGACTTGTACATGTCCAGTTTTTCTAAGTAGTCCCTATCCTGTTCTTGTACCACGGAGGGCTGCTCACCTCCTCCCCAGACTGTGGTGCCCAGTATAGTAGTCTGGGAGCTGACCTTGCCTGTGAATCCTGAGACAAAAAAGGCATTGAGCTCTTCAGCCTTGTCTGCATCCTCTGTCACAAGGTTGCCTCCCTCAGTTCTGTAAGGGACTCACCCTCTCCCTGATCCTCCTTCTGCTACCAACATATTTGTAGAAACCCTTCTTGTTACCCTTTACATCCCTTGCTAGCTGCAACTTCAGTTGCGCTTTGGCCTTCCTGACTTCATTCCTGCATGCTTGAGCAATGCTCTTATATTCTTCCCTAGTTATTTGTCCAAGTTTCCACTTCTTATAAGCTTCCTTTTTGTGATTTAGTTGACTGAAGCCAAGGTTGACTGAAGCCCTGCTAAGCCAAGGTGGTCTTCTGCCATACTTGCCATTCATCCTGGATATCGGGATAGTTTGTTCCTACACTCTCAGTAAGGCTTCTTTAAAGTACTCTTCTCCCCCTCATTCTGCCTTCTCAGGTGATCCTGCCCATGAGTTCCCTGAGTGAGTCAAAGCCTGCTTTTCTGAAGTCCAGGGTCCTTACTCTGCTGCTCTCCCTCCTTCCTTCCTTTCCTCATAATCTTGAACTCTATAATTTTATGGTCACTACTGCCCAAGTTACCAATCTACTACTACATTCTCCACCAATTCTTCCGTTTGTAAGCAGCAGGTCAAGAAGAGCATGGCCCCTAGTTAACTGCTCTAGTACTTACATCAGGAAGTTGTCTCCAGCCCCTTCCAAAAACTTCCTGGATTGCCTGCACACTGCTGTACTGCCCTCCCAGCAGATGTCAGGGTGGTTGAAGTCCCCCATGAGAACTGGAGCCTGTGATCAGGAAACTTCTGATAGCTGTTTGAAGAAAGCCTCCTCCACCACTTTCTCCTGGTCTGGTGGTCTATAGCAGACCCCCAGCATGACATCACCCTTGTTGCTTTCCCCTCTGACCCTAACCCGGAGACTCTCATACTGGATCTCTGAGCAATCATATGGCTCTTTTACATAAAGTGCAACTCTTCCTCCTCTTATGCCCTGCCTGTCCTTCCCAAGCAGTTTGTACCCATCCATGACAGTGATCCAGTCATGCAAGCTATCCTACGAAGTCTTTGCTATTCCAATCACATCATAGTTCCTGTGACTGTGCAAGGACTTTCAATTCTTCCTCCTTGTTTCCCAGGCTCCACACATTTTTGTACAGGCACCTGAGGTAATGAGTTGATTGCTGTGATTTCTCAGAAAGTATGAAAGTACCTCCCCTGTTGCCCCCTCTTGCTTGTTCTTCCTCAAGGTCTCCTGCTTCCCCGCTTACCTCAGGGCTTTGGTCTCTATCCTGTGGCAAACCTAGTTTAAAGCCCTCCCCACTAGGGTTGCAAGCCTGTCTGCAAAGACACTCTTCCCTCTCTTCATCAGATGGATCCCATCTCTTGGGCCGGCCCACAGTTTTTTGGGGCCTCTTGCAAGGCATAGTGTTGTGCCCCGTGACACGAAGAAGGCATTGGCAGCAGCGGGTGGGTGGGGCGGGGAAGGAAATGCAGGGGTGGATTGAGGTGTATTAGGGCCCTGGGCAAGCACAACATTGGAGCCCCCCCCTCCCATGGGTGCTGGTCTTTGGGACAAGAGGGGCCCTTTCTCCCCCTGGTGCTGGCAGGGGAGGCTGGGTGGACCCTGCTGGGCTGAGGGGCACATGCCTGCCACTTCTCCCTGCTCCTCATCCCTGCTACGGCCAAGTGTACACATACACATGGCAGAAAAGGTTCTTTGGGTAAATGTGATATCTTTAATTAGACCAACTGAATAGTTGGAAACATTTTTGTAGCAGCTTTCAGGTTTAAAAACCCTTGTTCAGGCTGAGGAAGCATCTGCAGTTGGTGTGTGCTCTTCCTGAATGGAACAAATAGTAAGGAAGCCAGAGGCTGGTCTGCATGGAAACCAGTAAGTGAGAATGCAAATTGAGGAGTCAGTGGGGGAGAGAATCAGTGGGTGAGAGTCAGTGGGTTTTGTGGAATCAATCCTTATATCGCTTGTTACCGAAAGAGTGAGTTTTGTCCAAGACACTACAGACTTTTTACGAAAACTTAAAAACATAGACCACCTTCCCAGCAACACCCTCCTAGCCACCATGGACGTTACCAGTTTATATACCAATATCCCACACCCGGACGGCATCCAAGTCTGCCTTACACACCTACAAGAGCAAGATGACAACTCCAAGTACAGACCCAAAGATATTACTGAAATTATATGCTTCATCCTCACACACAACAATTTCACTTTTAATAACCAACACTTCCTGCATACCATGGGCGCAGCTATGGGCATCAAAATGGCCACACAGTATGCCAAACTTTTTATGAAGCTCCAGGAAAGACTGCACCATCAAACCCTTGCTATATATTCAAGATATATCAATACATCTTCATCATTTCGTCTGAAAACAAGCAATCTCTGATCACCCATTGCTTCCTCTTGGTGGCAGTGGTCTCAGTCCTCTTAACTTTGGGGAGGCCTGGCTGCACCTATTCTGCTGACAGAATGTAATCCTTCTTCTTTGTTGCTATGTCTCTATATCTGTTCTCTGGGCAAACCGCTGCAGGTGGGGATGAAGAAAGCCAGAGGTCACAAGCTTCCAGCTTCCACCCTTCTGGGAGTCCATGGTTCTCTTCCTTCTCCAGCGCTGCCTCTGGCAGTCCTTTCTCCACAGCCCTAAAGGTCTCCTTAAGCACTGATGTACTCCTCATGGCTGGGAATGCTTCAGAGCTTCCCCACATTCTCCTGTAGCTCTTACCTGCTCTCTGAAGGACATCCCCTGGAGGCACACATAGCAAGCACACCCCCACCTGGCTATCACTGGAAGGAAACTACAAGCTGCAATCCCCACAGCAGCAATCCAGGACCTGGGTGGAAGCCTTGATAGTGAGCAGTCCTGTCTGGTGCAAAGAGGATAAGCTGGCAGTGGTAGTGACTCTGGCACTGCAACATGTTCTCTGGATCTCTTAAATCTGCTGCCTACCTCTTTCTGCTCCTCTCTTCAAGCAGACCTTCCTTAGCACTGTTCTCTGTAAGTTGACTTGTTCATTGTTCCTTGGTCCCGAAAGGTTCCCTTTTCCCTGCTAATCTGCAAAAAGAAGATTATCAGGGAAAAGGGAATGGCACACCACTTCTGCAACATATTGCCCACTCAAGTAGGCTGGCTGAATGATTTGTATGGTGTTTCAAAAATGCCTTGCTCTCCATGGAAGAAGAGGCAGAGTCAGTCCAGCAGAAGCTGGCCTGCTTTTTCCTTGCATACCAGAATGCAGTACATGTTACAACAAATGAGATACTAGAAATGCTGTTTTTAGATCAGAATCTCAGGTTACAGTCGAACTTGTTAAAACTAGACTTGCAGCAGTGTGTCTGAAATTGCCAAATAATTCAGGCCATGACAAGGGGAACACGCATCCCTCAGCAACTACATATAAGCCAAAAGGTATTGGATTCTGATTACTGGGGATTTAAGGAATGGCAGCCTGTGGTTGGGAGTGCACAAACAAGTCCTTTATCCTGTGTAGTGCAAATGGCACCTAATATTGTTTGGGGCCACTACATTGACCAACTGCAAGATACAGGTACAACTGCCAAATAACACAGCAACAACAGTTGGATCCTCATCTGTTGTTGGGCCATCAGCTTTGCAACCTACAGTGACTACTGGTAATGCTACAACAGACATTAGTAATGTTGACTGGCCAGGACCTGATAACATGAAGCTATATACATCCAACAAGGGGACGTCTGAATCCACATCTGAATCCCCAGCCACTGGACCTCCAGTCAAAGGTGGCAGAATATGCCAATGATTTGACTATTTTTGTGAGCAGTGAGGGTGGCATCCGGTCCCTGATTGACTGTCAATAAGCCTATGAGCGTGCCTCCTCAGCCTGTTTCAAGTGGGCCAAAAGGGACACATTTCTGCTGGGCACCTGAACTGATGCTCGGCCTCCAAACCTGCCTGGAGGCATGTCCTGGTGCCAGGATGGCCTTAAAGCCGTGGGAACTTTTCCTAGGCTTGCAAGTCTATCTTGCCAAGCAATAAGAAGGCCTCAGTGAGGCCCAACTATAGAGGTGGCCTAACTACAGTGGTACCACTGGCGCCTGCCCAGCCTCTCCCACTGCGGCTGAGTCTTGGCAGCTCCTACACTGTGGCCCCGAAAGGCTCTAGAAGCTGCTCGTGAACTTCTTTTGGAATAGGCACTACTGTCTCCAGCTGGCTGTCCTGTGCCTGCCCACTAACAAGGGAGGTAAGGGCTTAATCAGCTTGGGGATCAGAGTGGCTGCCCTTCACTGAACCTCATTCATGGAAGCCTCATTACTTCCTCAGTCTGGTCACACACCAGCAAGCTGACCAACTTCTGACTCCAGTCAGTCTGGCTGGCTCTTGGCCAGAGCCCTGGCCAAATGGTTGGACAGTGGCGATGCATAGGGGGTGCATGGGAGTGCACATGCACCCCCTGAGAATGCCAGTGCACCCCTGACTGGCAGCACTTGCCACTTAGGCAACTGGTGCAGGTGGGAGCACTGGTGCCCCCCCTGTGAGCATGAGCCAGGGAGCAGTGCTCCCAGAAGCAGCAGCAGCGATTGATCAGCTGCCTTGCAATAGGCTGTGGGGGACCATCCCCCACCCCACCCCCATTGGTGAAATTGGCCATGGGGGGACTTTCCCCCTGGTCAGCAAGATTGGCTGCCCCCTGTCGCTGACCCCCTGGTCATTCAGGGGACATGTGCCCCCCCCCGGCAACTAAGGTGCTACCAGTTGTCCAAGTGACTGGATTTGGACTCTGTCCATTTTGCTTCACATTTCTTGGATGAAGTGAAAGCTGCCCTCCACACACATGTGCTTGCCACGCTAGAAGATCACCTCCATACACAATAGGCCCTCCCAGATGACAGCTTGCTAGACAGGTTCCCTCCCCACCCTGTCACTGCATAGCTTTCCGGCTGTGGACAGCAGTGAGTGGCAGGCCTGGCATTCTGCTGTCCCTACCCATGCCCAAGGAGAACACTGTTAGGCTTTGCCTTGAGATCATGTCTGGGAAGGCACTGTACAGATGAAGAGTCAAAGAGCATCATGTCTGTCTGTGTCCTTGTTGCCTGCCCTGACAATTTGGAGGCAGCGCCTAGTGGCAGCAATGCGGGAGCAAGCATTGCCAGCCTGGTGCACTCTGAACAAGCTATGCATCACCCGGAGAACTGGAGACCTCCTGTGACAGCTGTTGCAAAGGACCCTGGCCCCAGGCATGTTTGTATAGACCGGCTGGTGGCAGTAGCATCCTGTCCTTTTAGCAAGGAGGAGGTGGAAAAAACTCTTCCACACATTCCTGGACTGCCCCTGGCTGCAGCTGCTCTTTGCTGCCCTCAGCACCCTATTTGGCGCACTGGACTTGGTGTACATCTTCTTGATCTTGTACTAAGTAGCCAAGGAGAGAGTGACTTGCCTGACCAATTTCCTGCTAGGCCAGGCCAAGACAGTGACTCTGAAAAACTGACTCATAGGCGCCAGCTCCAACGATGCCCTGCAAGAGTTTTGCTTCCTGGTCTGGGTATGTCACATCTGAATTTGGACACTTCACCTTGGACAGTGTGTCAAGGAAGGGGTCCTCTGCGAGGCGGCAGGCAGACAAATAACGTTTCCCCTGGAGGCTGGGGAGCAGGGTGAGCTCTTGCAGGTGGCTGCGGCTGGGGGGTGGCAAACTCCAACCAGCGGCCAGCGTCCGCTGCAGACCAGTGGCCATCGAGGACCGCCCGCACGTGCCAGCAACGGTGTCGGCGGCAGGGGAGCGTTGGCAAGCGGTGACCAGAAAGCTCCAGCGTTTTTTGCAAGGGGTGCACCGCCAGTCTCGGGGGCATGGGGGAGGAGGTTTCAACCTCCCGGGACACGGTGTTCTTGTGTTGTTGGCAAGTGCTTCACATTCAGCGCCCCCAGTCAGACCACGCGCGGTGACACATTCACGGCTTTTCATATCTGTGTAAGAAAGGTTTCAAAAGTTGGGCCATACCGGGCCGGGGAGGCCTGGCGCCGCGACCCCCCGGCTGCGCTG
>NW_017728950.1:20272943-20293842 GCF_001723895.1 Crocodylus porosus | reverse complement strand
CCGCCGCCCCGCGTCCTGCAGCCCTGTCCCCTCAGCCTGGCGCCGCGGAGACCTGCGCGGGGCCGGGCAGCCGCACGGCTCCGTTGAAACCCTGGCTTTGGGGCCATTTCCTGTGCAGGTTACAGCTCGCTCCCTGACGACGTGTCTCGCATTTCAAGTGCTCGAGAGCTGCTTTTGGATGACTTGCACAAGTTAACAATACCGCGGCGGGGGGGCAGGGCATCTCGGGAGAAAGCATGGATCCCTTACAGGCTGCACTGGGTGGGGGCGGGGGACGCCACTGAAACATGGCAGTAGTCCCATGCCTCCCTTATCTGCGACTGGAGGGGGAGGGGTGTCTCTGCCACCGCGCCGAGTCTCATTGCTGTGTTTCAGCAGGCACCTGGGATTCAGTACGGGGTCAGGTATCCAGGTTGTAGTGGTATTGGTCTAGAACGGGGTGGGCAATTATTTCAGGCAGAGGCCGCTTACTGAGTTTTGGCAAACCATTGAGGGCAGCGTGACAGGCAGCCCGGGGCAGATAAATACTTGTTTTCTACAGTTTTTAGGGGCCCTGCAGGTTGTATAGGATGGCCTGGCAGGCCGCATCTTGCCCACCCCAGTCTAGAGGTAAAGGCAATTGGGAGTTGTAGTAGAGATGATATCTTTTATTAGACCAAGATTTTTGCAAAAGAACCCAGCTATAAACTGCCTGCCCGGAGGAGTTTTCCATCTATGGACTCTTCTGTGAAATCCTATGGAATATGAACTTTCATTTCTACCCAGGAGGACTTCTTTACAATCTTTTCCCAGTGCCTGATGAAGGGTGTTTATGCCCGAGAGCTTGCAATATTAAAGACTTTTTTTGGGGAAAAAAAAAAAATCTGGTTGAATAAAAGATACTATCCTACTACAAGTCCTGATTGTCACTACAGGAGGTGCACTTCTGCTTCCTTCTGCCTGATGCAGCATTGCTCTTATTCAGGCAGGTGAAGAAGGTGGGGGGAAGGTACACTTGGGCCTGCAGTAGACTTGTTTGTATGATATAGTTGAGGGAGGGAATGATTTGTGTTTCCTTAAGAAGGTGTGTGAGAGGAAGGGAGAGACTCTCCAAAGAAATGTCCCAAATTATGTGGTACTGCCACTGTACCTACTCAGAACTTTACAGCTATTTATCTGTGAATGATGTGCAACTTGTGTGTGGCTTGAAAAAAACCAAACAAAATGGTCGAGAAGAACAGCTCCTCATTCCTTTTTAAGCAGTTCAGGACCAGTACTTTTCTACTGTAGGTAGGCAGAGAAGTTGATAATGGAGTTTATTTTATTGCAGTACATTTCAATACTTATTAGTTATGCATATTTTATACACTTTTCTGTCATGATCTGCCTCTTTCAAATGGGTTTTTTTTTTTGGTCTTTGTTTTTTTTTTTGGAAACTTTCATTTTGGTCCTCTCATTCTTTATGGTCTCTCATGGTCACCGGCAACTATTCTTAACCTCAGTGAAGAAGGCTTTATGATATCAGACTATACAGGTACCTGCATGCACATGCTATCTCCTCCTCCTCACCTTTTATTAAGGCAAACGGAACTTAAAATCTTGGCTGTGGTTTGTTACCTTGTGCTTTTGTGGGAGAAACAATTGATGTGTATATTCTTTTGGGGGTGAGCCCCTGTCTTGTATGGTCTCAGCAGAGATTCTAAATTCTTATCTCATTATTTGCACTAGCTTTTATTACTCCTTCTTTCCCTCAGCAGATTAATTGCTTTGTTTTGTCCCTTTTGATCTCTTCAACCCATCTTTCCTTTCTTAGCAGTGCCGTATCACCTATCCTTTCCTCCTCCTTTGCATGTAAAGAAATGTAGTTGACCCTGTTAGTTTGAAGTAAGGCAAAAGGTAGGGTAGGGTGGCACCTCATAGATTAAATGAATGAGGCTGCGCACATATGTTCAAATGATCTAGGAGAACTGTCCAAGGTTTGTTCTCCTGGTAGAAAAACTAACCCACAGTTGAACTGACATTTGAATACTGAGCCGTTGAAGAGCAGAGATCTTGCAGGGCTAACGCTTCATCCAGAAGACCCCTGTGTTCACTTCTCAGTGTGCTGTGCAGGCTCTATCAGTCTGCCTGGAAACAGACTGCTTATGTCTCCTACAGCTCAATGGAGATTGTGAAGGGCCTGTGTTTAGCTCCCTGGTTTTCTGGAGCAAGGGAGTCCAGTGACAGTACAGTCTCTCTGAGGGCAGGGTCAAGAGCAAAGCACTCTGGAGAATTGTGCTGTGGTGGTTCTCAGAAGAGAATGTATACGGACATTCTCTCTGGAGAAACGCTTCTGGGAGTGACTTAACCCTGGTAATATCCAGGTTATTGTTTTTCCTGAAGTGGCTGTTTTTGCTCTGAAAGAAAAATCCTGAACATCTATGCACTTTGGTTTCTCCTGGGAGAGCAGTGACTCTCTCAGGAGAAACAGAATATCCGTATGTGGTGTTAATCTATAATAGTGGTTCTCATCCTTTTTTAAGCTTACGGCACCTCTCATTAGAATTGAAGCACCCATTGCTAAGCTCAAAACATCCTAAAAAAAATGCCAGTTCTTTGTTTTCACTCTTTCTGAGAATCAAAAAATGAGCAATTCTTTTCTTGCAGCGAACTCAGAGGTTACAACAGGTCAAATTATTTTTTACACAATAGATTCCTGTTTGAAATCTCTGGGTTTATCTTGTGAATAATTTTTGCGTACTTAACAGTGTTAACAATGCATGGCACCCTGTGACAACCTTGAGAGGATCTCAAGGCACCCCAAGCTGCCATAGCACCCTGATTGATAATCAGTGGTCTGTAACGTGCCACTTTGCCCTCCCTTCTACCTTTGTATTTAAAATACTTTAGTTTTTTCTGTTTAATACTCCTGTTCTCTTTAAGTCCATTCATAGCATCTGGCTAGGTAGGCTGTAGCCTAGGAAAGTTTATGCCTTTCTGAACAGGCAGTCTTTAAGGTGTGACCCTGTCCTGCCTCTTTTGTTTGAGAGCTGTTCTGTGGTGAGCTTAGACAAAAACGTAATTTTCTCCCAAAAAACCCAAAAACCAACAAGCAGGCCTTGGTTAAAAATGGTTCACTCTCACTAATTAAAATACCTTGTTGGGGATTATGGGGTAAAGGGAAGGCTGTGTTTCTGTCTTTGCATGATGAAGGAGAATTTTGTGGGATTGAAAAGTTTAAATTGCCTGAAAGTTGTGCATTACAATGTTAGTTAAGACTTATTGAAATAAGAATATGTTTAAAGTGACACTAAAATATAAAAATGCAATCCTTTTCTATGAAAAATATAACATACAAGTATGGACTCACTGATGGTCCATCTTAACATTTCTCTACCCTTCCCATGCCCCCCCCTAAGTTTCCTAGACTTTAAACTTGAACTTGCCTCAGCAGAGTCTCATACTAATAGGGGATTGATTTCTGTTGTTGTTAAGGTAGCACAAACTTCAACAATACTTCCCCTTGGAATTATAAATAGGGACCTACTCAAAACATGATTTTGGGATTTTTTGTGGAAACTGCAAAAAATGGTGGTTTACACAATTTTTTGTGGAATTACCAGGGGGAAAAAAGTTACTGTCGTGGTGGAGGCTGCACACGCACACCACAACCCCTTAGATTCCCATCAGACCCTGAGAGGAAGGGGCAGGGAACACTGTGGGACCACCAAAACTTAACAGAAAGAGAGCCTGGACCAGGCCAGCACACAGCACCACCCTGCTGCCTTCTAAGCACTCTGTCGGTCTGGCTGGGTGGCATGTGGTTGATGACATCAGCCCGGTGCGATGCTGTGGGAAATTTAGAAGGCATGGATGGTGCCGAAGAACTGGAGGGGAAGAAACCCGGCACTGGGCAGCTAGAGCCTGAGTGTGGGGAGGAGACACCGAGTGGCATTATAGTCGGAGGGAGGGTACCCCGATAGTGGGGCCCTACCAGGGTCCTCCTGCCAGATTCCTCTCACTTTTTTGTTGTGGTTCCCCCCCCCCACTTGATTTCCCTTGATTTTGGTTAATGACAACAAGGGTTGTCAGTTGCTCATTGTGGTTTTCTTTTTTGGAAGAGATTCTCAGTTGTGCCTTAGTTTCTTGGGGTTTTAAATAGATTTCATAGACATTAGGGCTGGAAGGGACCACATTTGTTCTAAGATTTTTTTTTTCCTTCCATCTTCCTTGCTAATTTCCTTCCCCGCCCCTGTTAATAAGAAGAAACTTTTTTATAAATGATTTTCTTGCAGTTCTACGTTACTCACCCTGGCAAACACTCACAATAGGTATTTAATTTGAGTAACAGTTGAATGAAGGGCTTCATGACTGTGATCTAAGTTGTTTAATTCTTCAGTATTTGCAGTAACAGCACCCTTGTGCTGCTGCATCCACATACCTTTTCCCACATCCCTATTCTTATTCAGGGTTAGAGCTGCCTCTTTTTGTATTCTGTAGAAAAACTTCCATTGACTGAAGTGGCTGCTGAATGTGACCCACAGTTTCTGTGACAAAGTAGTTTTACCATGGCTCTTTCTCTGATTAAACTACTTTCTGGGCCCTGCATGTGCCTTTATACCAGAAAAAAGTTGGTCTAATCTGACCTCCTGTATGTCACAGTTATCACAGGCCATTATTGTATTGAGTCCAGTACTTTACATTGAATAAAGTGTATGTTGTGGAAGGGCTCTTGATTTTAAAGTCATAAAGAGATAGAGAATCCACCACTCTCCTTGACAGGTTTTTTTCCCCATCGGTTAATTGTTATTAACATGGAGGCCTAATTTCTAATGTGAATTTGTCTGGCTTCAGCTGGTGGTCCTCATCAAGTCTTTCTCTACTGATTAAAGGAGTTAGGTGTTTTGGGGTTTGTTTTTGTTTTTGTTTTTTTTGAAGTTGGCATATTTTCTTTGCTAAGGGACTTAGTGTACTGTATTCAAGTCATCTTTCAGTCTTTTTGATCACCTAAATGGATTGAACTCCTTAAGTCTTATTGTAGAACAAGTTCTCTAGTCCTTGAATCATTTTGATTGCCCTTTTCTGTACTTAATTTAAAAAAAGCTGAAAGTTGTGATATTGACAACCAAATTGCCCATAGTATTCTGGCAACAGTTTGAAATGCTAATACTGTATACGGAGGTAAAATCAGTTCTCTATTCTTACTCACTTTAGCCATTTCTACCACATTACTGCAGTGGGAGCTTCCCATTGTTTGGACATATGTTTTCTTTGTTTACCCTTACTTTGGTTGTATTAAAATGTATTTTGATTGAATGGGCCCAGGTATCAAGTGAACCATATTAGTTTATGACTTCTCTGTTTTCCTTATTATTTACCACTGTCCCAATTTTTGTGCCATCTGGAAAATTTAATATTTGAAAATGTTATTTTCAGGTCATTCATTAAAATGTTATATAGCAATCCTTGAGAACTCTGCTAAACACACTCCCATTTTAATGATGATTAACCCTTTCTGCATGTGGCTGTATTTGTTACCTAGCAGCAAAGCTCACCTAAATAGTCATTCTCAGTGTTGAGTGTTCTGTCACTCCCATTTGGTTGTTTGGTCAGTTGGTTGTTTTTATACAACTGTCTACTCAGTGCTCTGCGTTAGTTCATAGAATGGCTACCCTCTCATTTTAAATCTCTTCTGTAAATCCACTTTTCTCAACATCTATAGAAACTAAGACTGTGGGGCAGAGCTGTACTGGTACCCAGCATGTCCACAGGTGGTCGAAGGACCTTCAGGGAAAGTTAGCTGTAAAATAAGCAGGGGTAACTAACGAATAAGCAGTTGCGAACCAAGCTGTGGCGTCTTCACCACATCCTGGTGGTGCTAGCAGAAGGTAAAGTTTCCCTCCTGAAAACCCACATATGTCCTTTAACAGTGCTGTGACATGGCAAGTACAGTTTGCCGCTTTAATATGCCTGCCCAGCTATTAGTCTCCAAGTCCTCAGTGGCAGAGCAGGTGGAATAAGATGTTAGAATCTCAACGGCTGTGATGGAGGATAAAAGTTGCAGCAGAACAAGATCCCTAGTTGTCTTGGTCTCCTTGCCATTGGATCAAGGTCTGGTTCTGTCAAGAGCCATGTGGAAGCTGATGTGCAGCAGCTTCTCCACAATAAAAGAAGAATGTGCAGGTGTCTTCCCTACCAGCACATTTCTCAAGCCCTTTGGTGACCAGCTAATGGTGATGGAAGCAGGATTGTGAGGTCTGAAAGCTAGTCATGATCTGGCATGAAGGTGACAGGTACAAGAAGGTTGGTTAGCACTTGGATGAGATGAAATCAATTTTGCATGCCAAATCTTACTTCTAACTCATAGGAGACTCACCCAGTTGAGGAAGAATCTGCTATAGGGATCTCAGTTAGGGGTGCACTGACAGATTTTTGGGGCTGATACCGATAGCCAATTTTTAAGGAGGTATATTGGCTGATATTGATCTGGTTTCTGATAACAGCCCAGCAGCTTGGAGAGCTGCGTGCAGCTGGTAAATCTGGTGTGGTGGAAGGGAAGGGGCATGAGTGGGCTGATTAAGGCCCCTCCAGTGAGGGAGGAGTGGGGCTGGGGCAAGCACTGCCTGGGCAGGGTGGGTGCAGGACGGAGCTGCGGCTTGTCCGGGGAGCATGGGTGGGGGTGGCTTCTGCTGCTGCATGCCGCTGGTCCAGTGCTCACCCACTTGTCCAGCAGCTCCCGCCACTCATCCAGGCAGGCATTGGGGGGTGGGGGATGTGCCCCTGGATCTGCACGGGGTGGGAAGAGCCCTGCGCAGCCCTGGGCCCAGGCCGCCCCGCCCCACCCCATGCAGATCCAGGGGCACACATCCCCCCTATGCCCTCCTGGACGAGCAGTGGGAGTTGCCGGACGAGTGGCCGAGTGCCAGACTGGTGGCTCCTGGATGAGTGGTGTGCCACAGCTCTGCCCTGCCCCCGCCTTAGCTTGGCAGTGCTTGCCCCAGCCCCTGTTGGGCTGTGCTCCTTGCTGCCTCCTCACTGCCATACTGTGCGCCTCTCCAACCTGCCAGGCTGTGTTCCTTGCTACCTGTGTGCTGTGCTGAGGCTGCAGGCATGCATGGACATTTATCCACCAAATTATTGGCCACATTAAGCTGATTTCTGATGCAGTCAGTTGTCTTTATATCAGTGCTGATCCGATATCGGACCAATGTATCAGTGCACCTCTAATGTCAGTAGTTTGAAACCTCATGACAACAACAGGGCGTGGAAAAGCGGAAGCAGTGGAAACAGAATGCCGTGGACCAAATAAAAAATCCAGGGCCACCCACCCCACACAAACACAAGTCTGAGCTGCAGTAGAGTGTTGATCACAGATAGGCCTCATCAACTATTTTTGTATATATAGATGATACAATCATCCTTGACTGCGTGGAATTATTGTAGAAGCAGAGGAGAAACTAAAGTGGAAACAGTTCTTGTCATTAAGAGCTGTTCTTTGGTCATCACGACAGCAGCTGTGGTGGAAGAGGATATTTCCCAATGGCAAAGCTGGTAGAAGAAGACAATAACCAAGCTGGGCAGTCTCCAGGCAATAATGTGTTTTCACACCACAGTATGCTGCTTCAGTGCATGCTTGGAGCTTCAACTTGAAAGCAGGTTGCTATTGTGCATGACAAGTTACTACAAAAATTGCAAGCAAAAAACTTTCAATCTTAAGGATTGAAAGTTGGAACTATGTACAGTGACCCCAAGTATATCTGATGACCTTCAAACCATTGGTGATGGACACAATACTGCAGTCATGGATGTAGAACTGCTGAGACTGAATGTCAACACTGTCACTCTACAAAAGACTACCAGGCACTGGATGCCTGGAAGAGAAGAACTACACCTTTTTCTGGCATGGTAAACAGCCCAAAGAAATCAGAGAGTATGGTGTTGGCTTTGCAGTAAAAAAACCCTGCTGTTTTCAATAGAATCCCCGAACGAAGTCTCTGAAAGATTAATGGTGCTTCGACTCACTACTGTCTCTGATCCTGTCAGTCTTTTACATGCACATAACATGGTGTGATAAAATCTCCAACTTTGCTTTTCTGGAATGGGCCAAGATACCCAGTATGTTTGTGCTCCTGAGACATATGCATCCGTTCATTAGGACATGTGAATCATATGGGCGATGGCCAGATCCCCCAAGGACATACTCTACAATGAGCTGGCCACTGGCAAACATCAGCGAGGGCAGCTGAAACTCTTTCTTGCAGACATCAACAAAACAAATCTTCATGAACTGTGTGTTGATGGCCAGCGTTGGGAATAATTCTTGTGGGACCGTTGTAACTGAAAAGCTTCTGTGAAGCAGGACCCCATGCCACTTTGAGATAGAGAGGAGGTGTGAGAAGCAGGCAAGACAAGATGGTACTCTGCGTGCCAGCACAAGCTCAACCAAGTTTGTGCAACTTGCCGGAGGGCCTGCTTTACACACATCAGACTCCTCACCCACTCAAGAAGCTGAGGTGGTATCCTACCAAAGGTGCAATCTGCATGATCTGCCAAGACCAATGGCTGCCAATGATGATAAAAACTAAACAGATAATTGTTTTCATGCTTGTTAAGTACTGTACGTATAAGCTGACCAGATACACAGAGAGGAGGAGGATGGAGGGAAATACATAGTAAATATATATAAATAATTCTTAAAACTGTAGGCCAACAAAAAAAATCTCTATTTTTATATTATATTACCTTGCCTTGTCTTTAGGGGGATTTTTTGCCTTTTTTTAGGATTGTTTCTAGAGAAGGGGTCAACAACCTGGGGACATAACCTGTGAACTATGGCTTCAGTGGTATTTGGAAGCAGGGGACTCTCCTTGCACCATGTCGTAGTCACCCATCTGGGCTTCAGGTGGAGGGAGCAAGGCTGCAGTGAGGTAGCATGGGGAGTGGGGCTTTAACTGCTGTGCCAACTCTGAGAAGCAATGGTGTCCCTAATGCCTGCCCGCCTCCTAACCAAGCCTGGGTCCTTCTGGCCCCCCTCTTGCTGGAAAATGTTGCTGACCCCTGTTCTAGAAGGAAGGGCATTTTTCTTTGTGTCTGGAAACACGTAACTGATTTAGGTATACAGTGCAACTAACAAGTTGTATTCTTCTGGAAATGTAAGCCTCCTTCAATACCGTGTCACCTCAGTATCTCTGTGGTGTAGAACTATGCTATTTTATTGACATTTCAGTTACAAGAACAATGCTACCAACTTTTAGTTGCCTGATAGTTCATACATTTCTTCTGAGTTTCACTTCTGGTTTTTATTTAACAGTTTGGGTTTTTTTGTGTAAAAGAATTTCTTTCTTCTGGAACTTGGTATGAGTGATTCGTTTTTCCTAAATAACACTTGATAGTTAAACATGCCACTTGCTAACTTTACATAAAAACACCTTTTTGCATTGAAAACAACAGAAAGAGAGAGAGAACTTTGTCTTAAGGCTGCCATAGCTTTATTTAGTCCCAAAAGAGTTTACGTGAAGTAGATTGTGAAAGACATATTGAATTTCCTGCACGGTTAGTTGGTTGGATGAATCTTAAATGGTTTGGAACTTGTACTTTGAATTAAGAAAGGGTATAAATTTCAAGAGGAAAAGATACTCCTGAATAGTTCCCTGAAGGGTTGCTTTTATTCTGAAATATGAATACCTTGTTCAGAAATAGCTTAATCGACTTCTGAAGTGGATTATGGTAAACTTGGAGTAAGGAATTTTTACTTTGGGATAAGGGTATTCACACAGGAAGCTGATCAGGAATTGCTGTTCTGGAATTACTCTTTATCTTTGTAAACTTCTAAAAGTGAAGAAAAAAAGACTGAATACTCTGAGGGAGGGAGAGAGACAAGCTATTGACAAGGAATGCAGTTTGATGCTTTATTTTATAAATATTCAGGAAAGTAGGCTTTTCTAGGAAAGCTACTTTCCAGAAAGGTTTTAACCTTTTGATAGTTAAATAGTAGCACCTCTAGAAATTGAGATGCAACATAATAGTGAGCAGAAAGACCTGAAAAACCTATCTGTGACATGCTTAGTGACAAGTATGTTTCAGAACCCAGAGGCTTCTAGTGGTTTTACCAAGGCATACCTTTAAAATGGAAAAAAAAAAGAGAGAGAGAGACTGTAGTAGAATCTTGCCTGTGCATCAGCTGTCCCTGCTACCAATTTCAGTTCACCTGTAGTAGAGGATTGCATTGGTATACATTTTTTTTCTGCTTAAAAATCCCTTTTTATAGGCAGAATTGGAGACTTAAGTCCTTTTGTCAAAGGAGGCTCTGAAGCAAGGGATAAACAATGTTTTGGCATGTAGTTTTTGTTGCTGCTGCACTGGTTGCTATCCCAGACAGAAGCAGGAGGAGTAAAAGTGACTAAGGTTAGTACAGTAAGAGGAAGCAAAGTATTACAAGTATGAATAAGATAAAATAGTATAATATGAAAATAGTATATGCCAAAGGTGGGTTCAGGAAAATAAAAAAATGAGATCTAGGCCTTTGGTACGTGTTACATTTAAGGTGCAATTAAGATGTAATTGTGCCATAAATACTAGCAGTGAAGCCAGTGAAGCAGCCTGAAAATGTTGTATAAAATGTGTGGAATGTTTTGTGGTTTATTTTATGGTGCCATAAATTGAACATACAGCAGTCCCATCCCAGTATTGACAATCAGCTGATTGTCAACATTGGCATGTACTTGGAGGTTGGCATCAGAACAGGTTCTGACCTACTTGATCCTTCTGGATATGGACAGTCCTGGTCTAGATACCACAAGTGGGGAGCAGGTTGCAAGGTTCCTGTGGGGAGGAAGCAGAGGGCCTTCCCCTGTCAGGAACCCCCATGCCAGCAGCCTCTCATTTTTTCTGTAGTCCCCACAGGACTGAAAGGCAAAGCAGTCAAAGATGATGGATGGTGGGGAGCTGGGCTGTATGTGGTTTTTTGACGTACTGAAGCATGGGGACCCCTGGGTAGGATGGAGACTCCAGGATGCCAGTGTTCCAATGCCCCAGGACATCTAAAAACCCTGCCTGCACCTGGATGGCCCTGAGAGCCCCACATCTGGAACCAGCTCTTGGCTTGGGCTTCCTTGAGTCCAGATCATAGCCACTCCCTGCTTGACCTTTAGGATTGGACTGGAAGCAGCTCTGCAGTGTTGCAGTTGGGATCCTGCCAAGAATAGTTATCATGGTAGGAGGCTCAGTGTTTGTGATGGGGCATACTATTCTTCTGATCCCAATTGCATGATTGTTTTTAACATTTACTAGTGGCTATATGAGGTTGGTTGTGTTTTGTGAAAGTAAGGCAGAAAATGTGATTTTACGTAATTACTGTATTTACCTGGAATGGTTGTTTACAAGAGAGACAATGGTCTTAAAATCATAGTATATATGCTTGTATGCAGAATACTGTATGTATGCATTGAAATATTTATGAAGAAATCTTACTTGCACACACAAACAAATGATACCTGTTTTGGTGTCTGTGCTGCTATCTTGAGTAACTGTAGTTCACACTATTAATATGATGAAAAGGAGTTAACCAGTGCCTCATTCCTACTTGTAGCTGATTACTGTCAAACCTCCCCAGTGAAATCCTGTTCTTTTTCCAAAAATAGACCTGTGCAGAAAAGTAAAAATTCTCTTTGGAACATGTAAGCATCTTGGTGTCCTTCCTGGTTATTTTGTCCTCTCTTTTTTCTTAATTCTGTTTCTTTCTATTATTTCTATACTCCAAAAATCCTTGGCCTTTGTTGAATAAAAGAACTGAAGCTTCCTATAATGATCATTAATATCTATTTTTTTTTTAAGGGTAGGAACCAAGGATTTCTTTACCCTGAAAACAAGATCTTTAGTTTTGGGGGTGTAGGTGAGAATGGAAATATTCCCTTCTTGTTCAGCCATGACAACAAATGTAACTTATATTTGAAAATTATTTTCCTATGAACAGTCCTCAAATTCTTCAGTCTGAATCTAATTTTCAGCAAATTATGGCTCTTAGAATGTGCATGCATGCACACACGTGCTAAAAATGAATACTTAGATCACCTTTACACTACAAAAGTGGTGATACGTTAAAGAGAATGTTAAACTACTAGAAGAGGGATTACTGTATTTACTCAAATACAAGATTACTTTGCATTTAAGAAAACCCCTGATTATTAGATTCTAGACCGTAACAAAGGTATACATTTGTTATAACTTTTACGTGTCTAGAATCTAATTCTTGAGGGAGGGAGGGGATGTCATCTTTAACTTTGTCTCTGGCCCACCACTGCAGTGGGCCTAGCAGGAGCAGGCAGTGGAGTAGTCAAGTGGCCTACCCCTGCCCATTGCCATGTGTCCCTCCCACCCCCTCTTCTCCATCACAGTTGCCCCCGTGGCTGCCTGCCCTTGCCCTAGAGGTGCATATTCAACCCCCTTGTATCTTGCACACTGCCACTGTCCCCAGTCTCCGTCCTGCCCTCCTCTCCTCCCCAGTGCTTGCCTCCCCTCTCCCTGCCACTGCTTACTTCCTTGTCATGGCTCCTGCCCAGGGCAGGGAGCTCAGAGCACCTTGTCTCTGGCCCATCCTGGTCATGTAGTAGCTGTTGTGGTAGTGGCAGCTCTGGTCTCAGACTTGGAGCCAAGGCAAAAGTTGCAACCACATTTGTGGGGCCAGAGGCAGAACATGTTTCATGCTCTGTGCCCTGGGCTGGAGCAGGGACCCAGTCAGAGTTGGTGATGTGACAGGAAGGTAAGCAGTGGAGCTGGAGCCACAGCCCCCACAATCCTCCCTCACCAACTCCATGTCTGGAGCCTGAGCTGCTGTTCCCCCTGCTCCTCTGAATCAAAGACTATGTAACTTCTCTCCCCACTCCCATGTTGAATTAGGGAGGGGTGGAACTTGTTTTGGATTTGAGTAAATATGGGTTAACTTTTGAAGGGGGGAAGTATTGTGATGCAACTCCAATTCATTATTGCACAGATTATTTTCATGGTCATTTAATTTCCTTGTGGCAATTGGAAAAAATGTAATATATTTTACCTTTTGTTGTTTCTTTCCCATGTAATCTATTGCAGGTAATGCAGCCGGGGTGGGGAGAGGGGGACTGTTTTGTCTTGTCTTGTTCTTTTGGAAAGTGAATGATTGTACCAATTCCTTTTTCTTTTCAACTACTATACCATTTCTCTGTCTGTTCCCCTGCACACGGTTTTGTGACCTCCAGTCCTACTTTTTCCATCTTCATCCTAATTTGGAAGGATAACTGCGCATAGTATATAATCAGCCACTTTTTCTGTTGGATATTGTGGAGTTGTGTGTTTGATTTTTTTTTTTTTCCATCCAGATCATGCCTGATACAGAGTTTAAGAATTAAAAATGTAGGTAATGAAAAGTAAAGATTGTTTTAGCTATCTTTCTTCTATATTGCTTTTTGTTTCAGTAACTGAGTAGTGATTGGTGTTGGGTTGTGTGTTAAATGTTTACCTGATATGTACAGAAATGTCAGATGGCTGGGCTAATATTTAATAAATTAAGGCTTAAACCTTACTTTTGTAAAGTCATAATGCTGTAGCAGCTACTGTATTTATGATTAGCTGGTTTCCATTCTACTCTTCCTCCCAATCATACTGAGATTTTTATGCGTAGTGTTTTTTCTGTTTGCAAGTGAAAGGAGAGCGCAGGAAAATTAATTCTCCCAATGACTAAAAACACATTTGTTACCCATCTGGAAAAGGCTGGGGTTAGAAAGCTGTTTTTTAATGGTTGGATTCCTCACTGAAAGATTAGTACACAACCTTATTTTCAAAGAAATCACTTTTGATTCATTTACTTGTGATTTAAATCACACTGAACAGATGGACTAGTTTTTGTGCTAGATTAAATAAGAGCTCATTTAAACAGTACCTCCTCTAGCCCTCCCTGACAGAAAGCTTTTAAAATCATTCTTGTTGTTTTAGGATATAGGATACTTTTAATTGTGGAGGCAGTTCATGCAACATTCTGGTCTATGGTAACAATTTTCTGGATTAAAATGTGTAGACAAACAGAACTGCAGTGGTTCCAAGTAAAATAACACACTGAAATATTTCATAACGGAAATGTACATTTGTCCCAACTGTAGCCCCTGCGTGTTCTTGTCTGTAACATTTCAAAATGCTTCAGGCTCCTCTTGCCAGAAATGCTAGAGTAGGCTGCAGCCACTTAGGTCTCCACTACTCCCTTCCCCTCACAGGGATGGGTGGTAAAAGGGAGAGGAGAGTCAGAGGTAACTGGGGGGGGCAGGTGTCCAGCCACCAGGAGTCTGACAATCCAGCTCCAATCCCTTTTACCTCTTCTTTCCTTGGAGTGGAGCGGTAGAGACAACTGGGGCTGTGGTGCCTGGTTCTGGTGGTGGCAGGAACCCCCAAAGTCATCAGGTGTCTGGTGGTTGGGAAAGGGGAAGGGACAGGGGAGATGAGCCCTGCTCATGGTCCCAGCAGGTGGTGTGAGAGTCCCAGCAGGGACATGGCAGCTTTCTGGGACCCAGGGACTGGATCATAGGCAGACTGTCCATTTGCGCTTGTCTCTGTCCTCCATGTAGGAGTAACCAAAAGTGAAATAGTATAGAATAGTTTTAAAATAGTATTTAATTTAAAGAACTATATTGGAATGTTTCAGTCATTTTTGGAATGTTTCAAGGGGCTTCTATATTTGTACAGGTGGCCCTTTGAACTATTTTTAAAGTGTCTGAGACTTGTTATGTCTGTTTACACCCATAGAGCAAACTTCTTTGTGTGCTCAGATTTCTAAGTTGCCTTTTGAATTGAAGAGCCTCTCAGAGCTTGGACTGCTGTTTAATGCCCCCAATCTAGCTGAAGATAAAATCTTATATGGGGCCTGTATCTGCCCTGTTTTTACATCTTGTAGTGGAGTTCTTTCTAAATTTGTCTTGCAAGTCTGTAACTGAAAGAAGCCATGCAAAAAAGACTCTCCCCGTACCTCTGTTTCACAGCAGACAGCACTTTTTTAGAGGAATAGAGGAAATAGAAACATATACATCTGTTTTCCCTTGAAGAAAATCTTTCACTAAAGTATGAACTCAAGAAAAATATCTTGACATTTCTTTCACATCCAGAAGTATAAAGCTTCCTGCAGTCTGGAGGAAAGTTAAAAACAGAAACCCCCAAACAAACCCAAAAAACATATTTGAATCTTGGATCAGGAGTGATTCAGACACCTGGGTGATTTCTGATGTACACAGAAGATGGAACAGAATTCAGCCCAAAATTCCCTCCTTCACCTTTCTTCTTAAGAGTCCCCAGCAATTATTCTTTTACTCCATTCGAACAGGGCTATATGCCTAGATTCCAGAAACCAGAGGGAAACAGCAGTCATCAAGTAACTCATAGCTCACAGATGTTCATTAGGCTGGAAACAAACTGAAGATCTAAAATTGAAGCACCCCTTGAAAAATGCCAGCTTTTAGCTTTTGTTCATTTCTTGACTCTGGAAAAATAATAGAGTAATTCTGTTGCAAAGAACTCGGGCCACAATAGGTAAGAATGTTTAGGCACTATTTGAAATATCTGGATTTCTTGTGAATCGTTTTAGATATTTGCACACTGCATCACCCTTAAAATGATCTTGTAGCAACCTGGTTTGGGCATATTCAGTCCCTGTTAGATTATTGTTTGTAATTATAAGTGTTGTTAACTTAAATTGTAGCACTGTGAAGAAGGCTGGATTTTTTTGATAATGTGATAGTTGACCTTGCCGTGGCAGTTTTAAAGGGACTGCATGCTGACTGGTGGCAAAAGCCTGAAATTGAATGCAGGAGTACCTAAACTGAAAATTAACATTACCAAAGACTTGGAGACTTCAGGATTATAAAAACACAAGTGATCAAACTTGGGGAACAGTTGAGAAAATACTGTTGGTACTAGAAGGTTGAACAATAGCTAAAACTTGGTTATAGATAATGACTCTAAAAAAACTATGCTTTTTGAAAGGCTGAAGGAAGCCCAGTGAGGTTTCTCAAATTACCAGGGTTTTGCATGCCCAAAACATGTATGTTTTTTATTTTGCTGGAGAGTGTGGACACTTGTATAGATTTAGGAACTAAGGATTTGACCTTTTAGCACTTCTGTTTTAAATTCTGAATTTTACTTGCCCATAAAGCAAGCTCTGCGCAGAATCTCGAAATGATTCTGATATGTGCCATTATGTATTTCTGAGCATACCTACACTGATCGGTTTTTTGTTTTAAAGTAGAAAAGACAACTTAATGTCATTTCCTACAACTGTGTCAAGCTTTTCCTTGAATACTTAACCACTGTACTCAGGTTAGCAGGTCACAGTGTGAAATTAGCTGAATGGTAACCATCAGGTGGCAGAGCAATATAGTGCATGTTTTTGCATACCACACACCTCCAAATAAAACATACACATTGTGTACAGGAAGTCAGAATGATGACAAAACTTTTCCAAAGTTTATAGCTGCATTGAGCAGGAACAGCCAGAGCAACTGGCTGGGTAGGGGTTGGGGATGGAGGTGAAGGGGGCACTCGCACTCCTTGCCTGTACTACTTATCTCACACACGTGCGCACATGCATATATGTGTGTGCATGTGTATTATAGTATGCTTAAATATTAATGTAAAATTTTAAAAGATTAATACTGTAAACTTTCCCAGGAAACAAAGATGATTCCAGCAAAATATGTACTTAATGTTTTTATTACAAGTGTGTTAATTTTTTTGTTCATGCATGCAGCAGTCAGAATATTTTGTATAGTAGAAGGTACCTCAGTCACATTTTATATTTGCGAATTGTGCACTCTAACAGTTTGGTAAGATTAAACCCACCAAAGCAAGGAAGTTGCAGTTGTTACTCAATCTGTTTGACCTTACATTAAATTCTGTCTGGTCACTGAGAGTAAAAAATGTATAGAAACCCCAACTCTTACATTTCTGTTTAGAATGATAAAGTACCTTTCTTCTTCTCTCCTGCCTTAATAGTATTCTGATTATTTTTGGTATTTAATTTGTTCGTTAATTAATTGAGAAACATTCTGTTTTCCTCTTCAAGTCCATCACTTAATAAAGACCAACCCTATATAAATAAGGTATTGTAAATACATTTCTTGAATTCACTAGCGTCAGTTAATTTGAAGCAGTCTCCTGTAATACAGAATTCTGAAAAGTAATTTCTTTTTCTTTTGTTTTCAGATTTGAACGTGTGTGTAGTACATTTAGAGTGCTGGAGCTACATCTAAAATGTATTTCTGCTGACTGAAGTCATATCCATAGCTTCATGCCACCTTTGCGTTAATCTTTTAACCTGGGTTTTTTTTTTTTTTCGTTGCTCTACAGGGTGATGGTTTGCTATGCTTGTACAGGTGAAATTTTGTTTGTATGTATCCGTCCATCCATCCCCTGGCTTGCATGCCAGCGTGGCATTTGAAGGCATTTTGCTCGGCATGTGTGCCTTGGGGTAGGTGGCAGGGAAGATGCTGGGACTACACTACCACAACAAGAATCAGGCCCCTTGCAGCCTCACCACCATTTGCCCCTGGCACACTGATATCTTACAAGTCAAGGTTGCTGGTGTTTTTGGCACTCTGCCCAAAAACATTGCTGACCCCTGATTATATAACCTATTAAGAGCAAGTGAGAGGGTCTTCTGAAGAAGCAATGACAGAACAGTACTTGGGACCCATAACAGTAGCTTCCAGTACCCACAAAATAAAACCCATTTGTGCCAGCTGGGCTTTATTCACTCCGTAGGGTACCACCCTTTTGATGTCGTCCCGCCCCAGGACCCTTGAGGGTAGTGCGTGTGTTCTTACTCCACCTTGCCGCCCCCGTTTTCGCCTGCCACGTCTTGCTGTACTGTCAATCGGGGGGGGCTCGTCTAGCGAGTCCCTCGTAGCCCGGGTCCAACCTGGCGGGTGTACATGGGGTTCCAACCGCCCCTACACCCTGGCCTCATGCCACCTTCAGAAGCGGACTCTAAGGAGGAGACACGTGGCTCCTTTTGCCCCTCCGCAGCCTTTCCCTATCTCTATCCCTTATACCCAAAGGGTCGAGCCTCTACAATTACAGGTTTGGCTCCTGACCCTCAGTCCCTAGGACCTTCATCCCTAATAGACACGGGCACCTGTGGTTCCGGCGGCGACCCTGCCTCGATCCGGCTCCTCCCTCGGGACCCTTGCCACCCTGCCGTGCCCCATGTGCACCTGGTTCCTGTGGGTCTTCCACAACGCCTCCTCTACCCCGTCATCTTGTCCGGATGCCATCTGTCCACTACCGACTCTTGGCAGCTGTTGCCAGTTTCCCCCGCTCTCGCTCTTCCTGCTCCGGCAGTGACTGCTGCCGTCTGGCTTGTTCTTCCGGCGGTGTCGGCTGCAACCCAGCTTGCTTCCCCTGGGTAGAGGGTCGTTCCAGGGCTTGCCCCTGCTGCGATCCCTGCAGCTGCTCCACTCTCGGGCCATCCGCCCCTCCCTCTGCTGCCGCTGCCGCTTTTATCCTCGCTGGCTGGCGGCTGGTGCTGACGTTGCCGGCCGGCCGCAGCTGTATAAAAAGCTGGCTCACGAGCCGCGCGGGTTTTGCCGGCGCGTCGTCCCCTGCTGCAGGTAAGTGTCTTATTTCACCCCGGTCTCCGGGACACCATTAATAGCAGCTTCAATCATAAGTGAAACTAAATGCCAGGTCCTGGTTGTATATTTACCCAGCACACCCCCCCCCCCCACACACACACACCTTTTTGTAATATATGTAACAAATTGTTAACAGAAGGGGATACTCGCCCGTCGGAGGTGTCCTATGGTGGGCACTGGTGACATTTAGGGGGTGCATGCAGGTGCTCATGCACCCCTTAAGGTTGGTGGTGCACGTCCTGAAAGAAGCACTGCTGCTGCTGCTGGTGGTACCTGTAGGCAGTTGTTGCTAGTTTCTTCCCCTGTACCCTCCAGCCTTTGGGGGCACACGTTCATGCTGTAGAAATCTCCCTGTGGGGCTAGAGCAGTGAGTGTGGGAGGCTGAAGGATCTGAGCCACCTGTCCTGTGAATGAGGGAAGTGAGCCCTGGATCTGATTAAAGGGGAAGCACTTGGGGCTGGAATTTGTGGAGTGGGCATAACCCTCTCCCCTTGTAGTGGACTTTCATGCGGGGGGCCCTGAGGGAGTAAGCAGCCAGGAAAGTAGACCCACTAGCCCTGTTTAAGGGGCAGAAAGGGAAGTCATGGGGAAGAGGTTGTTTATGTGGAGTTTGTTAAATATGTGTCTCTGTCTCTCTGTGAAACAGTGCCTGTGTTTGTGTGTATACACATGCACACGGTTTCATATACTCATTTATTTGTGGGACTTTTCCAAAATTCTGTGATGCACCAGTTGGGAAACACTGATCTAAAACATTCATTAAATTGATTTAATTTTTTTGTCCTGGTTTACATGCGTTTCTGTAGTATACATAGAGGTGATTGTATATAATAGCTTAAAATGAAGTCTTACTCTTGTATATTGTGGGCGGCTATGGGGGAGGGTATGGGTGTGTCTGTGAGGGTGGACAGGTGTGTGGGGTGAGGGAGCGTGCGCACGCGTGTGTGTGTATATGTGGGGTGTAGGTGGGTATGGGATTTGTGGAGGGCTGTGAGGGTAGGGTGGCTGGGGGGTGTGGGGATCTGCATGTATGTCAGTGCAAGGTGGGGTGTAGGCGTATATGTATGATGGGGTGTGCATGATGGACTCATCCTATGGTGATGATGATGTTGGCCAATCACTTGCGAGCAAGTAAGATTGTCTTCCAAGGATCTTAATAGTGAGCCTGCAGATGGCTCCACAGCCCAATTCTAGATCCACATGTCTTGCCTTGTTTTGTCGCAGTGAGGACAGGTGTTTCCAGGAGGGATGGGCACTGTGTTGCTGCGTTGGATGTTCTGATGTTCTTTTTGTCTGTTCCTCTTTTCGTCTTCTACCTGTTGACGAGCTGTTTCAAAGTGTTGAGGTCCCTCCCAAAGAGTCTTCTTCCATTTTGGTTGGTCCTGAGCAAGGGTCTCCCAAGTGCTGATATCAATGCTACACCTCTTCATGTTTGCCTTCAGGGTATCTTTGAAGCACTTTCTTTGCCCTCTGCTACTTTGCTGACCTTCTTTCAGCTGTGAGAAAAATTCTCTTTGGAAGGTGGAAGTCAGGCATGTGAACAATGGGACCTGTCTAGCGAAGTTGGTTTTAGATAATTCTGGCTTCAGTGCTGTTGGAACTTGCTTCAGCCAGGACACTGATGTTTGTGCATTTATCCTCCCAGCTAATCTGAAGGATCTTGCTAACGCACCATTGGTGGTACTTTTCCAAGCTCTTGAGGTGTCTTCTGTATGCGATCCAAGTTTCTGAGCCATACATATGATATAAACCAAGAGCTTTGTTTCAGCAAGGATGTCATGATTTAAGAAGATTCTCTTACTTGGACGTCCAAAGGCTGCACTCGCACATTTCAAGCGGCGTTGTAGTGCCACGTCAGTGTCTGCCTTTTGATGAAACGTGGCGTACAGGATAGGCAGAGTGATTCACGTTCTCCAGCAATTCTCCATTGATTTGAATGGAGGTGGGGGGAGGTTGTTTCTCCATTTGGACTTGCATTTTCTTGGTGTTTAGAATTAGGCCAATACTCTTGTAGACTTCTGAGAATACATTAAAAATGGTTTGGAGGCCCATTTCAGATTTGAGCTATGACAGCATTGTCATCCGCATGCTGGAGCTCCGTATGGATTTTGTCATGGTCTTTGTTTTGGACTTGAGTCTGAGGTTGAAGAGTCTTTCGTCCATCCTATACAATTTCCATACCAGGTGGGAGCTTTCTGTCAACGAGGTGCATTACGGTGGACATGAAGATGGAAAACCAAGTTGGAGTGATGATGTAACCTTACTTCATTCCAGTTTTCAAGATATTTGCATTTAAAGAG
>NW_017728950.1:20226524-20272843 GCF_001723895.1 Crocodylus porosus | reverse complement strand
AAAAAAATCTGGCCCTTGCCGATAGATTATTGTTGCAGTCTCTCTCTCTTGTGTCTGTGTTCATAACGTGATCTAAATTGATTGGTCTATCAATTTGTGTGCTGTAGGAGAAGAAATGGCACTGGCATGCCTCTGTCACTACCTAGATGGCATGAAAGCCATACTCTTAGGTTTTCCTTCTTCTGTTTTTTTCTATTGAAGTTGCCATTCAAGCAAATGTAACCAAAAGTTCCCTACAGGTGTGCAGGGAAATATTTTTTGTGATCTATATGTAAAACATCAGAATAAAGTTTCACGGTTGGGTTCTGCCCTGTGTCTTTTGCAGCCTTTCAAACTAGTGACCATGGATATGAAATGGTACCAATTTGATTTTTTTAATAGCATATTTTATCTAATTTCACTGGTATAAATGACCATGTAAAGTGCAGGACAGTTGAAAAGTGGCTCTTCCAGTGCTTGTAGTTATCATTAGAACCTCAGAAAATCTGTATAATAAAATATTCCTTTTTTATGTTTTACATATAGAAGGTATGTTGTTCCTCATTTGTGAATGCTCAACATTGGGGAACTAGAGAAGGGCTTCATATTCAATATAGTACTCATTTGAGTTGCAGTAAGTGGGTTTTGAAGGAGTTGCAGTTTCAGTGTCTTTCAGTCTAACAGTAGTTCAGAGAATATTTTTAAGCATACTATTATGAACATATGCTATGAACATATAAAAAAACCACTATACATTCTGTTAAGTGTTATGATGAAATTCCTTGTTAAAGCAGTACTAATGCATTACAGAATGGCCTTTATTGATTCATTAAACTTCAGCTGTTTTTGTTAGGAGAAACTTTTTTTTCCCTTTGAGTATGTTGGGGCATACAGATGAGTAAAATGGAAGTTGATGAGGATTATAGTACCTGTTAACAAAATTTGCAGTTTGTTCTTTTAAGTTTGGAGCTACTTGGTTCATTCTCTGATTTTGCTGACCACGATGGTGGCCATAATTCAGGAAAGACCGTGTGCTACCTTGCATGAATGCTTTCCTGGGTGGGACTAAGTGCACTTGATCCAAAGCCGTTGAAAACCAATGGGAGATCTGTTTGCTTCAGTGGTAGTTGAATCAAGCCTCTGAAGTCCAGCCTAGCTTTTGCTGAAATTGAAACAAAATTGACTGGCTTAAATGATGGTATTGAAGTATCATACTGTACAGGCTTGGTGTCATAAAATTTATCATGGCTTCATAAAAAGAAAAGAAAAAAGGCACCTCATGTCAGGTTATGGGCAAAGATGCATTTTAGCTGCTTTAAAAGGTGAAGGGGAGCTGCTGCTTAATGTGCAGGAGTTGGTCTCCTATAAGTGATGTCCCTTTGATCTTGTAGTGATTTTAAGTGAGCTAAATCACTTGACTTCGACCCAGGATGAAGTATGATCAAAGTTTGATTGCTTTTGTCTAGAGGTGCACCAATAAAGACTTTTTTGGCCGATTTTATTAATGGCTGATTAATCAGTGTCATTGGTACGTGTTGTAGGGATTGGGTCCTCTCTTGGCTGGTGCCTTACTCACTGGTGATGACAGGCTGGGTCCCCATGTGAGTGTCACTCGCTTGTTCGGGTTGCTGTTCCTTCTCACCTGCCATAACTTGCTCTTATCTTGGGAGACAATTCCCAGCAGGTGACTCTCTGGATCCCACACCCTGGTTTCTTTGTGGGGCTCCAGCCTTCCCTGTATCTGACCCTTACCACATCCAGGGCCTGAACAGTGTCTTGAGGTTTCTGTCACAGGTGATACCTTCTCATCTGGCAGTCAGGCAGTCTTTGGTATGAGCATGAACCAGCAGCTGACTCCTCATAGGCCATCTCTTGTGCCTTGAATTAGAATCAATACAATGAAACCATCTCAGTCCTGAGAGAATAGCTGTATAATGAATACACCCACAGGTGAACTATAATGAAAAACTGTCAGCGTGTGCTGTTGTTTGCCCTGAGCTGCTCCTGGTTTGGAGCCTCTTGTCCCTTTCCTTCAGTTATCTGATACCAGTGGGCCCTCCAGCTCCTAGCTATTCCCCCCCACAGTGTTACTGGGGCATCTACTGATGGGTTGCCACCGCTTTACCTTGGTCCCATCTGACCTGAGCCTGGGCTCTTCCCAGAGGCTCGTACTGCCACTCCAGCCGCTTGTCTCAGCATCCTTGGCTTGATTCCTTCTGAGCTTGTCGCCTCTGCTGCCATTGCTCAGTGCTGCTGGCTGCTCTGCCACGCAACACAGCTCCAGTCTTCTGCCCCATCTCTGGGGCACCTCTGCTGTATGCTGTCACTGCAGAATGCTGTCCTCTCCTGGGCCTCTGGGCCATGTGCCACTCTCCCTTGTGGCTCAGTGGTGTCCCACAGCCCTGCCTCTGGGACCTCCCCACCGGATGCCTCTCCTGTGGAGCTCTGACCCACTTCAGGGGCTTTTCTGCCTCTTCTCCCAGCTATGGACTTCTCTCCCATCCTCGGGGTCTGTTTGCCACTGCTCTTGCTCTTTCACGCCCCTCTTCCCCCGTTCTGCCCTGCCTCATGGGGTCCTCTGCCTTTAGCTGCTCTGCGACCCATCTTTTTATGGCCCCATTCCCCTGCGGGGCCCTGTCCCTTCTCCCTGCTAATCTGCCGGGTCACATTGCTTCAGAAGTGGTGCACCAGAGCCTCCCATGCCAGAGACAGCCTGCCGCTGGTGTTCTCTTCCTCTCCTATGGTGAGTGATGGGGGGAACAATGGTGGGCTGTCTTTCCCCCGTCACAATCAGCCATATTGGCTGATACCAATCCGATAGCCGATATACAGCCCAGCAGCTTGGAGAGTAGCATCCTGCTGGTAAGTCTGTTGGAGGGAAGGAGTGTGTGTGGGGGGGGCAGATCTAGGCCTCCCATGGTGAGGGAGGGAATGGGGCAGGGACACCTTGCCCTGCGAACAAATCCAGGGGGCACATGCCTCCCCTGGGGGGGCGGGGTGTGTGCAGGAATGGGAGCCTGCCCCACTCTCTACTTCTCTGGATCCCCGGCTCTGTCCTGTGTCCTGTCCCACCGCAGCTGGGCAGCACTTGTCTCTGCCCCTGTCCCTGTCCTAACCCCACTCTCTTCCTCACCATGGAGGTCTCAGTCTCCCTCCCCCACACCCCTCCTCCCACAGACTTGCCAGATGCTGCTCTCCAAGCTGCTGGGCTACATTCCTCACTGTGTGCATGCTGCATCTGCGCATATGCATGTGGCATTTATTGGTGACATTATCGGCTACACTGGCCAAAAAAAGCAGATTGCCAATGTCAATTTTCCTTTTATCAATGCTGATCCAATATGGACCCTATTATTCACACAAGTTTAGGGCTGGAAGGGACCTTGTGAGATCATTGGGTCCAGCCCCCCTCCTCTGGGCAGGAAAGACTGCTGGGGTCAATTTCTTGTACCAGCAGTAATGCATGAGGTTATCATAGAGGTGGTCCCTTCCCCAAGAGCTTAACCTTGATGTTTCAGAAGGTGTCTGCAGTTTCTAAGCTGTAGTATAGGATGTAGGTGGGAAAAGAGGTCTGTATCAACTTCTAAATGTTTTTCAATGGATCCTGACCCTGCTTTTGGTTTGAATGTGATACAAATATGTCGCTTTTATTATGCACAATTTTAATCCTGTCTTGTTGTTTTACAACTAACCTTGAACTCTGATTTAATGGGAGGAAATGTAATAGGATATGAGCAAGCATGGAGCTCGTAGTGTAAAAAAAAAAGTCTTTATCTTTCAACTCCTTGATGCAGGACAGAAAAAGAAGTTTGGTTTCATGGCAGGCATGGATCTGAAGAACCACTGACAGCATAGTGTCATAGCTAGCTACTATGCTGGTCACTTCCTCCTATTCCTTACCTTTTACCACATCACACAGGAGTCAACAAACAGAGAGTTTGAGTGCGAGTTTGCTGGGTAGTCTGTCCAGCCACTTTCTTATTCTATATGCTAAGTGCAAGCATGCAAAGGAGGAAGTAGGAGTTTTCTACAAGGTAGCAGCAGGAGAGGAAAAAGGAACCAGCAGGAGAGTAAACAGGATGTGTGGAATATATCACGGTGCCAAAGCCACTACAATTACCATCTCTTTTCTGCCTGTACCTATGCAGACTGTCTTGTGGAGAGAGGGCACTGACCACTGATGTTTCTATCCAGGCCCTGGTCTGGCTTTGTGCGGACTGTAGCCTGGGAAATATAGACTGGGGAATTACTGGCTAGGTTGCAGTACTGCAGAGGAGGACTTGAAGGTTACAGTAGATCCCAAGTTGAATATAAGCCAAAAGCATGCTCTTGTTGCAAAAAAGCCAACAGCACACTGAGTTGTAACAACAGGAATGTCACTTGAAAATCAAGGGAAATGCTTCTTTAGCTCTATTCTACACTGGTGAGACCTCACCTGAAATAATATGTCCAGTTTGGCCCGACACTTTAAGAAGGATGTGGATGGAGTGGAGAGAGTTCAGCACAGAGCAAAAACAAAAAACCAAAACATTTTGGGGGCCTGGGAAGCAAGACTTAGGAAGAAAGGCTGAAAAATAGGGTTATTTAGTGTGGCAAAGAGAAGATTGAGGGGCGTTTGATAGCAATCTTCAAATACCTGCAGGGCAAATTATAAAGAGGATGGAGATGAGACTTCTTGGTCGCCATAGGGAACAGGTTTGAGAGTAGGAAGAACTTTCTGTTTATGAGAGTGGTTAAGCCAGGGGTGGGCAAAGTCCAGCCTGACCGGTCCCTGCCTGCATCTCTGCCACTGGTTGCGATGGAGGCCCTGGCAGCAGTGGGACTGTGACAGTGTGGGACCAGGGTTTCCATGGAGAGCAGCCCCAGCAGTGCTAGCAGGGTGTGCAGCTGGGTGGGGAGCTGCTCCAGTGCTGGGATCTTGTGGCAGTGACAGCATGGTTTGGAGTTGGGGCAGAGCTGCAATTTGCTGTCCGCATGCCTTGAGCAGGGGTGGATGGGCAGTGGGTTGCGCTCTGCCCCATCTCCAGACCACGCTGCCACCACTGCAAGATTCTGGTCCTGGAGCAGTTCCCTGCCCAACCATGCACCCTGAAAGCACTGCTGGGGCCAGTCTCCGTGGAAGCTCTCGACCCACACTGTCACAGCTCCCCTGCTCCTGGGATATCAATAAAAACCAATTGCAGCAATGTAGGCAGGTACTGCTGGGAAATGGAGTCCAGCTGCTGGCAGGATCTGCCCTTTTGCCCACCCCGGGTTGAAATAGGTTATCTTGAAAAGCTGTGGATTTTCCCTGGAAATTTTCAGGAGCAGGTTACAGACACTTGACTGGAATGATTTAGTTAGAGATGATCCTGCATTGTTCAGGGAGCTAGACTAGATGACTGTATCAGGTTCCTTCCAGCTCTACTTACCTGTAATAAGGCAGAGTCTCTGGGCTAGGGTCTGAGGAGAAGAGTCATGAAGTGATGGGTTTGAGAGTTGGGATACAACATTCCTGGTTCCCTCTTTTGCTCCCATCAAAGGAAAGTAGCAAATTATTTATACCCAGGGGCTCAGACTGCTTACCACCCTTTTAGTCGTACCTTAAAATACCTTGCTTTTGTATGAGCTGTTAGTGTTTGCACAACACCCCCCCTCCAAAAAAAAAACCAAACACAACCCCCCCCAACAAAACAACAAACCCAAACATTTTGAAATATGGCTTTCTGTTACATAGTTAGATATCTATTTAGGAGCCCCTTCAGGCCCCAGACTTGTTCTGCAATCAGTAAATAGATCTTTTTATTCTTCCCATGTCCTGTCACCATGTTCAAATTTGGATTCAGAAGCAGGTATGTACTTATTGCTCCATCTGTAGCTTTAGCAAGATTCTCATTTGTGCATGTTGTCCTGTATCTAGGCAGACTAATAGGTGTTTTTTATTTTGAAAGTCTTCCACATTTGCACATAATATTTGCATTGTTGAAATATCTCCACATGTTAATTTTAGTCTTATGATCCCTATTTGGATGTACTTCAAGCTTCTCCATGTGGGTCAATCAAGCTCTGAATCTGCAGGGAGATATTCAGCAATTTTAATATTCATCCTAACTTCTTCCTGCATCAGTTAGTGCATCCTGCTGTTAGTGTTTTATCCAGTGGGTGTCTTAGAGAAGGGAAACTTTTACTAAGCGCAGCAGTGTTGCCATTTAGTGGATGTTGCTTGTCTTTGATCTGCCAGGTGTGTTCTGCTTTCCTTGGCACTGCTCTCCTTTTTGTGAGGCTGATTTCGGCAAGTAGATGGAGACTATTGACATTGATTGTTTAAGGCATCTAGTAATGCATCTACAACTGTAAGTAGATAACCTAGGTTAATTTGATTGTCAACAGATTATCTTGATTTCCAGGGATATTATGGGTGCTCAGCCTCTCTAAATATGAGTTTGCCTTTAGGAGCTTAAATACAAGTCTAGATGCCTGAATCAGGTACCATATTTGAATATGTTTAAAAGGAGCCCAAGTACTTCATAGTCAAATTTTTCTTGAGATAGATAATGTTTAAATAGGCTTAAGGGCTATGCTACTGAAATCTCCTCTGCTTAAGCATGGCAAAGTTATTTACCAGGGTGGATTGATTTAAATCAAGTTGATTTTGAATCTGATTTAAATTGGCAAGCTAAAATACGGATTTAAATAATTGATTTTTGTTTTTAAATCAACTTTCCCATTGTGTTTTTTTTTTGTTTGTTTTTTGTTTTTTAAATGTAACCCATGCCAGCACGCTGAGGCTGGGTGATGCACCAGACTTTGGGTCCTCAGGGTGCCAGTAGCCCTGGGAGCCCCTCTGGCAGACTGCTGACTGAGGTATCCAGTGGAGAGGTGTGTCTCTCACTCTCACTGCCCAGGAATTCACTCTGAACCCAATGAATACATTACTCGCTATTATACACAACCAATTTAAATACAGAAAAATAAATAAAAAAAATAGTAACAATAGTTGATAACAAAACTAACAATTTAGATAAAGGTTACAACTACAGATTAGGAGGATTATTCCAGCATACTGGGTGGTCCCACTTGTGTTAACCTAAATAACTAAATTCATCCTGTTATTACCCTTTAAAACAGTTTCCTTATAACCCAGTTGATTTCTTCCTGGTTACAGTACACTTCCCATAACACTAAATAGCAACACAGCTATAACTATGATCCACTGCTAGATGGCAGAGGCAAAGCTTCTGCTGCTTGTGGGAAAGTGGGCTCTTAATCAGTCCTGGTAACACACCAAAGTGACCAGTGAACTGCTGCTGCAGACAATGAGCTCAGTTTGTTTCCTTTACTGGCAAATTGTTCTCTTAAGCATTTTCCTTCTGAAAATACACTTACTGCAAACACAAGTGATTAGGTATCTCCTTACACATTTATGCTGGTTTGTTTTCTCTCAGCCCACTCCCTCTCAGGGCTGTCTCCCCTCCCAGCACATCCCTCTGCAGATCTCAGACTCTGTGGCCCTAGCTCAGATTTCACTCCCGTCCTAGTCAGATGCAACTCGTGGCCCAGTCGTTAACCCCTTTTAAGGGTTCTGCTTCTCCCAGCCTCAGTGAACCTACCAGCTTTGCTTACCAACCCCTCCCCACGCTTTCCCTGGCACCTGTGTCCCTGGTTGCGCAGCTCTGAACCCAGTGGGGAATCCACTTCTCATGGGATGATATGGGTTCTGGTAACAATTTAAACACTCCAATAAGAAGCATGCATTGTGCACTGTGTTTTCTCTTGTCTGGTAAAACTTATGTGCCCTCTGCAAAGTTTTTCCACCCTCTTCTTGCAGAGCTCTTAAGCACAGATCACCCACTTGGCTTGCAGCCAGGTGAGCTTTGCAGCTCTTACATAAAGATGCATTTTCATTGGTTGATAATAAAATTAAAACATATTAAGTTACAACTAAATACAGTTTGATACAGATGTTTCTCTACCTAGAAAACTAATAGATACATATTTACTGGGGATGTTTTAAAGAAAAGTACCACTGAACTAGTGGGAATCGCTGGCAAAGCACCTGAAACCAGAGTCTTTAAGTGCTAAACCAGCTTTTAGCAGTAGTAGCTGTCAAATTGATTAGAAATTGAAAAAAGCAGGAAACCTTTGTTTTTTTTCTTTTCTTTTCCAGTCTATGAAGAAAAAGAGGAGGATGAGGTTTATGAGTTCTAAAAACGTGAAAGAGAGGATAAAATTTTTCAAAACAGCTGATGTTAACAACAAAAAAAAATGATGACTGTCTCATTTTAAAAAACAATTTGGCAAATAGGAACTTAAACTCAAATGACTCTTAGGCATTTTAGAAAATTGCTTCCAGGGTAACCTGAAATAATTGGTTTAATTCAATAACTACAGTTCACATTTCTAATACTATAACAGTTAATAATAATGTTTAATAAATTTAGTTGGCTGTAAACGTGCACCATGTTTTGATTGAAAAAAAAAAATTATCTATCCAGCACATTAAAGCTTTATTTAATGAATTTCAGGTGCTGGTTTTGTGTGTTTAATTCAATTCATAGATTGTAAGGGACCTCGGAAGATCATCAGATCCAGTCCCCTGCACCAAGTGACCCCAGCAAGGTGCCCATCCAGTTGCCTCTTGAAGATTTCCAGAGTAGGTGACTGCACCATCTCTGGAGGGAGCTTATTCCACAGCCTGGCTGTGAAGAAGTTTTTCTAATGTTGAGTCTGAAACGGTCTTCCAGGAGTTTGGCCATTATTCCTGGTTTTCCCCAAGGGTGACCTGGTGAACAGCTGTTCACCAAGCCCTTGATATGTATTTCTCTAATATACCGGTAAGCTGCTACCAGGTTCCTTCTCAGCCTTCTCTCTTTCAGGCTGAAGAGTCCTAGGCCCCTCAGCCTTTCCTTGTATGGCTTGCCATGCAAGTTTCTGATCATGTTGGTGGCTCTTTGCTAGGCTCTCTCAATCTTGTCCATGTCCTTGTTAAAGTGTAGCACCCAGAACTGGATGCAGTACTCCAGCTGCAGTCTCACCAATGCCAAGTAGAGCAGAAGAATCACTTCCTTGATTTTTGCTGGAGATGAGTCGATTGATGCACACCAGCGTATTATTTGCCCTGCTGGCTACAGCATTTCACTGCCGGTTCGTATTCATACTGTGGTCTATTATAACCCCAAGGTCCCTTTCATTTGTGGTGCTGGTCAGTTTGGTGGCACCAAGCCTGTAAGTGAGCAGGGGCTTGTTCATCCCCAGATGGAGCAATCTACATTTCTCGACATTGAACTTCATCAGATTCTGATCCGCCCAACTTGCTAACCTTTCTAGGTCCACTTGTATCTATAGCCCATCTTCAAGTCTGACCACATTCCCCCATATCTTGGTGTTGTCTACGAACTTGGCCAGTGACTTCTTCGCTCCCACTTCCAAATCTTTGATAAGGATGTTGAGAAGTGCTGGACCAAGCATGGACCCCTGTGGGACACTGCTGGCCATTTCTTGCCAGGATGACAGATTCGTTCATTAGGATGCTCCGGGTCCCATCCTGCAGCCAGTTTCCCACCCACCTGATTGTCTTAGAGTCAAACCCACAATCCTCCAATTTTCTTGCAAGAACATTATGGGAAAGGAGATCAAAGGCTTTTTGGAAGTCAAGGTATACCCCGTCAACCTCCTCTCTCTTGTCCAGGTGGCAAGTTACCTTGTCATAAAAGGAGATGAGATTGGTAAGGCAAGGCCTGCCTGCAATGAAGCCATGCTGGCTGTCGTTCAGGATCCTACCTTCTGTAAGCTTACTGTAAATAGACTCCTTGATGAGTTTTTTTTCCAGGACTTTCCCTGTGAGAGAAGTTAGGCTATTTGGCCTATAGTTACCCGGGTCCTCCCTCCTGCCCTTCTTGTGGATGGGCAAGAAGTTGTTGAGTGGTCACCCATACCCATTTGTTTTCCTTCTCTTCCGTATGTTCCTGAAGAAGGATTTCTTGTTGTCCTTGATTCCCATTGTTAATTTGAGTTCAGTCACTGCTTTAGCCTTTCTAAGCTGTTCCCTACAAGTTTGGGCTTTCATTGTATAGTCCTCCTTGGCCTGCCCCATGCTTTCATTGTTTATAAGACTCTTTCTTCATTCTTAACATGACTGTGTTAAGCCAAGAGGGCTTTCCAGCCCTTCTGTTTCCTTTTCTTCAGATGGGAATGAACTTCCTTTGTGCTTCGAGGATTGTGTCCTTAAGGAACAGCCACTCTTCATGCATGCCTTTCGCCTTTGGTCCCTGCTCCTGCAACACTTTCCCCTACTAGTGACCTGAGCTTGTTGAAATTTGCATTTTTTTGAAGTCCAAGACTTCAACCCTGCTATCAGATTTGTCTGCCTTGTGACGAACAGTGAGCACGATGGTTTCATGGTCGCTGTCGCCCAGACTGCCCTCTATATTTAAGTCTGTCACCAGGTAATCTTTTTTGGCCAGGACCAAGTCTAGCAGAATGTCGCCTCTGGTTGGCCCGTGCAACTCCTGAGTCAGGAAGAGCTCCTCAATGCAGGTCTGGAAGAAATGCAACTGAAGCGACCTGGCCCAGTGTTCCACCCAGAAGATGTCAGATAATTAAAGTCACCCGTGACGACCATGTCTTATGCACGCATGGCCACTTTCAGTTCTCAGGTTCCTCCCTCTGGTTGGGTGATCTGTAGTATACACTTACAGTTAGGTCTCTTTTGCTACGCCCTCCCCCCTCCCCATAGTTGCCATTTTAATGGAGCTTGATAGAAATATGAGCAAAACGTTAATCTTCTAGTGAATAAGAAATATGTTCTAGCATTGTGACAAGTGGGCCTTTCCCGGACCAGTCATAGCATTGGTCGCCCAACTGTCTTTGGGCAAGCTGCCTGCCTTACTCACCTGCCACACCTTGTAAAGTAATTAAGATGTTAATCAGGCACGAGGCTGCTCTTCATGTGCCCTGATGCCAGGAGTACATGCATGACACTGACCTTCCCTTATCGTGTACCATGCCTTGCAGATGGAATCCTAATTTCTTAACAGCTCCAGCCCCACACTGGGCCCGATAACATTTGAGTCTGGATCCCAACTATATCCCTTCTAATCAAGCGGTCTACAGTGCTCTCATTCTGGGCTGTCAAGCTTCCTGTACCCTTCTTTTTTTCAGCAGTGGCCCCCTTTCTGGGACCTTCGACCACCTAGGCCCTGGCCCTGCCTGTAGGCCAGTCAGAACCCTAGGTCCTCTGGCTCTGGGCATCCCTCATGGTGGGCACCCTTGCCTCTTTGACCATTCTGGTCCTGGCCCCATCATTGACTAGTTGAGGGTCCCTTTGGTCAGGTCTCTGAGCAGCTAGCCCACTCCATCTCAAATAGGTCCATCTTCTTGGGCCCCTCCAAACACAGGCCTTACGCTTTTTTGGTCTCAGGCCTCTGATAACAATGCCTAGACCCTCTGGCCTATCCCTACTCTGGTTTACCCACCATATTGTGGGGGCTGGAGTTTCAAGGCACCCCTCCTCACTTTTCACTGGGGAGGCAACTGGCTGGGCATTTCTGAAGAGATCCCCTGCCATGAGTAGCCTCACCAGACCATCCTTTCCTTGCATGGTGAAGTTTTTTGTCATGCCCAGGACCAGTGCAGGCCTACCTGCCCTTGTCCAATTACATCTGGATTATGAGCATTTTGGGACTGCTGCTTCTCCCCCTGGGCTTGCTTAGTGCCCCAGGGATCTTAACTACGCCACTCAGTTCTCATCTGGGCTCCCCAGAACCTGCACTCTTCCCCTACCCATTCCAAGCAGGGCTGATCTAGCCCCTACGCAGGCCCACACTTATAAGCCCCTTCTCTGGCTGAGCCTTGCTCTCGTTAAGACATAAGTCCTTTCTCAGAGGCTCGAGACCCCACTGGGCCCCTAGGAACCTCCTCCATTCCCATAGTTCCTCCCTAAACCTCCAGATGTACCTATGAACAGTAGATGGTAAGCTGGAGATGTTTTCACAGCAGCATCCCAAGAACAACTGCCTGCTTTGCCTGCCAGGGCCTGCTCTTGTGCAGAGGCCCTGTAGCTCAGCACCAATCAGGCAGCCAGCTGCCTGTCTTGTGACTGCCTAATTCCCTCTGCAGTCACCTGCTAGGAGCCCCTGCTGCCTGTTCTTGCTCCTTAAAGTGGCAGGCATCAATGGTGCACTGCCACCCACCTTTCCCTTTAAAGTGGCTGTTATGGGGGGTGGCAAATTAAGGTGTAAAGAATAGTTAAAGTTAATTGAATTTCTTTTTATGAGTTGTGAAGTTCAGAACTTCAGACATGGGCATCTAAGAGTCTTTTCTCAAGAAATGATAATATTGTTAGTTACTAATTATGTGTTAATTATCTCTCAGCATGATTAAATATTCTGAAACATCTGCATCCTTTTCATTGGCGATCTGAAAGCCAATATTTTATTTGTAATCCAACTGCCACTATGTAATACCACCCTTCCATATAGCGAGGTCTGGGTAGAAGTAATTGCTTGGTGTGTTAATTCCTAAGAAGTAACAGTTAATGATCCTACAAGGTCCTGAATAACAAGAAATGCCATATTTTCCTCCCATAAAATGTACACATTTCCCCTCCTCACCCCCCCCCCCAATTGGCAAGGGGAAATTGGGGTGCATGTTTTATGTGGAAGAAATATGGATCACTAGGATTCTGGAAATTTGGTGTTGGAGGAGTGGTGGCACTGTTAATCGCCACCGCTCTGCTACTTCTCCCTTCCTGTCAAATTTCTGCAGAGTCCCCCAGCTGGATGACATGTCCCATGCACTGGATTGGGCTGGCATGCAGGGTCAGAGTTGGGCCTGGAGCATGGCCCCAGGCATCAGTTAGTTACCCATGCTGCATGGTAGATCTTTATTCCTTGCTGCCTTACAAAAACAGGATGTGTCATATTTCAGGTCCTGGTCCATACAAGAAAACATGATATTTCTTGCCACCACTTAACCCTATAGCAACTGACTTCTTGTGCTCTTATTATCATTTTTTGTTAATTTTAAAGCAAACGAAGTTGGAAAATTTATTTTCCAAGTGCTACAATGTATTTAACATAATTTATGTATCACTTCCACTATAAAAATTGCAATTTATTTTCAAAATTGTAATTAATCTGTGCTTTGTCTTTCCCCATTTCTCGGCTAGTGACAATGTGCCTTGTTTAACCATTAGTTATTTTTTTTATTGATTATAGTGACCTTGAGGGAGAAAAAGTATTAACAGTGCCAAGGAACCAAAGTTAGCCATAGGCAGCTCACTATATTTAAACTTAAAGCTACTCTGGATAATGTTTATTTCTGGGGGGAGAGGAACGTGTTGATGATGGAGGACATACAACTTTTTTAACAGTAAAGGAAGAGGAGAGTAGGTGATATGAAGTTCTCTCTGTTGCTGGTTGGTTTAGCTTTCCTATAGACACTAGTTTAGAAAGACTATACATTTTGCTACGTCTTAAGTAAAAAAAAATAAAATAAAAATGCAAGAGTGTGTGCGTGTGTGTGAACACTTGCCTGTACACATCAGAATCTAGGGAAAAACTAGCTTGCCTTTTGTTCATGTTGCTTGGATATATTTAATCTTTTTTTATTAACTTGTTTTTGAAAAACGTTTCAAGGATGCATTTTTTTTGTTTTGTTTTCACAGTTTGTAACTTTATGTCTCATGAGAAGTGCCTCAAACATGTGAAGATTTCATGTTCATGTATTGCTCCAAGTCTTGTAAGGGTAAGTCAGCACTCATGTCAAATTTATTCAAAACAACAGCTCCATGTTTTTATTGCTAAAAGTTGTTAATGTTTTAAAAAATCTGGCAGCTTAATTTAATGCTTTTTTAATATAAGCTAAGTGCATTATTTATTAGTGAAATTTTAAAAATGTCTTTAAAGGTCAGCAGTTTTTTAAAAGTGGGATTCCTTTTGAACTTGCCTGGCACATGTACTTATGGACAAACTGCCTTGAAAAGTGATTTGCATTTCTTAAAGTTTAGTAGACGTTGTCTAATAATGTGTCATTGCTTGTAAGAATTGTAATAATGGACTATGGTGACTGAATCGAACGAGATTCATTAATATACAATATTAAGCATAGCTTTCTGGGCAAGATTTTAGCACATTATCACATTTCTACACATTAGTGAGAGCATGTAAAGTCTTTGCTGTTTAGCAAGGAATTGGGGTTTTTTTCTTGTTTGTTTGGGGGTTGTTTACTTTTATAAGTTGTTGCATCATAAACTTTGTTTATTCTATTCCCTTACAAAACTGGAACAGATTTACTTTTGAAAAGGTTGAAATTTCAACCTGCAGAGTTCTACCTTCGTTTTAGGTTTTGACTTAGTAGCAATATGTTCAATTTCAGGCAAGACCTCTGCTACAAATCTAGCAAGATGCCTCATTTTTGGAACTACAGGATGATTTTTACATGTGATTTCACTTGCAAATAAATCTTCCTTCAGGATGGAAGAAATTAGTAAACACTGTGGAAAATAGAGCTCAGCTATTTTACAGTAAAGAAATGTCTTGTTACTGCCTTTACAAAAGTATGGGGCTTAGCATTGTTGTTGTTCTGCCATTGCAGGAAGAAGGTCCTGTTGGCTCACCCAGACTGTGTCCTGGGATGTCACAGTTCTTGGACACCATGGGTGTGTTCCCATGAGCAGGAATATGCATTTCCCCAGGAACAAATCCCAATGGCACGTGTTTGTTTTTGCCATGCTGTGCTGTGCCGCTAGTTTTTGCTGCGTGGTGCATTGCTGCACCACTTGTTTTTGCCGCATTTTTTAGATACTGGGATTTCCTAGTATTTAATTTTGCTGGCATGCTGCAAATATGCAGTGTGGCAAATGGATTAATGTGCACCGCATACATTTTGTGGCACCTCAAAAGGCTTTGAGGCACCACAAAGTGCACATTCCTGCTTGTATGGATGTGTCCTATGTGCAACAAAATAAGTCTTCCTGAAGAGCACAAGTCATTCATGACTCTTGAGAAATCTTTCTCTTTCTCTATATTCTGCCTTGCAAAAACAAAGTGTATTCCTTATTTGAGGATGTGTGGTATTCAAGAATATATGATAAAATACTAACAAATCTAACTTAAAGGCATGCAAAGATATTATGAGTCAGAGAAGCTTGAAAATGAGATGAGGTGGTAGAGCGCCAGAAGCATAAAGCAGTAAAAAAGCATTAAGGAAAATCTAGAAAAATAAAACACAATTGTTTTAATGGCCATTTGAATGAATCAAAGTGGGGATAATAAAACAGTTACTGAGAGAGAACAGTAATCATGCAGTTTTGGGAACCTCTGGAATGAGACCCACCTGCTGCTGCTTTTGATGTCATTGATGTGCTTGCAAGTTTGTTTGTTTGTTTTTTATATATAAAGCCATTGAAACCCACCCAGAGTCAGTATTTTATGTAACATATGTAATGGGCATATAGGAATTAACTAGGGCACTGGAGCTGAGGTTAGGATGTTGTCATGTCTAATTTTTGGATGGTGGGTATGTATGTGGATGTGAGTGCAGGAATAGGAAGGATGGGGGCAATGGCAAGAATACACAAAAAGAGCTTCCTTTCCTTTCTTTATTTGCTTCCTGGGGTGAGATTTTTATTGCAAGCTTCTGTTTTGGGATGAGGGGGCATAGCATTAGAAGCAGCAGTTTTCGTTAGGAGGCAATTCCATCCATTTTGAGGATAGACCCTTATGTCTGATGTGCAAGGCTGCCCATAGCTACCACTTTATGGCTCCTAATGGCCTCTCCACATTTAACTTTTTCATCTAGGACAACTGTGTTGGGCTGCCAGTCAAACTAGGCTGAGGATAGTTTTTAGTGTCGGTTTAACTTGCTGTATTTTGGGTTGTCGGAGAGATGTCAAAAATTTCACAGGCCATGGAGGGAATGGAACGATAGGTTTGAATTCTGACAGCTGAACAAAACTTAATTTCTCTGTAGCTCCCCTTGAAAGACCACAAAGTGGCACCCTTCCACCTAGTTAAACTGAAAGCAGTAAAAACAGCACTTGTAGGTTAGTAGTAGTATTGTTAATATTGCTCCTAAAATGATCAGAACAACTGAAAAAACTTTAGGGATGCCTTTATACTTCGCAGCCAGAGGAATTCTAGGGCCAGATATTGGAATATATTTAGACTGATTTGATGAAAACGATACTGCATTGTACAGCTGCTTGATGAAAACATCTTGTACCAAGTAAGTTCTGACATCTGTGTCAAAGAAGGCTGAATATGCTAGCAAGTTCAGGGAACTGAGAGTTATGCAGGACAAATGGTAGAGCAATACAGTTGAAGATGATTACCCCCCTCACCCACAAAAGCACTATGAACAATCTACCTTGCCTGATTCCAGTACCAAGCAGTGATGGTTCTGCCTTGTTGACTCATTATTCATGATTTGCTTTGAGTGGCTAATCATTTTTAAGAACCTCATCAGTTGACAGTCCAGCATAAAAATGAGGTCATCTGCCAGATACCACCAAGAACAACTGTGGAATCAGTTGTTGGGCCTGTAGATACAATAATGGATGTCATTATGAAAGCTAAACTTCTACTGTTGGTGTTTCTTTCTCTAGAGAGAAAGCTATGAGAGTTTTAGAAATTAAGGGTGCCTGTATACGAGTGGGGAGGCTGCTCCAATGCACTGGAGAATGTGGTGGGTAAGATTTGATAATCTTATTAAATGACTGACCATGGTTAGGTGCTCCATTAAGATCTTGGGGAAATGGATTTATGTTCAAAACTATTAAGACTTTCAGCTCTTTTGTGGGGATCAGCATATGTAAATGAAATGCCACAGCACAAGAGACAATGCCTGAAACTTCTGGCCATTAACCATGGCATGTTCAGTGCAAACTGGATCACCCAAGTGTTAATGTTAACCAACATAAATTCATCATTTTTACTTCAATTCTCAGTTTTTACAGTAGTTGATCAAAAGCACATTAACTGACATATGCAACTACTTGCATGCAATTGGAGCCACTTGGAAAAAAAATCCCTTGCTTATGAGAGAACAGGCCCCATGGAAAGCAGTGATCACTTCCTTATTTCCCCTTTCTAATTTGAAAAATTAGAGAAAATGTCATGTATACTACCAACCTCTAATCTACTCTGCAAAAAATAAAATAAGAAACTAAAAATAAAAATCTTGGTGGACACTTGCTGGTCTCTATAAATATGTTTGATCAACAATTCTAGGAGAGGGCTTATTTGCACATTCGTTTTTAGATAACCCCTAGATCCTGTACTTTACGTGGTGTTTTTGGACTACATCTACTTGATGTGCTACTCCAGAAGTAGAATTTTTGGTAACTATTATACACACACACTTTATATCAACTAGACTTAGAGAGCAACTATTAGAAGTGCCCAGCTCCTCTAAAAGCATGCATTTAGAATGAAGACTCTTGAAAACTAAAGTGTAAGTATATTTTACTATATAACATGAGGAAAGACAGCATCTAACATGCTGGATAATAAATGGGGCGCAGTCCCACCAGGCCATGTCCTATAGGAAGGGCCCAGCCGGGTGGCGTGGCATGCAGAGACCATGAGCCACGCCGGGTCTTGTCACCGTGGGCCGGGCCCCAGGGCCAGCTCCTGCCTCTGCCCCCTGTGCCTGCAGGCGTGTGAGGACCTGGCGCAGCCCCATGTGGCTTGCTAGTCTGGCTTTGCATTGGAGTGGGTCACAGGGCTTCAGGAGGTGCAGCTCCTGTGCGCGCCTCCTGTAGCCATGCGACCCGCTTTGGTGCAAAGCCAGACTAGCAAGCTGCAGGGATCTGGGCCAGGTCCTCACCCCGCACGGCCCCGGGGACATCCACCACCCCCCCTGCCCAGCAGAGCAGCCGCAAGGGCAGCAGGACCTGGCTGGACCCCACACATGGGGACCATGCGCTGTGCCAGGTCCTGTCACCATGGGCCCAGCCCAGCTGGGCTGCAATAGGGCCCCATGACCCAGCTGGGCCTGGCACACATTTCCATGGGGCCGCACCGGGTCCTATCACCATGGGCACAGCCCGGCCAGGGTGCAGACGGGCCCCAGAAGCCAGCTGGGCCTGGCACGCAGTCCCCGTGTGCTGCACCAGGTTCTGCTGCCATGAGACCAGCCCAGCTGGGCGGCAGGAGCAGCCCCAGAGCTGGCAGGACCTGCCTGGGTTCAGCACATGGTTCCCCTGCTGCTGCTGTTAAAGGTTTGGTTATGGGCCCTGGGCAGGGTGGGCTGTGGCCCTTCAGGGTGGAGCTGGGACCCTGGGTGGGGGGGGCACTTCATGTGATGAGGGGCTGCACCCTGTGGGGAGCAGGGGACCCACCCCTCCTGAGCAGTCCCCCCGCAATGCCCCCCATACCCACAGTCATCACAGCAATTGCCCCACTCCTACCCACAGACCAACCCACATCCCTACACACACACACACACACACCTGCCTTCCCCCACACCCTGTCTCACCCCCTTTCTGCAAACACCACATCCCCTCATCACACACCCACCATGTGTGAAGAAAACCAAAAGCACACAACACATATAGGTATTTAGAATTTATTTTATCATGATGATAGAGACACTGGTAGGCTTCAAAATTGCTTTAACATTGTAAAATATACCCAGCTTATCTCTCTCTCTCTCTGTCCCCCTCTAGGGTGTGTGTGTGTAGAGTAGTTTTTTGTTTTAACTGTGGAAGAACATAGATTTTGGGGTATTTTTAAAAATGGATTTGGGATGGTGCTGTAGCAGTCCAGTTGGCACAAGGGGTAGTGTCCCCAGGTATTAATTGGCTGGGCCCCAGAAATTTTTGAGAGCGAGTAGCCCTGAGCTGCTTGCCAGGGCACGTTTTGTATGGATGGGACCAGGACAGGGCAGCTTTTTATACTACTGGGGACAGCACAGGTTCTGGCCCCAGGCTGTAGCTCCTTCTGGCTGCAGATCCAGGTGGAGCCAGGCAGGGTTATTTTGCCCCAAGTGGCACAACTTGCTCCACAACAAAGTGTATGTCTGAGCACGTGTGCTGAGGCAAAAAGCCCTGGCTCAAATTTGCACTGCTTGTATTTGAACTGCTGTAAGTGCACGTGCTTGCATGTGTAGACACGCCTGTGAAGACGGAGAAGGTGGTGTTACAGGTTACCTTTTAAACCAGAGTTGGGCAAAATGCAGCCTGGGGGCCAGATGTGGCCTGCTAGGCCATTCTATCTGGCCCGCAGGGCCCCGAAAAGATTTAGAAAATAAATATTAATCTGCCCTGGGCTGCCTGTCATGCAGCCCTCGATGGCTTGCCAAAACTCAGTAAGCGGCCCTCTGCCCAAAATAATTGCTCGCTCCTGCTTTAAACCATCATAAAGGTGTGTAAAACAAGAACATTCACCCCTTAAAGGGTGCTAACCTGTGCTAAGTACCCTTTAAATGTATGCCACTTCAGGTGAGGGTTATCTTTTGATCCATTTTACCCAGATTGTTCCAGAGTACCGTTAGTTTTCTCCAAGGAGATAAAACATTCTATTTTCATTTCTTCGGTGTTCTAGGATGCGCCATTCCCAGCCCTTCCCTTTGCTCTGTAGAAAAACTTTCAAAACTCCTGAACTCTACTGCCCAGATGGGTGGTGCTGGCTCCAAGCCAACACTCCTTACTACTTCCAGGGCATGTGACCCCAGCACACCCTGGCCATTCTGAGCACCCAGGTGCAGCTCATCTGTTTGCTTGCTTCAGCACCCTTGTGCAAACAGCAGCTGCAATCCTACCACCACCTATCTCTGAAAAGAATGAACCAGAAAATAGAAACCATTCTCATCTGGGTCTGAGCTCTGCCCCAGTGTGGCATTCATGCAGCGAGCCTGCTGGGTTTCAGCTCTGCCTTGGTGTGAACACTAATACAACACCTTCCCCGATGTGGAAAGCAGTGAGCCTGCTGGGTCGCAGCTGTGCCCTGATTTGAGTATTGACCCAACCTTTCCCAATCCCAATTCAGCGAAACAGCTTGTGCAAGATTTTGGTCCTTTTTTTAAGCTTTGCACAGTGGCAGTATCGTAGCCAATGAGGTTAATCCGAGGCGCGATTACTGCTAGATGAAAACTTATCTTCACTCCTTTCTTTTTGCTTCTTCCCTCCCCCCATCCCCCTCCCAAGATTTTTTTTTTCCCTTCCCTCCTCTCCTGCCCCTGGGGAGGGATAGACTCCTAATTCCTGTCCATACCCCTGCTTCCCAAGAACTCTAGTGGCAAGTTACAGTAGTGCAGGTCTTAGGCAGCATTAAGGCTAACCTATGACTGCTCTGAAACTATTCAGACTTTATGATGACATAACATTCCACAGATTTAAAATGTTTTAAAGGTAACCTGTAAGAGAACCCTCTAGAGAGATTTATTGTCCAAACTCCACATTGGAATGCAGCCATACTCTGCTCTCCTTTTTGTTTTGTACTTCTGTGATTGGGTGTCATGGAATTTGAGCTGTATTCTGTGGAGTGGTGTTTTCTTTTCTCCTTCTGTTGGCTAGCAGCCTTCTGGGGTCTAATCTCGCAGAGGAAGGGTACGAGTAAATGAAAGTGAGTTTGAACTGAACACCAAGCAGCTAATTTGCTGGGATAATAACCCATTGCTTATGAAGAGCAACTGATACTTAAAGTTTTAATTTTATAACTTACATCAGAAAAATGACATCTCCCAATGGCATAGGTGATGCATAGTGGGGGCATGTGCCGTCCCCCCAGAGCACTGGTGCCTCCCCTGATGGCAAGCAGCTGGTAGGGGGGCACAGATGGCGCTAGTGCCTCCCCTGAAATTGGCTTTACCAGTGGTGGAAGTGCCAGCACTTTTGCCGCTGCTGTGTTGCATGCAGAAATGCCGACACTTCTGGCACTGCCATGCCACAGGTGCACTCAGTGACCAGCCACTGGAGGCACCAGTCACCCATGCCCAATGGCACGTTATACCCTGGTGGTGTACTGATGCAGTTAACAAAAGTGAACAAGTACTAGCTATTGGATTTGGAACGCTCATCTCTGATCTTGCCCATTAAGCTGTGTGGCAGTCCTAATATCTTGACTGGAAAAGCTCTGGCTCCAGGTTTTGCTCGCTTCATCCTGGATCTTTGGAGATGCATTGTTTTAGCAGCATAATTACCCAGAATGTAAAAGTAGGATGATATGTACCATAATACAGCAGCCAGAGTTTCTCATAATGCCACTTTTTTTCTTTATACTGTAACTGTAATAAACCAGATTTTTTTTCCTGAATGTTCTCATTGGCCTGATGTTCATCTCCTCCAGTCTCAAGAAAGTAATATTTCATAATTTAGGAGGAAAAGATTCTGAGTTCTTTATTCCTAAGGTTGAGGAAGTTCTTTGTAAATTTGCTATAAAACTATATGATGGCATAAGATAATGCCAGGCTAGTCTCTTCAACTCTGAGTGTTTTGCAAATTCAAAAATACTATTCAGAATCCATGGGGTTTCATTTCCCTGAAAATCTTTTCTTTTATTCTAGTCTGTCTTTATCCTTGTTAATAGGATTTCCAGAGTAATTGTAGTAGTAATAACGATAAATGATTAAAAAAACCTACAACTTTCTGGATGAAATTTTTTACCTATAAGGTACTAAATGGTACAGACTCTATCTAAGGAAGTGTCTTCTCTCATATCCCATCATGATCCCCAAGATCAGCCCAAAGCAAGCGTCAATGTGCCAAGTCTGCTTGGCAAAAATGTTTGGGAGATTGTTCTCGGCTCTGAATCACCTTTCCTCTTGAAGCCTGCCAGAGCCTGAGCCTAAACGTCTATTGGAAGCACTGCAAGACCTTCCTAATTGGGCAAGTGTATAGCAAATAAAGCTAGACTAGGATAGTGTTTTGGGGGTTTCTTTTGTAGGTTGATACTTGCATTTTAAGTTGTTTTGTTCTATTGTTCATTCTTTTGGTTTTTAAAAAACTAATCTCTTCTCTAATTTTAAGTCTGTGAGCCTTTGTTGGGAATGGCAGCATATTAAACATCCAAATAAAGATAGGTCCTTTTATCCTCAGATTTTCAGGGTAATTGCTGCTTGTACATGTTAGACCCCGACTCCATGTGGCGCCCAACAACTAGGGAGATGACAGTCCAATTACCCATGGATCCTGTTACTCATTAGCCAGAGCAGAGGAGGGAGCAAACACCAGCACACATTGCTTGCAACAGCTTTTTAATAGAATGGAGACTGCTTCGGGCGAGCTCCCACACTGACAGAATATGGGGAGCAACAATGAACAATATTTTTTTCCCATATTTATACACTTTGGTTTATACTCATAAACATTTACCCTGTCTTGTTCCACCCATTTCTCCTCCCATCTCAAGCTCCACCTCTGTTTACTGTTTACTTCATTAACATAGAATAGCCTATGCATTTCATTCATTTACATGTCTTTTTGCTATGAGCACATGTCTAAGACCTTGACTTTTCTTCTTCTGTCAATGGGAAGACTTTGACCAAAACCTGGAAGCTTCTGGAGGCTTCTTCACCCATCACCATTTGCCTTTTTGCATATGTTCATCTCGGATTTTGTTACCAATTGTGTTGTTTTTCACATTTCAGTCTTTTTTTCTGTCTTAGGTTCTACCATCTTCCACCCTTTTTTGAGCCCTTCTATCTTGTCTTGTTCCTTACTGTAGCTGGTTTACAGCACACAGGCTTAATTGCTGCTTTTCCCAGAAAAATGGTTAAGACAATTAAGATGGTTACTTAAGCAAATGGCTGGCTTAGATATCATTCTGCCTTGCTGTTAGCAGCTTTGGTAGGCCACAGGTCATGCCTTTGTATTCCGCTGCAAATCCCATGCTCCCCAATAATCCTAATTATTGTTACCCTAACAGTAAAGAGAGAAGTTTTTTTTTGTAAACCAAACCAGTCCTTTGGAAAATGAAAATGCAGACCACGTAAAGCCAATAAATAATAACGCAAGTATCTGGTAAGATGTTTTTGTTAGGAGGTTAGAAAACGGGTTTGTTTTGGATGGCTAGGATTACTTGGAATAGGGTGATCTTGCCTTAAGCGAGGGGTTGGACCAGACAATCCTACGGCATTTGAAGAGAAAGGGGCCAAATGGACAAACATGTAAACAGAGGAATTTTCCAACCATCTTATTTAATCAAAGCCAAGATGAGGGTGTCTCTCCCTTGGTGTCTGATGGGGAAAAATGAGGGAGAATCATAAAATGACCAGTGAGTTCATAACATAGAAGACAACCTTTTGGAAGAGATCTGCTCAATGACAGTTTTGCCTTGCCTAATTAAACAAACTGATTGGGAAGCTAACAATTAATAAAGACACAGAAACAGGGCTGTGGATTGTTAGGAAAGAGCATGCCAGAGCTTATGACAGCTCTGAGTGAATTGAAGGCAATGGAGCCTGATTTATTTTATCCCAAGTTGCTGAAAAAAATTGATGGAAGAAATCTCAGCTCCTGCAGCAGTACTTACAAAATCGTGGATTACTTTGCGTCTATCTTTTTTTAAAGATGGGTAAGAAGAAGGTTGACCTGAGAAATTATAGACCAGCCAGACTGACTAAAATGCCTGGGAAGTTGAAAGAAAATTTTCAAGCAGTTCATTTTTAGACGTCTGGAGGAAAAAGAGGCAATCCCTAGATGGCTGTATGCGGTATTAAAAATAAATCATGCCAAATCAGTTTGATTACCTTTGGGGTAGTTCATTGTGGGGATGAGGGGAATGTGGTTGATGTAATGTACTGGATTTAGTAGATTTTGATCCAGTGCCATGTTACAGTCTCATAAGTAAACTGGAGAAATGTGAACTTGAAAGAATTTCTGTTAGGTGGATACATAACTGGTTGAATAAATGCAAATAAATAGTAACTAAATGATCATTATCAGAATGGCAGGAGGTCTTGAGTGGGGTCCACAGAGTCGTGTTCTAACTCAGTTGCTGTCAAATCATTAAAAGATAAATGGTACCAGGGAAAATAGAGAGATTCCTGATTGATTGCGTCAGCAGTGTCACAGTTGCAAAAAGCAAATATAGTTTTGGGTTGCATTAATAGAAGAAGGTTATGTAAGACATGGGGGCTGACCGTGCTGCTTTACTCGGCACTGGGTGTATTGTGTGCAGTTTTGGCTTTGCGTTTTAAGGATATGGAGAAATTGGAGGGGATTCAAAGTCAAGGAAGAAAGATAATAAAGGTGTTGGAATATTACGAAGAAAGATTGAGGAAAACTAGGTAAGTTTCTTTTGGAGAAAGGGAGATTGTGATATTAGTTATCAAATAATTGAAAAGTTGCTATAAAAAGAGGTTCCGTGTTCAACTGTTCTCCCCAGTACAGAAGGCAGATCATCAAACAATAGGTTTAAACTTCACTAAAGCAGATTTAGATTATGTCTCTGAAAACTTCTCAACTGTAAGAACAGTAGGACAATGGAATAAGCTGCTCAAGGAATCCCTTTGGGGGTTTTCAAGAGGATTTAGAATTAAATATTTCCTTCATTTACCCAGGGAAACATCCCTTTTCTAAGCCTATGCTTCTGTAAATGATTTTTAACAACTTCTGTCAAAATTAGGGTAACATTTTTTCTTTTCTAGAAACAAAATGTATCCCCCACCTTCCCCTTTTTAAAATTTTTTTTAACAGGAAGCAAAAAAGTCTTGATGTTTCTCCTCTGTCCACCCAAAATATTTTTCTAAGCAATGAACATTCTTGGGTTTACCCATCCTTCCCTTCCTTTTCCTTCCCTTCCTCTGTTCATCTGTCTGCCTTCTAGTATGGGTTTTGTATATATGCTGATGAGCACTGTATCTTGGTGCCTGAGAGAAGATGTGCACCATCAGTAAAATGGTGAAATGATTGTACAAAAAGGACTACATGGTTGATTTTTAACTAGAGGTGCACCGGTTTATATTGGTCCGTATCAAATCGGCACTGAGAAAAGGAAAATTAACTTTATCAGCAATCAGCTTTTTTTGGGCTGGTGTAGCTGATAATGTCATTGATAAATACCGTGAAGAAGGGTGCCTATGCCCAAAAAGCTTGCAAAGAGAGAAATTTTTTTTGCAAATATCTAGTTGGTCTGATGAAAGTTATCACCTCTGCCTTATGTCTGCATGATGTCTTATATTATCTAGAATCTGCTTTTAAGAACTGTTTCCAGTACTTTTTTTAATTAGATCATTATTTTAAATTTCAGCAGAAATAGGATTTAACGTATTATTATGGAGAAGTGAAGGATGACAGTTTATTGGGTAGTCATGGAAACTGTGTTGGTTTGTTAAAGTCTAGACGACACGATTCCTAGGCATGCATATAACTACAGCTATCAAGGGACCGAACTTGTGGACTTGGTCTGGCCTTTGGATATTGTCTCAATGGTCTAAAGGGGAGGTGGAAAGTCTGAGCGGTCTCCACACCTCCATACTCTTCCCTAGGCATACACATTAAAGATCTTGGTGACTTCTTATGCATGCACCATGATCCAGAAAGGATTGACGGTTGCCTACTGCTACATTATATAAAACTTTACATTTTAAGTACTGAAAGCTAACCACAATTTATAGATACGAGTAATTTGAATTCTAAAATGTGAAGAGCACATTTGTTTGTCTTGCATATTGCTATCATACTAATACAGTAAGGTATTAAAAATTGTCTGCAGGGTGTGGATCATATATTTAACTATGTATTTTAATGTTAAGTTTTCACACTTGTTAGTGTCAGTTTCTGTCTTTTAGATACTGATTCTTATGGTTTGGTAGCATTATTGTGCTTGATGAAGAGACTTGATTATAAGATGCACTTACAGCCTGAATTTAATAATAACTGTATCAGAGGTAGGGCATCTGGTTTTAACTGCTCAACTAGGGTGTTTCTTCTAGTCTTTATTTTGGTATTACTTATTTCTGGATTTCAACGATATTACTTGATATGTGAGCAAAACAACAGATTTTATCTTGTGCATTGTCACTAAAAGGTTTTGCTAAAACTATTTGTTTAGCCCTTAGCAACAGAACCTTGAAATATATTACTGATCAGTGGGAAGTTGAACAATTCCTTTCTGGACCAAAGATGGTTGTAAGGCTGGTAGTATATCTTCCTCAGAATTCAGACAAATAATTTTCACAGTCTGGTCTCTTTCATCTACTATAATCAGGATCAGTTGAGGTTCAGAATAGATGTCTTTGCTGACCAGTCTTTGAAACGTTAATTGGCTCTCTTGGCTGGAGGTTGCCAATGTTTCCGGCAGAGGGCCAGACTGTGACCCATCTGGGTCACTGGGACCTGACTGCTGCTGTGGTGTGGCATGGCGAAAGTCCTCTCCATTGAAGCCTGAGGCGCTTCATTGCAGAGCAGCTCAGGTAGAGTCACCCCATTGCCAAATGCTATTGAAGTGACAAGTTCCACAGGCTGGATCCATAAGCAATGTGGGTGTAGGTTGATGACCACTGTTTTAGGTTATTGTCTGTTTTATGTGGGCAAAGTAGAGTATAGGACGTGTTTTTCCAGCTGGTTGGCTCCAGTAGTAGGACAAGTATATGGTTACTGGCCTGGAAAAGAAATATTTAATAATACTTCTCTTTATAAAATTAACTTGCAGAATATGTACTTTTGGACACCTTTTAATTGTATATCCAACCAGTTAGATTATAAACCCTTCAGATCAAGGTCCACATCTTCATATGTGGGTGTTGATCATTTAAAACAGCAGTGCTCTTTTCTAAGTTAGAGTCCTTGGATGTTGTTACATTAGAACTAGGGACCTACTGAAACCACAGCTCCTTTAGTCTTGCTCATTTTGCTGTGTCTCCTTGCCCTGCCACCCCACTGCTGCTAATTGGCAGAGGGGTCCTGGCAGCTATGCCACTTGCCAATTATCAGCCAGGAAGCAAAAAGTATGGTTTAATTATCCTGTGGGTTTTGCCTCCTGTCACTGATTGGCTGAGGGGCCCTAGCAGCCCTGCCCTTGTTGTTGATCGGCCAAGAGGCGAAAACCACGGCATATTTAAAACTGTGGGTTTTGCTTCCTGGCCAATCAGCAGCAGGCAATGGGGCCACTGGGACCCCTCTGTCAATCAGGGAGGGGGCGTGGCAAATTATGCAAGATTAAAGGAGCAACTGTGCAGCACACTTCTGCCACGATTTTGGTAGGTCCATAGTTATATCCTGATGAAGAATGTCTTGCATTCAAAATCTTGTTTAAGTTTATCCCAACTACATAGTAGGTCCAACAGAAGATATCACTTGAAATTATTGCCCCTTGCATTATAGTATAACTAATAATAATAAATGCTGGTTTATTTTTTTAAATATTGAAATTATTTATTTTATGTAATATAAACTATTGAAACCCACATTTTATTTTACATTTGTACCGCTTCAAGTTGACTTCTACTCTACTTGCCACTTGAAAAGGAAATTTCTGTGAAGCATCATTTAATTGTCTAAAATTGTCAAGGTTATACATCCTATATTTTCATTGGTAGGTTCCGGTTGCACATTGTTTTGGACCACCAGGACACTACAAGAGAAAGTTTTGCACTGTGTGCAGAAAGCCACTGGAATTGCCTGCATTTCGATGTGAAGGTAACTTTAAAACATGTGCATGCATCTTCAGGTATATGTTTTATTTAAATGGGGGGGTGCGTGTAATACATGCATATGCATATGCATACACATGTGTGTGTGTGCACGCACACACACACAGTTTCTGTGTATATCATTTAAAACCCCACTGTATGCTAATATTAACAACCATCTCATAAATTCCTTTGTTTTTGCATTCATGACGCAGGCTGTACTTGTACTTTTGTCTGTTTCATGTCGAAGTCAAGGAATAAAATTACTGCCACAAATGTAAATTCTTCACTAAATGTGAACTTTATTATCCAGATTTGCTCTGACTGTTAACTCGGGGCCAGTCTTGATACTTTGGCTGGATATGCCCCAGACTGAGGCAACAAAAAGCAAGTTCTAAGTTTTATTTTACTTACCTTTGTTCAGCTGTGCTAATGGCAGCAAAGTTGAAAGTGAAGAGGCAGTCAGTCTTGTGCTCAAGACAGGAGGAGGAGGTAGGTATGAATCTGAACATATATGATAATGTTGGAAACACTCTGTAAACCCTGCTAAGCATCAACAGGCAGCATAATGCCACCCTCCCTGCTTCTATTTGAAGGTGAGTAACTTCATATTTTTCTAATTTAACAAACAGAAAATCAACATGGAACTTCAACATGCTTTTCTTAGTAAGGCTTTTTGTTATAGAAATGTATTTTGAAATGCATAGTCAAGGTTTTGAGTACTTGTTGCATTTACTCAAATCCAAGAAAACTTTTTAAAATTTACATTGATTCCTCTCCCCCCCCACCCAATAACTACAGTCTATACGTGGAAAATGTAATTTGTTGTTTTTCCATGTACAGAATCTAATTAATAGAAGTTAGTCTTGAATTTGTATCCTTCACTGTTGCGTCAGGGAAGGTAGAAGCTAGGCCAGACCCCCACTCCTTACCCTCCCTGCTTGCCCTCCCAATTCTTCCAGAGGTAGTGCATCACTGATCTTGGATAATACCGCATCACTGAGAGAGAGATGATATATCATAGGTCCTTTGATTTTTAGGACCAGAAGGAAAGGGAGGAAATCTTTCATGTTCAGGTCAGGACAAGCTCTGGCACTGCATCTCCACATCAGTCTCCTTCTTCAGCCTTTGCGAACCTGATGTGCTTTCCATGATTAGATCACACTTCAGAGGTAAGTCCCCCACCAGGAGCTTACTGACACATTGCTTTGTCTTGACTTTCAAGTTGGCTGGTGCTTCCTGTTTTGTAAAAACATCGTCGAGTCCATGGGCATTCGCAGAAGCTTCCCATCCACTAAAAACTCCAGAAGAAACTCTTGGAGACCTGGGCACTGTCACCAGCACAACAAGAATGCGGTGGTTTCATCCAACAACTTGCTGTGTCATGTGTACCCACAATTGGCAACAACTGCTAAGCTGGTGGTACTTATGACTCACGCTTTTCTGGCAGACCCAGATAAGAGAGTCTGCTAAAGAATAGTCACGCCACCTTGAACTTGGACTAGATATGTCAGTGGTAATGTGAAAGAACCGGCTCCTGAAGGTGGCCATAATGCCATCTAGTAGCCGAACTACCAGTTTCTGTCAGATCTTCGGGATAACTTCCTCATGGTCCCACCTGCCAAGCTGTGATGGCAAGTGTACTTTGTCGGGAGATTAAGCCTTTGAGTGTGTGGCCCTTGGATTCGCATGTGGCCTAGCTGATTGGGCCCTATTGGCTCTATCTGTGCCCTCAGGCAGTAACTTAAGGGAGTTAATCATGGCCTCCAGCTACCCCCATAGCCACAACCATGCCTCGCAAGTGTCACTTCATCATTATTTTTCGTGGGACTTCCAAGTCCCATCCACATTCCCTTTGGCCCCTTTTCTCTTGCTGAAGCCCTCAGCCCACTGTTTTGAGCTTTGTCTCCCAGGCTTCAGCCCCACTGCATCCATGCCCTTTACAGGACTTAACACAGAGCTCCCCTTTGGTAACCTGCTGCATGGCCTTCAATTCACCCCACAACCACAACGTGGTCCCCCAGTTATAAACCAAGATACAAGCAAATGCTTCCAGCTAAAATTAAACCCCACTCAGGTTTGATTCCCACAGTCCCACAGCCCTTTGTACTGTCCTATAGCCCTTAGATCCCTGCAGGGCTATCTGGAGCTCCTCTCTTCTGCAGAGTGCTGGGCCAGACTGCTGGCTTACACTCAGGAGGTTAGCTTATACACCTCTGGGCACTACCTTTCTGGTCACATTGCTCCACATTGAATACACATTTTAAAGTACAGTTCTATAAAAAAAACAAAAACAAAAAAAGTCTTACTAGGAAATGCATTTTGGAGTTCCAGGTTGACTTTCTGTTCATTAATTAGAAAAATATGAAGTTACTCACCTTCAAATTTTGATTAGAGGAGGGAGGGTGGAATTATGCTGCCTGTTGATGTGTTACAAGGTTTACAGAGTGTTTCCAAAATTCCCGAACATGTTCCAGCTCCTCCACCATGCACAAATGTTTTCCCTCTAGCACAAATATTCTCCCTCTAGTCTCCTGTTCCCCTGCTGTCACCTGGCTGCGTAGTCCAATATAGCTAGTTTTAAACTCAGCTGCTCTTTCCTTCTTAAATTGACAGTGACAAAGGCCCCTGTTACAAGTACCAGCTGTCCTGCCAGTACCATAAGTTTCCCCAGTTTTTCCTTAGTGGGCTGAGAGCTCTTGCTCCCAGATTGTTGCCTTCTTAGGATCTTATGATTGCCTGGGAATTTTATCTATTCTCTCTTGACTGACCCTTTTGAATCAACCTGATACCGAAGCATACAATTTTCTTGCCCCAGGCACTGCTTATAAAGATGACCTGACTTTGCAAGTATATGAGTATCTGCCACTGCTCTTCTCTCTGTTGTGTAGGCTGCAGGAAAAAAGCCAGCCATTACAGGACCTGTTTCCATGGTAATGCTCAAATGGCAAACTATTGGTTTTAGGAGATCCCCTTTTTCTTAGCATGTCTCTACTGCCTGGATTTTTTTTCCCCACACCCCAGGATCCTAAGCAGTAGATTGCCTACATGCCTTCCTTGTGTTGTTCAACATCATCATTTTAGTCAGACCATTTTAGTGTATCATCTGCCACTGGTAGCTACCTAGCCGTTGTCTGGGATTAGAGCGGATAATGGTCTTTGTGTGGTCTTCCTTCCACGTGGCGCAGCTGTCTCAAATGCACTACCCCTTACAGAGGATGCCAGGATCTTTCTGAATTTGATGGGGTGGGTGGCAAGAGAGCTGTGCAGCTTTCCAGAGGAGTTGGTTGAGCTTACCTCCACATATCTTTCTAGATATCTTAACACGACCTGGATCCATCTGAGGCTATACTGCCTATCAGTGATATGAACTGGGACCCTGCTGTACTTCAGGCAAGCCTCTGTGGTGTTGGAGGGCAGGGTTGAGAAAGGGGGCATTGATAAGAGTGAATAGGGCACAGAGTTTCTCGCAAGGGAGCAGGTTTCTTCTACTCCAGCTCTACTCCATCCTTATCGCTTGTGTTGGAGGCTAACAAAGTGGACCAAACCAAATCAGTGCCTAAAGAAAAGGAGCCATGGAGATTGGACTTTTTTAGTAACTGGACCTATTCCTTTGCAAGCTTACAGTTTAGAATCACAAATTTATCAATGTCTGTTGACACTGATAGCCTCATATCCTATGGCAGTAGTTAGTCAAGAGGAGATCATTGACTTTAGGGATCTGCACTATCCGGAGATGTTCAGATAGTGGTAGAGTCCCAGTACTTCTGACTCCAAAGTACAACCAACTCTTTATTCCCTCAAGGATTCAATGGCTGACTTCCAAACTTCGAGAATTTCAGCTGTATACAGTGTGTGGCTGTACTACTAAAATGCCTTGTGATCAAAAAAGCAAGCACTTACGGTTTAATAAGCAAAAGTCCTTGATGGCTCAGCAAACCACCTCCTGCATTTTCTCCAGTGGGCAGGGAGTTAGACATTGCAGTTGGAGATGGTTGCAAGCATTCCTCTTTCCTGTCTAGAGCTACCCTGGCTCACTCTTTCCAGCGTAGGCCCAAATAACATGTGACCACTTGGTCCTGGACTTGATAGCTTATGGAGAACTACTATATAATTATATATGCTGTCAATCACAAGTTCCCCTTCCTTGTCTCTCTTCAGGGATCCTTCTTACAAGTCTCTTCATGAAAGAAGTCCATCCCTTGCTAAGCGGGAGCAATAAAAGGTTCCTTCAGGACTTATGCATATACTCAGATCAGTTAGGAAAGTTATTTCACCTTTCTACTAACGGTTGTGGTTAAGGCATTTGGGAAGGGGTTTTCTTTATGGTGCTGTAAGAAATCTTTGCATTTCTTAATGAACTTTAAAGATGTGGGCATAATGCTCATGATGCATCTCTGCCTTTCCACAGAATAGGTGCAATATACACAGTGGCAGTGTAGATTTCACCTTACTGCCTCACCTTTTGAACACATGCGCTGAGCACATAAAGCTGCTGCTTCTGATGATTCTTCTATTGCCTGCTTCTAATCCCAGCTAAGGATGTGGCAAGGAAAAAGTCTGGTTTTGATTCAGAGATAAGGGTGCAAGAACACAGGACAATACTACTAACATTTTAGCATTGCATTTCCTTCATAACTTTGTTAAGGCCATAAAGTATAATTTGTGAGCATTTTTTGTGCTTATTTTTGAGATGGGATATCAGAATAAGGTTTGTCTAATTAAAATTTAATTAGTTGGTCATAGTTTTAGGTGCCTCTTCTAAATCTAGGATTTTATTTTCAGATGTGGAAAAAGAAACTTTCCTATTGCTAAGAATTTTCTGAACTCTGAATTCTCCAATTTAAAATGTGAGCTGGTTATGTTAGAGAAGAGGACTTGGTTATGCTTATGGGAGTATTGTCATCCCTGTGATAAGCTGTTGTTTTAATTGAATGGGAAGAAATGGTGAAATTGCTTAAGACAAACTTAGATTTTCTTTCCTACGTATTGATCTTTTCTGAATGGAAAAGAGCATGAGAGAAAGTGTTGTACAAATAGGCTTACTTACTTTTTACACTGTCTGGGAGATGAAACATTTCCTGTTTCTACTTTTTGCTTTTAGTATGTGAACTACACGTGCATACAGATTGTGTTCCGTTTGCTTGCAGTGACTGCCGTCAGTGCCATCAGGATGGGCATCAGGACCATGTAAGAGTGCACTTCCTATAAAATACAACTGTATACTTTAAATATGAAAAAATAATGTTTAACAGCCTTTTATAATTTATAAATTCTTTAAAAATAGCTAGAAAATCTTCATTTCTTGTAATGTCTCTGGGTGCTAAGGATCAAATGCAAAATGATTTGCGAAATATACCTGTTGAATGATAAGGAACTGTAGAATGCATATAACTTGAATATTCATATAAAATCCATAGATATGTAAATCTGACATTTACAGAGGTAGCTGTGCCATTTTCATCCTGTTTTTAAATTTAAAATTTCAAGATACTGAAAAGAGGACAACAAATACTGTTTTGCATGTTGAGAGTTCTTGGCAGTCTGAAATGCTTATCCCAGGGATAGTAAGAGGCCCTGCAGAAGCCATATAACTAAAATATTATGCATCTGAGGGTGCCTCATAGATGTTACTCCAATCATGATATTGTTATCCTTTTGTGATGAATACATCATGCTATGTGCAGGCTGTCAGGAGAAGGGAAAAATGAACAACAGCTTTCACTTCTGCTGCTGAGCAGCTGGGGAAGCTCTATGGTCAGCAGCACTAGTGAAAGAATGAGATCACTCTACTGAGGAGTAATATTCCCTGGGGTTTCCCTGGGAAGCAAGGGGGAGGGGAGGAGGGGAAATCCTCCCCCCAGTTTCCTCCACTCACACATGGAGCCAGGGACACTGGCAGGAGCACAGGCTAGGTCTCCTGAGCAGCAGCAGCAAGGGCCGGGGAGAGAAATCCTCGTGGTCACTTCCTTCATGCACAAGTGCAGGGAGCCAGGGACACCCTGCCCAGCTATAGCACAACCCTGTCTTCCAGGAAGCAGCAAGCAAGGTGGAATTTCCTTACTTTTTGGCTTGCTATGACCCAGGAGACTGGGGTTACCTATGGCTGGGCACGGTGTCTGGTTCTCTGTAAGTTTGGGGGAGGAGGTGAAGGAGATTACCTCCCCTCCCAGACATCAGCAAGCTTGGTAGGCCCAAGCTCTGCTCTAGCTAGGCACAGTGCCCCCCAGCCTCATGCAGGTGGAGGGAAGTGGGGTGGATTCCCCATGGCCCTGGCTTGGTGCTGCCCAGAAGACCTGGGAAGCTCCAGCATGGCAGGAGTGTCCCTTCCTATCTGCTCTGTGCTCGTACAGGAGACTGGGAGAGCTGTATTGTTTCTGCTGGATGTTGGTGTGTAAAGAAAATGAATCTAGGGGTTAGAAATATGTGGAGGCAGCAGTTTCTTGTTCTTTTTCAGAGAAGTTTACACTGGAGATACAGCAATGCACCCTGGGATGCTGGAAGAGCAGCAAATTGCTATCCAGTATGCCTTGCTACACATGCAGATTAAAACTTGATAGCAACCAGCTATAAGGTTAATACACATTTTTGGTCAATTTTAGCTGGTTGGAGTTTTTTATTGTGTGATAGGTACCTTGCATCTGTAGCTGGTCTCAGTTAATTGCTCTGTTAACCACTTAATTGCACAATACCTCTAGCCTATAGAGAAGCCTGAAGAGGGTTTATTGTTATTGCCTCTGGCAAGGCTTTATGTGCTGTTTCCCACCCCAATCTGTAAAATGCAGATACTGATTGTAATCTCTTAATTAGTATGTGTTGAGAATTTGTTAATATTTGCAATGAACTGAAGAGAGAAAACCCAATAGTGTTCAACTCAATAAATTTATTCCTGAACTAGTGGTTTTGTGGTCAGGGAAACAGAACTTTTTAAGGTTCCTTTATAACTGAATTCCTGTTGGAATGTAATGGTATGTTACCAACTTGCTTATCTGTCTCTCAGTTAAATATAGATTTCTTTGATTTATATATTCCTTAAAGTTAGTAGGCCTTATTTTAAAATGTATTTATTTAGCAACACTGTTGTATTTTCCATTATGAATAATTAATATATTGATCCATTTTTGTAGGATACATACCATCATCACTGGAGGGAGGGAAATCTTTCTTCTAATGCTCGCTGTGAAGTCTGTAAAAAAACCTGTGGTTCTTCTGAGGTGCTGTCTGGTATGAGATGCGAGTGGTGTGGCATTCTGGTATGTAAATATCACTGGAACTACAAGCTTTATTAAACAATTGTTTTTTGGATTTTAAAACTTTTTGAGATTTGTTAGATTATCCTTGTAATTTAAATAAAATATCTGGTCTTTTGTTAGCCTCTGAAGTAGGGGAGTTTCAACAGGGTGAATTTCATTTAGAAATTCTAAATATAGGATCATTTGGATTACAGCACAGTTCCCTAAAGTATAAGATGGTTATACTGCCTCTTATCTTGTAATACTGAGTATTTTTAGCTCATACAGTTCAAGGTAAAAAAAATGTACCTACCCTGACATGTTCCTGATTTGTTCCTTTTCAATATGGAACACTTGAATTCTGAATGTTATTACTATCTCTTTCTAAAGTTAACTTTTTCTGTTCTTTGTATGACTTGTATTTAATTCCTGTGCAACGTAAGTGTCCTATATTTTATATGACATATTTAGGAAAAAGAAAGCCAGAGCTCTTGACAGACTTAACACTGATTTGAATCCTGATTTTGTAAATACAGATTGTTCCATCCATCAAAAGCTGGCCCTAGGGGCAGAATACAGCAACAGTGCATAAAAAGAGCATACAGATAGTTAAGGACAATTAATATAGAGCATATTTTATCATTATTTTTAAATACAACATGAATATGTTGGCTTACAGAATTGGCGTCTTATGTTGTTTGATGTTTCAGAAATATTTTATATGAATTCGTTATGCAGAAATATTTTGAAAGTATGGTATATTTTAACATTACTCGTAATAGATTAGCTTTTATGAAGAAATATGGACTTTGGCAAATTATCAGCCTGTCTTATTGACTGTGTTCATTCATTTATTGAGTATGTTTGACTTCCAAGAACAATAGAAGGGTATGCCTTGGATTTAATTCTAGCCCTTAGCCAAGGAGCCTGGCTGACAAACTCCAAAAAGTAAAATTCCAAAATTTGGAAACTTGTTCATTGCTCAGAACTGGGCAATTTGAGAAATTGAATGTAAATATCCATCTTTTGCAAATCCCACTAATATGTGGAATCCAGGGATTCAGATTTTAAAAAATCTTAGTATTACTACTTTTGTGTGTAGTTATCTCTACAAGTTTAAATTTAAAGTAGGTGTTTGTAAGTCCTTTTTAAAAAATAGTTAGAAATTGACACAGCTTTATAAATAAAGTGTAATGTATCCAAATTTGGTTTGAGTTGCAGTCCATTGTGGCAGAGCACTTTTGGTGCCTGCCACTTTAAGAGCTTGAGTGGGAGCAGACCCAATCAGGCAGTCACATGATAGTCAGGAGGCCACCTGATTGATGGAGGGCTGGGCACTCTGGGTATAAGATCAGGGCCAGCCAGCTGCAGCTGGGGAGCCGAAGGGTATATATCTCCCAGCTGGAGTACTGCTGCTCACAACATCTGGAGGTTCAGGGTAGGAACTAAGGGGATGGAGGAGGTTCCCAGTCCTGGGGAATAATTTAAAACTACACCCTGCTGGGGTTGGATGGTGTGGCGGGGCAGTCCCCAGGAAATGCCATACCTGTGCCTCCCCAGTGAAAGGCAAGGATGGGGTGCTGTATGTAAAGCCTCAGCCCCTGCTGCCTTGTGGGTGCCCTGTGGAGGGGAAAGGCTAGGGGGCACACCCTGACAGAAAAGCACAGGGGCCCAGGCCCACTGAGTGGAGCCTGAGGCAGGGTCCAGGCACACTGACAGACACCTGATGCCTGAGTGGGCCATAGTCTGATTTGGGGTTCCCAGGTACCTTGATAAACTCCTGAGGCCCAAGGGGCGTAAGGCCCAGAAGGCCTGGTGAGGGGGTGGAATGAGAGCCAGCGGTCGTGTAGAGTATGGCCTTAGGGGGCGTGAAGAACTGCGCATGGGCTGGCTGGAGTTGCCGGAGTTGAGGCTCCAGTGAAACAACATGAGGCCCAGGCATGTCTAAGGACACCTGGGGCCAAGATAGACCAGAGGCCAAGTGCAGCCCAGTTAAGGGGCTGGGGAAGTAATAGTGGGTAGTGATTTGGATGCCATCTGTGAGGCATGGGGCACGGTAAAAGGAGGGGAGAGCTGTGTATTCCGCCTTTGGCATCAGGGCATTAAATGGGCAGCCTCCTGCCTAAGAACAGCTATTTAATTACAACAGAGATGTGGACTGCCTTAGACAGGTGAGCAGGCCGACTTTGGGACTGACCTACAGACAGCCCCCTGTCACATCAGTTCATTGCACTTACCAGCTTACAGAAGTACTGAATTTGTTCCAACATGTTTTTGTTACAGCAAGTTTAACTTATAAACTTGTTTCTTTTTATAGGCTCATGTTGCATGTTACACTGCTGTAACACCAGAATGTACTTTTGGAAGACTAAGGAATATGATTCTTCCTCCAAATTGTGTGCGTTTATTTTCTCGCAATTTCAGCAAAATGCATTGTTTTAGAATATCTGAGAGTCTGCATACAGAACCAGGTAAAAGACTTTTAAAATGGTACTGAAAATGGGCTGTGTGGGGAGGGAATTTCCAATTTGTTTGTATCTTTCTATTTGAAATTCTTAGTATTGCTAATTTTGTAGCGGTGTGTGTTTTGGTTGGTTTGTTGGTTTGTTTTGGCTGTAATGTTAACTTCTTACTTGCCAAGGCTACTATTTGTTCTTCATGAGAAGAGAGTGGTAGTTAGCTATGTTCAGCCTGAAGTTAGACAGGGTAACACCTCATTCAGAGAAGCATGAGCTTTCATAGGGCAGGCTGTAGAGATGATATCCTCCTCCTCATTCCTGCACAGGTTTGGTCCACTGCCGGACCCAGCATACTAAGTCCAACCTGGCAGGTGAGACCCGTGTGTGTGGCTACATGCCAGGCTGGACCTGACATGCCAAGTCCAGGACCCTGGGATTGTGTGCTTGGTTGGACCTAATGTCCAAGTCCTGAACCATGCACTGGTTCTGGGGTTGTGTGACAGTCCCAGACCAGGCACAAGGCTCTGCACACAGGACATGACTCTAGAACCAGTGTGTGGCCCCAGATTTGTTGCAATGAATCTGTTACTTACCTATCCTTAATGGTAAAAAAATTTCTTTAACTTGTTTGTAAAAATAAGGGTGTGTATTAGGGGTGTGTGAAGCGGGCAGTATTCTATTCGGATTCAGCCTAATTTGGGGGACAGTGATTCAATTTGCTGATTCAGATCACTGTCCCGATTTTTAGATTCAGCCGAATCTGAATCTGAAGATTTGACTCAGATTCCGCGAATCAGCGGTTCGGCCACAGACGCAGTTTTATATGTTTTTTTCCATGTACCTTGAGGTACTAGGCACAGCTTGTGAATGCTGAGATGGTGGGGTGGATGGAGCATCCCATGGGAGCACAGGGAGTCCCCTGTGCGCTCGGTGGCAGACCCGGAAGTGGACTGGAAGTACTTCTGGTTCATTTACAGGTCCACTGCAGAGCGTGCAGGGGACATGTGTTTCCCATCTTCCCCCTCCACCCACCAGTTGGCCACAGGGGGACCCTGGTTGCCCCCCCAGACTCAGGAAGCATCAGTCGCTGAGCTGGAGGGCTAGTGGGGGTCCCCTGCGCACTCCGCAGCATCCCCGGAAGTGGACCAGAAGTAGTTCAGGTCCACTGCTGAGCGCACGGGGAACCCCTCCACACTCCCGGGGGACACATCACCTGTCCCACCATCTCAGTGTTCACGAGCTGCGCCTGGTACCTCAAGGTATGTAGAAAGAACATATAAAGTTGTGTCTACAGCCGAATCGTTGAATCTCTCTGAATACATTTAGAGGTTTCCGATTCAATTTGGAGAGATTAATGGGTCTCCTGATTTGATTTGGATTTGGAGATTTGGCTGCTCAATTGGCCCGAATTTCTTCCAGATTGAATCAGTGACTGAAGCTTCGCACGGCCCTCATGCATATTATACTCAAGAGTGTAGCATATGTGAGAATCAAACAGACGTTGGTTTGTGTCCTTGCTGATGGTGTGGAGCCTCCCTGCTGCTTGGTGCTTATGACATTTCCAGTAGTATTGAAAGCAGATGCTAGCTACTTTATCAGTGGGCTTGAGGGACCAATCAGTGTATGGCAGGTTGTGGCATAAGGAGCTGGTCCCAGGTTTTTTTTCTCTCATGGGAACTTGGATCATTTCGGATGTAGAGGATTTACAACTTGCTCAATTTGCAGCAGACTGCTGGATTAAAGAAGAGCTACTCAACTGATTGGTGCAGCTTTAAATTCAAACTTTAACTTCTCTGGATAGTCCCACAGAACTGGTTGCAGAAGTAGTATCCTTTGAAATAAAAGTGGTTGCAGTAAGTGGCTGCAGCATCTTAACAGTGCTGTGCAGCTGTTGATGGATCTGTTTATGCTTCCAACTGGTTGCAGGCCTTTTATATGTGTACGGGGCTAAGGACCAAAACCCTGAGAAGAATTTGGGTTCTACTGTACTTACCCAGTCTCTGCAGAGGACCATGGTAGTGCTCCCTGTCCCCTTTCAGCCTTCAGAATTCTTTGTGAAACACTTGAGTTGCTATGCTTGAATCTCTCATGTGGAAGCACCTTCCATTCTATCAATGCTTGCATCTGTGGGAGTGAGCTTCAGGTCCTAAAGGATTAATTTTCTATATTTCAAGTTTCCTGAGGATCAGCTGGTCCACAGGCTCAAAAAAACAAAAAAAAACAAACCCCAAACAAAAACCAACCAAACAAAAAAAATCCAAAAAAAATCAATCCCCCCCCCCACACACACAGCAGGCACATTGTTTTGTTGGCTATTAACTTACTGTCCATTTCAGCTTTGTCTTAGTGACCTTCATTAAACTGTTTATTCTCTAGTAGTGAGAATCCTAGTGAAAGGTATTCTGAAAGGGAAAATTACTGACCTGGAATTCTGCTTCTTGGAAGATGTCATTGTCAGGATTCTCACTTGCCTGCCTACTTCTGGAAGTCTAGAAGTTGTGAGGTTTTTGCTGAAACTGTGTGTTGATTATGTGCCGACTTTTCATCTCTTCGTATTTTTAATAATGTTATTGGCTAGCTTTTTTTGAAGCCTTGAGTAGTGCACAATCAGGAATTTAATTAGAAGTTTCCAAGTGTAGCTGTTAAACAGTGAGGATAACGCATGATCATCCAGTAGGCTGTACTGGTTTGTGTTCCACCCTGCTACTGCTGTCCTTGGAAAGGAAGCCTGATCAGGTTTTGAGGAGTTCCTACCTGTCTAGCACTAGAGAAATAAGTGTTGGGATTAAGAATTTGGTCCAAGCTGATATTTTCAGAGAAATAAATCTAAAGGCCACCAGTAACTTTCTCTTAATCATTCTCTAAGTATTTTTTAATATATAAACTTATACACTGACTCCTAAGTTACAGCTCTACCTCAGTGTCCTCTTCCAGGTTGAACAAATGGAAATTTAGCAATTTTTGCAACTATTTGTTCAGCTGCAGTAATGTTTTTTTTTATTGAATGCATAGGCCTGATCTGAGACCTAATTCCTTGATTCCTATTCCAATATATTATCTTAAAAACTAATTGGCATGGTGCATGGGCATCGAACATCTTGACAGATAAAAGGGGATGTGACAATCAGTCAGTGGTGCTTGGCAGTGGCGTAGGAGAAGAGCCCAATGCACGAGTGGCAAGCCTTCCTGCAGTGACTACAAGCCCAGTCATCAGATGGAGGTTGCAGTGCACTCTGCTTCCTGGCTTACCTGCATGTCTTAGTGGGAACTGTCTTTCTGGCTTTCTGCAGTGATTGCACCAGCTTTGACCTGGCTTCTCTATACTGAGCTGTTGTGGGAAGGTTCTCCCAGTCATCAAATGACTACCTGGCTGGAGTCATTTGAGTCCAGTCTTTTTCTCCCGCCCAGGTAGGGGGTCAGGCTTGAAGATCTACAAGGTCCCTTCCGACCCTACTTCTATGATTCTGTGATCCCTGGGAATGCTGAATTTCTTGAGACCTTGCTTGACCTTGTTGCTCTATCAGAGCTTTGGCCACCACCTACATTGCAGGTGGTTCTTGAGAGGGCTGTAGAGCACAGTCTCGAGGCATGTCCCAGTCAGTGAAGCCTGGGAGCATCCAGCATAGTCTGCAAAGACTGTAGGCCAGTCCCGTCAAGCATCTCATTGGTAATCTGTTGGTCCTAAGTGACACCAAGGATTTTTCTGAGATAGTGAAGGTGGAAGCTGTTCAATCATTGCTCCTGTTTGGAGTATGTGACTCAGCTTTCAGAACCAGGAAGGAGGGTACTGAGAATACAAGCCTGATAGATGGATTCTCACTTGCCTGCCTACTTCTGGAAGTCTAGAAGTTGTGGGGTTTTTGCTGAAACAGTTGTTGTACTGGACTTGTGAGGTAAGTTTGCCAAAAGTAACAGAGGTATTTCCAGTTCTCACATCAAGTTCTCTATCAAGGCTAAGTGCGCTGGTAGGAGTTGAGCCAAGATAAAGTGGTCTATGCCCTCCAGAGCTTCATTATTAACATAGATTTTGGGTGGGACATTGATGCCCTGAGACATAACTCTTTTCTTGATACGGATTGCTATGCCAAACTTGATGCATGCATCAGAGAATTTGTTCATCATGATCTGCAGTTCATCAAGTGAGTTAGAGACTGATGCAACGTCATCTGCAAAGAGCAGATCCCGAGCAGTGAATATGCCTTTTGCTCTGAAATTGTCTGATGTTAAACAAGATGCTGTCCAACCTTGATTTAGTTAGTACACCAGATTGATTGTTTCTGAAAGCATAGTTAAGAAGGATAGAGGAGAAAATGCCAAAACTGGTAGGTGATAAAACACAGCTTTGCTTCATACCAATCTCAGTGCTAAACTCGGATGTTTCGTTTTCACACTGGATGGTTGTCTTTGTTCCTTCATGGAGCTCATTGAATAGGGAGAGCACCTTTTGCAGCCAGCCAGTTTTTAACAGGATCTTGTAGATGCCATTCCTGCTAACTGTGTTGAATGTCTTTTGTAGGTAGACAAATGCTATGTAGAGAGGTGCCTGTTCACAGATTTTTTTTTTTCTTGCAACAAATGCAGTGTGAAGGACATGTCAGTGATGGAGCATCCAGCTCTGAACCCACCCTGGCTCTCAGGGTGGAATCTCTCAGAAAGAACTTGGAGTCTTTTAAGCAGTACCCTTGTAAGCACCTTGTTTACCATGCTGAGCAGAGATTCCTCAGTAGTTGTTGCAATCTGCTCTGTTGCCTTTATTTTTGTATAGAGTAACTATATTTGCATCTTTCAGATCCTGGAGTATACAGCTTTCTTCTCAGCAGGCACAGAGAAGTCGGTGGATGTTGTTCACAAGCTTTCTCCCCCACTCTTTAGAAACTCTGGAGGTATCTGATCATTGCCTGCTGCTTTCTCAGATGCAATGTCTTTGATAGCTTTCTCTGCATCTTCGAGAATTGGTGTTTGGTCCAGCTCCTGCATCGTTGGAAGCTGGGGAATGGCAGCTAAGGCAATATTACAGAAAATGGCATCCTTTGAGTAGTTCTTTGTAACGCTCAGTCCATTGGTCAAGTTGTTCTTGCCTGTCAGTTAGGATGGTACTGTCTTTTGTTTTTAGGTTTGCCATCTTTTTACAAGTTGGACAAAGTGCCTCTTTAATTCTATCACAGGTACCATGAAGGTTGCCTCTTTCAAGGCAGATATGAATCTTTCTGCACATGTCTTGCCAGTACTTCTGGGTACATTCTCTGGTGGCTTTCTGGACTGCAGCCTCAGCCTCTTTGAACTTAACGTTTCCTGACTCGGTTGTTGAAGTAGAGCAGTGGTCACCAACCAGTCGATCTTGATCAACTTGGTTGATTGTGGAGCCTCTTGACAGTTGATCTTAGTCTGTCAAACTCCATAATCGGGAGGGGCAAGACACACGTTGCTGGGCTGGGCTGGGCTGGGTGAGTGGGGTCAGAGCTCGGACAGCTTGTGGAGCTGGGGGTGCGGTAGATCCGGGGGTGCCAAAAAGTGGTATTCACCATAAAAGGGTTGGAGACCACTGAAGTAGAGGTAAGTGAGCTTTTTTTTTTCTTTTCTATGAGGTGGGAGTAGCAGATTTTCATATGCTGCGGCCCAGTTGGGTTGTCCTTTTCTTTGTTGTTCAAAAGACATCCTTGCCATTAGTCAGTGTCTTGTTCTTGAAATTTTCCCACAAAGTGTCAGAATCAGGGGAATCAAGTTGATCATTTTCAGAAGGACACCCAGGCACACATTGAAACTTTACACAAGTGTCAGAGTCCTTCATGTTGATGCAAGGTTTGCCTTTTGGCTTCACATGATGGATGTTTGTAGGGTGTAATTGGAGTTTGGCCCTGACAAGAGCATGGTCAGCATTGCAATCAGCACTATACATTGATTGAGCACATAGTATATTACTAAAGTTTCTATGATGCATCAGGATGAGCTCAAGCTAATGCCAGTGTCCTGAGTGGGAGTGGTTACATGGGTCCTTGCTGCAGCTGCTCCCAGCACAACAGGTATTTGAGACTATCAGCTCACAAAAGGCACAAAGCTCAAGGATATGCTAGCCATTTTCGTTAAGGCTACCTGTACTGTATTGGCCGGTGATGTGTCCCCATTGCACCCAGTCCTTACCCACACAGGCACTGAAATCACTGAGAACAGTGAGTCTGTTCCTCACAGGGACATTCTTGATGATTTGGTCCAGTTGGCAATAGAACTCCATCTTTTTTGCTGTGTGGAATAGTTAAGTTGTTGGTCCATCAATGGTTAGAAAAGTTAGGGTTCTTGAGTTCATGTTCACATTCAGCCATGTGATCCTCTCATCACAGAATCATAGTGCTGGAAGGAACCCCCAAGGATCATTGGGTCCAGCCTTCTGCATGAGCAGGAAAGACACCTGGGGTCAGATGACCTCAGCCAGGTGACTGTCCAGTCTTCTCTTGAAGACCTCTAGGGTAGATGATCGTACTACCTCCGAGGGGAGCTTGTTCCATTGTCTGGATACCCTAGTTGTAAAGAAGTTTTTCCTAATGTTCAGCCTGAAACTATCTTCCAGGAGTTTGTGGCTGTATCTATTTTTCCCTCAGGGCGCCCTGGTGAACAGTTGTTTACTGAGCCTCTGATGTACACCTCTGATGTAGTGGTAAGCTGCAATCAGGTCCCCTCTCAGCCTTCTCTTCTTTAGGCTGAAGAGTCCAAGATCCCTCAGCCTCTCCTCATATGGCTTGCCATGCAAGTCCCTGATCATACGGTTGGCCCTTCTCTGGACCCTCTCGAGCTTTAGCGCGGCTTTGTTAGGACTCGACACAATACTCCAGCTGTGGCCGCACCAATGTTGAGTAAAGTGGGAGAATCACTTCTTTGGATTTACTGGAGCTGCATCAATTGATGCATGCCAGAGTTTTATTGGCCCTAGCAACTTCTGCATTACGTTGCTGGCTCATGTTCATGCTGGGGTCTATTGTTATCCCTGGATCCCTTTAATTTGTAGTGCTGTTCAGGTTAGCAATGCCCAGTCTGTAGGTGCGCTGTGGGTTCTTCCTTTCCAAATGCAGCACTTTGCATTTCTCTGTGTTGAACCTCATCTGGTTCTGTTCTGCCCAACATGCCAGCCTGTCTAGGTCTGCTTGCATCTGCAGCCTATCTGCAGGTGTGCCCACACAACCCCGTATCTTGGTGTCATCCACGAACTTGGCCAATGGGCTTTTCACCCCCTCATCCAGGTCATTGATGAAGATATTGAACAGCACTGGGCCAAGTACCAACCCCTGGTGTACACCGCTGCCCAAATCTCACTGGGATAACACCGATCCATTCATTTGGACTCCCTGCATCCTACCCCGCAACCAGTTTCACACCCACTTGAGGATCCTGAAGTTGAGCCCAATATCTTCCAGTTTTTTGATCAGTACCTCGTGGGATATGAGGTCAAAGGCTTCCTGGAAGTTGAAGTATATGATGTCAACCTCTTTTCTCTAGTCCAGGTGACAAGTCACCTGATCATAGAAAGGAATGAGGTTGGTGAGACGAGACCTGCCCATGAAAAAGCCATGCTGGCTGTCATTCACTATCATGCCTTCTGCAAGTTTGTCATATATAACCTCTTTGATGAATGTTTCTAGAATTTTCCCTGGAATAGAGTTAAGCTAATTGGCCTATAGTTTTCCAGGTCTTCACACTTCCCATTTTTGAAGAAGGGTACAACATTGACCCTCTTTCAGTCCTCTGGGATTTCTCCAGAGGCCATTGATTTTTAAAAGACCTTTGCCAGGGGCTCTGTGATTGCTTTGGCAACTCTTGCAGCACTCTTGGGTAGAGTTCATCCGATCCTGCTGATTTTTATATGCATCTAATTTCTTTAATTGGTCGTACACCTGTTCTATGGCAGTGGTGGGAACGGTGTCAATCCTGCCCTGCTTGTTCTGTGCCCTACCTGGCATGTTGTTCCCCTTGGTCCTGTGAACAACCGAGGCAAAGTAGTCATTTAGGAGTTCTCTGTTTTCCTGAGTGGTAGTGACCAGGTATCCTGAAGCATTGAGCAGCAGCCCCACACTCCCATTAGTTTTTCTTTTTCTCCCTATGTAGCTAAAGAAGGACTTCTTGTTGTCCTTGATTCTTGTAGCTAGTTTTAGTTTGGTTTCTGCCTTAGCATGCCTAATCTGGTTTCTACAACTGCGGGCCATTGTTGGGTAGTCTTCCTTAGAGACTGTCCCAAGCTTCCATTATTTGTACGCCTCTTTCTTTTTCTGTAAGAGGGCTGCAACTTCCCTGCTTAGCCAAGAGGGTTTTTTGACCCTTCTGCTACTTTTTCTATGTAAGGGAATGGATTGTCTCTGAGACTTAGGGAATGACCATTCTTCTTGTGATCCCTTTACCTGTGGTCCTTGGTCTCTCAGGGCATTCTCTCTTAGTGGCCTGAGCTTATTAAAATTCGCTTTTTTGAAGTCTAAGACTTTGAGCTTGATACCTGTTTCATCAGCCTTGCAATGGACTGTGAACGTAATGATTTCATGGTCACTATCGGCTAGGCTGCCCTCTGTGTTTAAGTTGGTCACTGGGTTATCCCCTTTGGCCAGGAACAGGTCAAGAACTGCATTGCCTCTAGTTGGCCTGTGCACCTCCTGAGTCAAAAAAAAAGCTCTTTGGGTGCTGGTCAGCAAGGATTGTGATCAATCCAAGCTGGCCGAGCACTCCTCCCAGGAGATGTTTCATAGTTTGTAGGGTTGGAAAGGACCTGGGCAGATCATTTGACCCCCTGCCTTGGCAGGAAAAAGCCCTGGGGTCAAACGACCCCAGCAAGGTGTTCATCTAGCCTTGTCTTAAAGACCCCCAGGATAGGAGCCAGCACCACTTCTCTTGGAAGTTTCAGATCCTAGCCGCCCTGACAGTGAAGTAGCGCCTCCTAATGTCTAGTCTGAATCTACCCTCTGCCAGCTTGTGACCATTATTTCTAGTCACTCCTGGTAGGCTCAGGGGAAAAGGGACTCCCCCAGTGCCTGCTGGTCCCCTCTGACTAGTTTACAGATGGCCACTAGATCCTCCCTCCGCCTTCTTTTGTGGAGGTTGAACAGGTTCAGGTCCCATAGCC
>NW_017728950.1:20156048-20225999 GCF_001723895.1 Crocodylus porosus | reverse complement strand
GTGCGGCCCTCCAGCCAGTTAGCGACCTATTTGACTGTAGGTGTCGACACCACAGTCCCCCAGTTTCTTAATGAGAACAGGGTGAGAGACAAAGTCGAAGGCCTTCCAAAAGTCCAGAAGGACTATGTCCACTGCTACCTCTGTATCTATTTGGTGACCTGGTCATAGAAGGCCACTAGGTTGGTCTGACAGGACCTGCCTCTAATGAACCCATGTTGATTGTCCCTAAGCATGATCTCCCCTGCTGACCCCTTGTGGACATGTGCCAGGATAATTCTTTCTAAAAGCTTACCCAGGATCGAGGTAAGACTAACTGGCCTGTAGTTCCCTGGGTCCTCCTTCCTCCCTTTTTTGAAGATGGGAACCATGTTGGCCCTCTTCCAGTTCTCTGGCACCACATCAGGGTACCACGAGTGCTCGTAAAGCCGTGCCAGGGGTCCTGCAACGACCTCAGCTAATTCCCTCAGCACTCTGGGGTGGAGATCGTCCGGACCAGCTGATTTAACTACATCCAGTCCCTCCAGAAGTTCCCTGACTGACCCTTGGCCTAGGTGACCCTCTCCTGGGGTCTGAGGGGGTCCCGGTGGGGGGGCTGATCCAGTCCCTGCTCAGCGAAATGGAGGCAAAGAAGTTGTTAAATAGGTTAGCTTTGTCGTCTGGTGTGACAACCAGATTTCCTAAAATGTCTTGCAGGGGCCCCATGTTACCTGGTACTTTTTTTTTTTTTGCCCCCTATGTATTTAAAAAAGGACTTCTTGTTGACCTTGATCTGGATAGCTAGTCCCAGTTCCATTTCCACCTTGGCCTTCCTGACTGCCCCCCTGCATTCCCAAGCAACTGCAGTATAATCCTCCCTGGTGATGGCCCATCCTTTCCATTGAGTGTGCGCCTCCCTTTTAGCTAGGAGACATTCCTGGATGCTTTTTGTGAGCCCTGGGGGCTTTTGCACCCTCCTGCCCCCTTTGATCTGTGTTGGAATTACCTCCCTTTGGGCTTGAAGGATCGTTTCCTTAGGGAGTGACCACTCTTTTTGGACACCCAGCTCTCCTCCTCTCCGGGACCTCAGTGCCTCCTGGACTATTCTGTCAGGCTGAAGTCCAGGGCTGCTGCCTTGCTGTAGGCCTTTACCACCTTGCACTGGATGGTGAATTCCAGGAGGCGATGATTGCTGTCACCCAGGTGGTCGAACACCCACAGCCCCCTCAGCGGGTCGTCACCTGTGGCCAGCACCAGGTCCAGTGAGGTGCCTCCCCTGGTGGGGTTGTGCACCTCCTGGGTTAGATGGAGGTCCTGCATTTTGGCCAGGAATCTGTGAGCGGTCAGACCTGTCTGACTGCTCTTCCCAGGAGATGCCTGGAAAGTTCAGGTCACCCATGATAACCACATCCTTTGACCTAACTACTTCTGTGAGCTGACTTAAGAATTCCAGATCTAGCTCCTCCCCATGGTTGGGTGGTCTGTAGTAAACCCCCACTGTTAAGTTCCTTTCCCCGCGACTGCCTTGTATTCTAAACCAGAGCACTTCTGTGTGCTCCCCTCTGACCTTGTGCTACTTGATGAGGCTGTGTATTCCTCCTTAATGTAGAGGACCACACCCCCACCTTTCCTCCCTGTCCTGTCCCTCCTGTACAGCCTATAGTCCTTGATATTCACTGCCCAGTCATGCATTGGTTACCACCACGTTTCAGTGAGCCCCGCTATGTCTGGGTTGGTGTCAGCTAGCAGGAGGGTAAGTTCCTCTTGCTTGTTTCCCATACTGCAAGCATTTGTGTAGAGGCATTTGAGGCCTCCTGAAGATGTGTGCACTGGCCCCCTAATCTCAGCATTGCCCTGGCCCCTGTTGCTTACCTGGGTATTTGTTCTGCTTGTTGGTCTAAGCTGGGCTGCACTTGTGGGTGCTGCTTGGTTTAGCGGTCCTAGACTTCCTCTGCCCTCATTTTCCCCTTCCCCCAACAAGCCTAGTTTAAAGCCCGCTGGAGGAGATCCGCAAACCTAGAAGAGAACATACGCTTACCTTTTGGGGAAAGGTGAAGCCTTTCTCTGGATAGTTGAAGTCACCCATGACAACCATGTCCCGTGCATGTGCGGTCTCTGTTAGTTCATGGGCAAATGCTAGATCAAGCACCTCCTCTTGGTTAGGTGGCCTGTAGTATTCACCTACAGTCAGGTCTCTCTCGCTGCGCCTCCCCCAGAGCTTGACCCAGAGGGTTTCAAGCTGTTCTTCTTTGGGGCCAACATAGGTCTGTAGAGAGGGGTCCTGCTCCTTCACATAGCGGGCAATACCGGCACCAGTAATAGATACCAGAGTATATAAACTGAGGACAGACTTCTTAACAGTAGATCTGACACTGTATTCTTGGTTCATTGTCAGGTTTCCCAGACCAGCAGAAGTGGTAGTTTACTTCATCTAGTGTTCCAGTTTCTGAAAGTCTCGTCTCACTGAGGGATGCAATAAAAACACCCATTTGATGTAGTTTTCTGTCAATTATGGCTGTTTTCTGAAGTTCATGGTTTTTCAATTCAAGTCTGCTTAACATAGTGCGAATGGTTCAACAAGAATGATTAGTTTAGAGCCAAGAAAAATGTTTGAAGGAAGATTATTTTTTTAGCTCACCTTTTCTAGGGCCTTCCCTGGACTGGGGCAAGCCAGCCACCCCTAAATAGGACTGCTTAGACATCTGAACTGCTGTCGAATGCCTGGGTCCTTTCTCAACAGGACAAGCGACCATTGAGCGCAGACATTCAATGTGTATGCCTAGGCAAAACAAAGAAGAAGGGTTGCCATGGGCCCTCCATCTTCTCTCTCAGTAGGAAGTATAAGATACCAATGGCAAGACAAAGGTCCAGGCGATTGGTACAGGCATGCTGCAGCTTCTAAACAGAGAACACCACTCTTGAGTTGAAGGAAGCACCCACCTTATTGCATCCACAACTGCATCTTTTTGGGATAGGTGTGGATCCAGTAGTGTGGGTACCATGGCCAACAGGATTCTGGATCATCTGCTTTCCTGGGGACATTTCCTTCAAAATGAAAAATGTAAGATCATCAGAAGCAACAAAACTTAAAAGAGCTTACAGACCAACAATAACCCCATTTCCTCTTCTGGTAATTAAAAATAATATGAAAACATACCAACTTAAATGAAAAAGTCTGTATTTTTACAGATAAATATACTGTAGGCCTTCACCTCAACTATTGTCTTAATATTACAATTTACAAATTCCATCTGTTTCTCAGCCAGTACTGATTGTTTTCTAAGGTGCTTCTCTACCCAGAGCTGTTGGGGCTTCCCAAGAGGAGACAGGTTTGTTGACCAGCAACTGTCCCTTGCTGTTACATCACTCGCTGCACAGTCTATGCATCCAGTGGCGAATATATGTTTAATTCATAAACAGTCATTACTAGTTGAGAAATGGATGGAATGTGTACATTGTAATATTAAGACAATAGCTGAGGTGAAGGCCTACAGCAGTGGTCACCAACCAGTAGATCTCAATTTACTGGTAGATCTCAGAGACTCTTGGAGTTGATCTGAGGTTGGGGTGGGGGGGCTGAGTGCCCATGTGCATGCACACGCGTGCCGCAGCCCAGCAGGTTAGTCCATGGGTTAGGGAAGGGGCAGGAGTTAGATTGAGGCCCCCGCGGTGAGGGACAGTGTTTCATAGATTGTTAGGGGCTGGAAGGAACCTTGCTGATCATCAGGTCCAACCCTCCTCCCCCCGCGCTGCTCTGGGCAGGAAGACAACTGGGGTTAGGTGACCCCAGCGAGGTGACTGTCCAGTCTCCTCTTGAAAACCTCCAGGGTAGGTGACTGCGCCACCTCTGGAGGGAGTTTATTCCATAGTCTGGATGCCCTGACTTTGAAGGAGTTTTTCCTGGTATTAAGTCTGAAGTGGCCTTTCAGGAGTTTGTATCCATCAGTCCTGGTCTTCCCCAGGTGTGCCCTAGTGAACAGTTGTTCACCGAGCTCCTAATGCACTTCTCTGATATAGTGGTAAGGCACTATCAAGTTGCCTCTCAACCTTCTCTTGTTTAGGCTAAAGAGGCCCAGGTCCCTCAGGCCTTCCTCATATGGCTTGCCTTGCAAGTCCCTGATCATACAGGTGTCTGTTCTCTGGACCCTCTCAAGCTTTTCCATGTCCTTATTGAAGTGCGGTGCCCTGAACTGGACGCAGAATTCCAACTGCGGTCTCACCAGTGCTGAGTACAGCAGGAGTATCACTTCCTTAGTTTTACACGAGATGCATTGGTTGAAGCATGCCAGCATGTTGTTTGCCCTGCTGACCACTGCCTCACACTGATGGCTCATTCATGAGATGGTCAGTCACTACCCCTAGGTCCCTTTGGGCAACAGTGCAAGTCAGGCTGTCCCACCAAGCCTGTATGTATGTTGAGGGTTGTTTACCCCACGGTGGGACACCTTACAGTTGGAAGTGTTAAACTTCATTTGGTTCTGGTCTACCCAACTCTCAAGCCTGACCAGGTCTCCCTGTATCTGCCACCTATTTTCTGATGTGACCACACGGCCCCATAATTTGGTGTCATCTGTGAACTTGGCCAGTGAGCTTTTCACTTCCCCACCCAAATCATTGATGTTGAAAAGCACAGGTCAAAGCATGGACTCCTGAGGGACACCACTGGCCACTTTGGGCCAGGACGACACAGATCTGTTCATGAGAACTCTCTGGTCCTACCTTGTAGCCAGTTTCCCCCCACTGAACTGTCAAGCAGCTGAGCCCACAATCTTCCAGTTTTTCCACAAGGATATCATGAGATACTAGATCAAAAGCCTTTTGGTAGTCTAGGTATATAATGTCTACCTCGTCTCCCATGTCCAAGTAGTGAGAGGCCTGGTTGTAGAAGGAGATGAGATTGATAAAACAAGACCTACCTGTGACAAAGCCATGCTGGCTGTCATTCAGAATCTTACCTTCTGCAAGCATATTGCTCGTAGATTCTTAAATTAGCTTTTCCAGGATTTTCCCTGGGATGGAGATTAGGCTGATTGGCCTCTAGATGTCCAGATGTCCTCTTCCCCTTCTTGAAGATGGGCACAATGTTGGCCCTCTTCAAATCCTGAGGGATTTCCCCTGTGTGCCACGAATTCTGAAAGAACTTTGCTAGGGGTTCCATGATGACCTCAGCCAGCTCCATCAGCACTCTCGAATGGAGTCCATCTGGTCCTTCTGACTTATAAATGTCTAGTTTTCTAGTTGGTATTGTGCCCGCTCAGCATCCACAGTGGGGAGGCTGTCATTCCTGGTATGCCCCCTATGAGCCTTATCTTGCTTGTCTTTCCCCTTGGTCTAGTGAAATACAGAAGCAAAGTTGGCATTTAGGAATTCATTTTTTTCCTGAACATCGGTTACCAGCTGTCCTGAGGTGTTAAGCAGGGGTCACATGCTTCTATTTGTTTTCCTTCTACTGCCTACATACCTAAAGAAGGACTTCTTATTGCCCTTGACTCCCATGGCTAACCTAAATTCAGTCGCTGCCTTGGTTTTCTTGATCATTTCCCTACAAGTGCTGGCCACTATTGTATAGTCCTCCTTGGGGACCATCCCTAGCTTCCACTGTGTGCTGTAGAGGCAGGAGCAGGGGTAAATTGAGTGGGGCCCCAGCCGGGTGGGACTTACCTTCTGGGGAGGTGTGCCCCCAAATAATTTTTTCTCCCTCTGCTTTGATCTGCTCCCCACCACCTTCCCTCCCCACAAACTTATCTGCTGGACAGGGTGGTGGGTGGTGGCAGCAGCGCATGGTAGATCTTGGGTTCATTTTAAATGCCAAAGGTGATCTACTACTAAAGAAGGTTGGAGACCACTGTCCTACAGTATAGTTATCTGTAAAAAAAACAAAACAAAACAAAAAAACCCCGAGATTTTTAAATTTATGTTTAAATGTTTTTCTGTTGTTTTTAATTACTAGAAAAGGAAATGGGGTCATTGTTGGTCCGTATGCTCTTTTGAATGTTGTTGCTTCTGATGATCTTCCATGAAAACATTTAAAAATAAGATTAAAGATTTGTAGGGGGTGGTGAGGAGGAGGGGCTTATTTGGAGAAATCAAATTGAAAGGAAATGTTTCCTAAAACTTTTCTTCCTACAGATGAAGATGATGATGTTGATGGCTTAACACAAGGATCAGCAAAAGATGCCCAAATTTCAACAGATTCAAGTAAGATGAATTCAAGTGGTGGGTGTTGGCTTGGTGTTGCCTTTTATTAAAAAAAATCGTAAACCTAATATTTCCCCATGAGTAAGCTTATGTATCACTAAAGTTCATGTTTGATTAGATACTGGGGGGTAGGTTTTTTCTTTTTTGTTTTGTTTTGTTTGTAGGTAGCAAGCACACTTCTACAAGGTACTAGTTTTTCATCTATGGATACCTGGGTTCAAATCTGGCTGAGGGTACAAGATGAATTCTAAGCTCCATTCAGGCAAGAATAAATACAGTTATATTTGTCAGAACTAAATATCCTGGTAGCTTAGTAGTGGAATTCTTTTTAACTATTGACTGTCCTGGATTCAGTATTATCAGTCTCATTTTATGGAAGGCCAGATTTTGTTAGTTAGTTTAAAAGAATGAAGCAGAATAAAACCAACAAGGTAATCATGCTCATCTCCCAGAGATAATTGCATATAGTTACATAAATAGACTTTATGTAAAAAAGGTAGATGTAATTAAAAAACAAAACAAAATAGAAACAGCCTTGCAGGTCCCTTCCCCCCCACCCTCCCAAGCTCAGATATTTTTTTCAAAATCACACTGTTGAGGAATTCGCTATTTTGACTGTTTCACCTGAAAATGCTTTGATATATGTCCATGTTTCCCCAGTTAGCTTTATATCATGCTTTTAGACTTTTAGCCTGTGTTGATGATTATAAGGAAATTGACACATGACAAGCTTCCTTTTTATAAAATCAAACTAACCAGCTGTGGTTTGTCTGCTAAACTCGCACTTTTTAGTGGTTCCTTAAAGTGGCATAATCATATGTATGGTGGTATTAATTTTTGCTTACTGATGGAGGTTGCTGAGGTTTTTTATCAGTGTTTCTCAAGGAGGTGAGATGTCTATTCTGATAACCAAGATTACTTGATTGAAATTACTAGTCTAGTACAATTTACCTTTTACATACTGTCCAAGGAAAGTTGAAAATATTGAAATCTAAACTTCAACTTTGCTTTGCTTTGCTTTTCCTGTAAAATTTGAACTAATAAAACAAGGACCAGGAGATGATAACAATTAGTCTTTTATCAAAGACTAATGTAAAGAACCTTTAATTGTGCTATAATTAAAATGTTTCCACTGAAATGCATGTATTTTAACATAGCAGAAATCAATTCAGTCCACCCAAAGAAATGACACTTTTCCTGATGTGATTTATGGAAAAAATTGGAAGAGTTATTTTTAATGTTCCCCCACAAGGTATTAGTAGGCATTAATGACTGAAATGATCATTTCTGGTTTGATATTGTGGATATGTAACAATCCTAGCGTTGGGTATTTGATCAAATATCAGTCAGAATTGTTAAAAAATTGCCGATTGTCCAAATAACATAGAGACAAGAGCACACATTTTCTGTTAAGAAATGTGTCAAAAAAAAATTTAAATCCTTTTTCTGTCAAGAAAACTACAAAAAACATAGTTTTCTTGTAAAAATTTCTATAATCTTTCATCAGCCAAAAAATACACAGTCAATTAACAGGATTTGATCGGTCAATATTTGATTGGTCACTTGACCGGCTTGCCAACCCTAAAAAATCCCCAGAGGGGAGACCCTCCATAATTCTCAAAATTAAAATAGTTTATTAAGAACTCCTAGTATTGTGTCAAGCTGTAAGGGAAGCACAGCATTAGATTCTGCTTGAGCTAGCTAGTGACTGGCCCCAGTAATATGGGATTCTGTTTCTGGGATTCTCATTTTTTGGATCCACAAACAATTTCTGGAGTAGGGCGAATCCTTCAGAGTTCCTTACAGGGTATTTTGTGCCAATGCTCCAACTCATTTTGGTGAAGGTTATAATCTGATTATGGAAAGGCACCAATAAGGTGTCTTATGGAAGTCTTGAATCTGCTGGCAGTCAGAAATGATGAGGTCTTTGCTGAAAATCTGCAAGTGGATGTAGCAGTTTCCAGGATAACAAGACGTAAAGCAGATGTTGGATGTCCCATGAGGAGCAGCTTGAAAAACAAAACTGTCCTTTTCGTAGTGCAGTAGTTCTGTTACAGGTCCTTATGTACAGCCATATATGCTGATTATTCCTAAATGATGCTGGTTAGATAGATTCAGATTAAACTAGCTCAGATATTGTTCCAGTTGAACTCTGCAGTTTTGCTTATGGCAGAAACATGGAAAAATTACAGGAACTGCTAGAGAAGGATCAGGGTGATTGCAGTCACCAGTGTGGAACAATGGCAGATCACAGCTTTACGGTCCCAAAATTCTTTAAATTTATGGGAGCTTCAGACAGACAGTCTCATGCAAGAAAGTAAATTCCTGTTAGTGATGGGCCCCACAGTTTGTATATATAAAAAAGCAGGGTGATGTGAGGAAAGAGGTTTTCTTCCCTCCTTTCCCCTTGACCTCAGAGCCAACAGGGTAAAAACATGTATAATTCTGGTCAATGTTATTGCTGCCTGCTGTGTTATTGAATGGTAGCAGTAACGATGACCAGTCTTACTAATTTTTCTGTCCTTGTTTTTTGGACTGTAGGAGAGGTGCTAGAGCAGTCAGTGCATAGTGGGTAATGAAAAACGCTACTGCAGTTGTCATTCTTTATCAATATGAGGGTTAATGGGTAGATCTAGGATTTTGAAAAGGGGAGTACAGGGGATGTAACCAGCGGGCAGGTTGGGCTATAGCAGCAGTTACGGTGGATTTTTTTGTGTATATTCCTGAAACAGGTATGACTTCCTCTGTCCCCCACCCTACTCTGTGTACCCCTTCCCCATGGTGTTCAGTGGCACCTTCTCTACCCTCCCATTTCCCCCTTCCTCCTGTCCAGCTCCCCTCCTCTGGGCATGGAAGGGGGACCCACCTACCTCTGTCCTTTGGTACAAGGGGAAGCCCCTAGTGACTCATGCCCTGATTGAGTTGGGAGCCACAGTGAGAGAGACTGCATACAGTTCTGGACTCAGCTGGGGACAGCGGTCCCCTCTTCCAACATCTGCTGCCTGCATGTGTCCCCCACTGGCTGGGTGTGGGTGCTGGAAAGGTGGGATTACCCTGCTATGCTGCCCATCCCCAGCCAAGCCAGGTTAGCCACTCTTCACAGCTGGAGCCCCAGGGCTCATTGGAAGGAAACCTGGGGGAAGGAACCAGGGAACAGACCTGCAGGGTGCTCCTGCCACAGAGTGCAGCACCTCATGCAGCCACTCCTGGCAGCCCCCACCTGGTGAGCTACAGATGAGCTACACTGTTAAATGAGTGCTACTGAACAACTGCACCCCCCATGGATCTTCTTAGAAGCATATTTTTTAAAAGTGTACATGCTGCTCATACTATTGGATTAGGCTTCCTGAATATTTTTCAGAGAGAAATTTTCCATACCTTATTAATAGACTTTTTTTTCAAGATGCTTTGATTTCTTTTAAAAGAGTTAAGAATGCAAGAGCTGTCCCTAATAATGAGATTCTTAAAACGCAAGGTTTCACGAAATGCTATATAGCTTATTCCAAAGAAACTCTCTGGTCATCAATCAAGTTGCATGATTTGGTGTATCATGCCTACAATTAAACTTTGTCCTCTCTTTTTTTCAGTCTCTCAAAAAGCCCATTGGCAAAAAAAATAGAAGAGCCTCTGAAAAGGAAAAAATTTTGTTTGGTACTTTGGTGGAATTATGATCTAGTTTTATCAAAAGATTAAATATTTTAAGGGTTCAAGGCTAAAATTGTTAGTGTGGTTATTTCATTATAAAAGTAACTCTGTTAAAATATTTAAGTTAAACAGTAATGTTTCAACATCATTCACAATTGAATCTCCCTTTTAAAATCAGAGGGAGGAAGGCCAAGAACCTAATTTTTAATCGCATTTATTTTCCAGAAGAGAATTTTGAATACAGAGTATACAAGATCGTCCTTCTCCTCCCCATTGTGGGTTTGTGTGTTGGGGGAGGGGAGAGATGGGGGGGGGGGGAACCAAAAAACTATTTCCCCAAATGACTACTTGAGCAAAAGAAAGGCATGTAATATCAAGATGACTGATTTTTTGTTTGTTTGTTTGTTTTAATTTTAAAGCTGTATTGTTTCAATCCTTAGCATCTAAGTGAATGTGTTGGATCTCTTTCAGGACATAGGCCTTAGTTATTTTAGAGAATAAGTTTTTGTAACTGTACAGTAAAGATTTTTCTGGTCACTTCCAAAAAAAAATAAGTATGCTGCTCTCCCCTTCCTCCCCACCTCTCCCAAACAAAGGAGTGCTTTTTTCATAAAATTTTTCAGGTACAAGTCAGAATACAAGAGACAATTGGACCTCAAGCCATTCTGCAAAACAAAGTTAACTGTTCTTTTAATTCCTTTAGTTTACGTTTAATTCTCTTCATCTGCTGGAAATGAGGTAGAACAGTCATAGTATTTCATCAGGTTATAATTCTGTAATCAGTTATTCTTCCTTATAAAATGGGCAATACCAAAAATGTTACAGGATTTCATTGTATAAACTGGATTTATTTGATATAGCAGATTTTCATTATTTTAAGGAAGGCATCACACTAACCACTAAATATAGAACCAAATATAAGGGTGTTTGTACCTGAAAGCTTGCAAAGAACAATTTTTCCAGCTATTTATTTGGCTTAATAAAAGATGTCACATTTGTTAAAGAACGTTGTCTAATAAATATCCTTGAACTTGGGGCATTGTTACCTATCTTTAAAATGGTGCTTAAAAGGAAGATAAGATTTCAGCTCTAATCGGAACAGATCACGTTCAGCCATACATTATCGTGAGAAATAGAATATTCAGGAGTAGTTTCTAAGGATTTCTGAAGATCCTCTCTGACAATAAAGCATCTGATAATGTTAGATAATCTGATAATGCTAAGGACAGCTCAAACAAAAAATCCATTTGAATTATTTAATCTTGGTGCGCATATCATTGTTTGCACTGTATTTCCAAAGAGTTTGTCCATAAGTTCAATTCCTAGAGATGATCCGAAAGTATATGTTAGCATAATAAAGAGTTATATGCCTTCAGCTTCAAGTTATGTCATCATTATTGCAGGGAAAACGATAATTGTATTTTCTCTCCATTCTTAGTGTCCAAAGGAAGATTCATTCAGGAAGAGTGGCCTTGTACATTTTGTGATTTTTAGGTTCTATCGACACTGCAATCAAAACTGTAATTGCAGAGCAGAGATACCAAAACTAGCCTTTAACTAGTTTGCATACTTTTAGTTGTGACTTGGGGTGTTTAACAGATTGTATTGAGTTCTGTGGTGCGCTGACAAAATTAGAGTTTCTCATCTCTCTCAAAACTCCTGCTTTCTTAACTGATCATAATGGGAGGCAGGGTGTGAAGCCCTGGAACAAGTGGCTGCAGAGCTGATGCCGTTCCTTGGAACCTGATACTAGCATGAAGAAATGGAGGCAGCAGGTATAAAGAGAAAACAGTGGCTTTGTTGAAGGGTGCCTGTGAATCTAAAACAGGGTTTTTGTCTTGAAGAGCCTGAATAGGCTCTAGGAGAAATCAGCATAGTCCTAGAGTCCTTTAGTGAGTGGAGGGTCTTATCTCCTTTGGATCTACACTGTTTTGTGCCCTCAAAAGACAGGTCTTCCACTGAGGTTTGGGCCATAATGCTTGTTTCATATTTATAGCAGTGGCCATGAAAGGCAATGCCTTATCTGCTTCCCTCTACTTCCACAGTCTTCTTCGTATTCCACATATCAGAAAAAACTCTGATCAAAAAAGCTACATCAAAACAAATTCAAGGCCATTTTGGATAAGAGGTTTTTTTGATATGTGGAATATGAAGGAGACTGTGGAAGTAGAGGGAAGCATGTCAATGAACCTGGCAATACAGATGTCACAAACCTGTCTGTAGGATGCCCCCAGAGCCCGAAGTTTGTTTCCCCCCTGCCATTTGTCCCAAGGAACAGACTGTGGTTTGCCCTGGGATAGCTCCTGGTTCCTGCAAGCCTCAGATCCACTGCCCATATACCAGACCTCATAGATGCAGCAGGAGAATCTCTGCCAGCTTTACGCAGCCTTCCCTCTGGGTTGTAAAATACATTTTAGGCCTCCCTCTCTGTAGAGTGGGCTAGCCTGGAATCACTTGTCCAGAGATTGCTCTTTCTGCAAGCAACCAGTAAGGAGACAAATAACAAAGGGATTTATTAAGTAGGAGGAAAGAATTATGCAAGAAAAAGTGACTACCAGTTTGGAGACAGAAATACCAGACACGTAAAGTTTCATACCCTTTCATCTGGATATACTCTAGCCCTCCTGAGTCCTGCCAGTATTTCCAAAGTTTAGACCTCCTGCTGATTCTGAAAGCCCCGATTTGCTTGGGAACCTCTGAAGCCTGAGATGCAGGCCGCTTCACAGATAGCCTGTAAAGTACCTCCAAACCATTCTCCCTATCAGCATTCTCATGAGCCACTAAAATCCCCCAGAAATTTCTGGTTTCCCTGAGGCACATAGTATTTCTATGGCTAGTGGGCCATTTCTTTCAGATGCTTTTGATTTAGAGGAGTTGATTTCCCTGTTACAGGCAGACAGTGCCTTGCATACTCAACCCAATAATGTTTCCTTCTGCCTGGGTCTGGAAGTGGCAGTTGTTCTTAAACATGCATCCATAAATTCCAAAATCATAAAAAAATGGGTACGGCGTAATGCAATCTATACAGTGATACTAGCAACTTAAATGGATACACTCTAGAATGGGCTGCCAACAAAACTACACATACCTTATCAGTACCACAAAACACAAGAAAACATTCATGTCACTCCACAAACCTTCAAAGTGGGGTGGGTTTGCACTGATCATATATTTTGAAAACCATTCTGATCCAATAAGGATTAATAGTTTGTGATATAGAACCACAAACTTGCAGACGAATAAGCTCTCTTGCTGAAGAGGTCCAGATGTCTATGATACTTCTCTTAGTGCAAAGCTGTTGTTTCCTGATTCTTTTTCCATAGGCTGCCATCACCACCAAGATGGAAGGAGCTGAGTGGGAGTGCTTCCTTTGGTAGAAGTCTGTACTTCTTGTCCATATGCTTGTCAGCTGACTGGCTAACATGGGAGAGTTGCAAATCAGAGGCTGGCTGTAGAGTAGCCTTGCTGTTTGGCACTGCTACATTTGAAGACTTGAATTTCTATGAAATGTCCCCCAGTGACATTTTCAACTGTCTTCTGTAGAGAGAGGTTGAGGTTTCAATGCCGTGTACCATTGGCATGTACCATTGTTTGGAAACCTCTAGATTTCTCCAACAAAAGAACAGTGCCAGAGAAGTATACTTAACTGACTCTTTAAAAAATATGTTTTCTTTTTATAATTGCATATTCCATTATAGTATAAACGTTTCAGTATTGTTTCAGTTTTGTTGAGACCTGTATCTGAAATTACCCTGACTCTTTAGCCATTGGAGAGGTATCTGTATGCAAAAGATTGCTATTTGATGTGTTATTCTTTTTATTAGATTTTAAATTTAAATTGAAAAGCATGTGAGGAAGGCAATTATATTTTTAAAGATTATAACTTGTATGCTTAATTTACTCCCATATTCTGAGAGTTCAGGTTATTTTAAGCACTTCCTTCACTAAGTTAGGGTCATCAAAGTTTCCAGAAAAAATGTCTTAGTTCCCAGGAGGGAAACAAACGTTTTTGGAGAGTTACGGCCACCTGTGTGATATGAAGAACATTTTCCTGGGAAGCATGGTATGTCCAGGAGGTGTAGCATCTCAGGAGACAGCTTGGTTAGGCAGCAGGAACTGCTTTGTGTGGCAGAAAGCTTCTGCTGCCTGACCCTGACTGTCTCAGATGCCACGCTTCCTGGACACTCCATGTTCCCAGGAAGACTTAATGTGTCTCACAAAGTTAGGCCCCAGACCTTTGCAAGGGCAGTATTAAGACTTAGTTCTTTGGTGTAAGTATTCACAGGAACTTATAAATAACTGAAGTGTTGTTTCCACATCACAAGCCTCATCAAGATACTACCAGCCATTCACTTATTACTTCAGGCACAAGCTACAGTGCTCATCCAGTAGCTACAGCTGTGAGAGGGTTAACATAGGATGCCACTCCTTCAGCTGGCTGAGCTGGACATAAGCAGCAATCATTTTGGTTGCAGCATAGCATGGATGGTGTCTTCAGGTATGCATCTTTTCCAGTGAAGAAAACATTTTTCCTGCCTGAGGTGCACACTCCAATTTTGGGGGACTCTCTTTTTGGGAAAAGATGCATGTTGTATGGGGAGCAAATACAGTAAATTAAGTTGCTTAATAGGACAAATGCTGGTGTTTAATGGTTACCTTGTCCACTCACTGTTTGAATGCACTTTAATGGGATCTGATTAGGTTAAATGTTGTTAGAATGTAATAGTTTTTTGTTTTATTTAGGTAAACAAACATTAAAAATATTTGATGGGAATGATGCAGTAAAACGAAATCAATTTCGTCTGATTTCAGTTCCAAGGATTGCAAAAAATGAAGAAGTTGTGGTAAGAAGAGGGGTTGAAGTAAAAAAAGCAATATTACATGATTGATTGAAAAGTTTATTGGCCGAAAGCTATTCAGACATTCAACTATTTGATAAATGCAACTCAACAATAAAAACCTGTGTAATCTAGCCAGAATACAAGAACATAAGTAGGTATTATATATAGTATTGTTGTTATTCCTGGTATTTACAAATGTTTATGAAGTGCTAATTTAGATGTGTATGCTGTAATTCAGGGGTGGGCAATTATTTTGACTGGAGGGCTGCTTAATGCATTTTGGTGAGCTGTTGAGGACAGCAAGGGTAGCCCTGCCCCTTGACAGGTGCCCCACTCCCCAGTCGCCATCTTTGGACCAGAATTCCTGCCCCAACCCCTGATGTTTTGCCATCAGAATGCCTCCCCTTGCCCTGAGAAGTACTCCTTTGTGGGGGGGCATCTGAACCAGAAAAACAACAAATCATACATTAAGTCAAACATATGTTATTATAATGCATTTCAATTCTATTGCAAAAAATATATTTGTCATGATTTGTCTTTATGTAGTGTGTATATATAGAGGGGATTGTATAATAGCTCAAAAATAAAGTTTTACTCTTGTATATTGGGTGTGGCTGGGGTGGGTGGGTGAGTGTGTGGTGGGGGGGTGAGTATGTGTATATGTGAGGCTTGAAGGGGTTTGGCTCTGCGGGGGCTGTAGGGTATGATGTGGGGGTATGTACATGTGGGGGCAGGGTTTGGGGGTGTGGGGTTTGTAGGGTATGAGAGAGGCGTGGTGGGTATGGGGTTTGTGTGGTGTGAAGAAGGGTGGGGGGCTGTGGTGAACTCCTCCCCCGCCTCCATCCGGCACATGGCCCCGGCCCAACAGTGGCAGCGGGAGGTGGCGGTCCCTTGGGGCACTCATGGCCTGTGCAGGTGCTGCCGCTCGGTGATATGCAGCTTCAGCCAGAGCTGAACATGGTGGCAATGAGTGCAGCCAGACAGGCCTGCTTCTATCGCGTGGGGCTTCCTGCAGCACACGTGCAACTCCCTGGCACTCACACATCACCAGGGAAGCCCTACATGATGGAGCCAGCTGCCTTCCCCACCACATGCAGCTGCTGGGACTCTGTCAGAAGTGGTGGGGAGCCCCACCCCCTGCTTCCATGGCAGTAGGGAGTGGGCAAGGCAACCAGCTCCATCGTGTGGGGCTTCCTGTACTACTGCACGAGTGCCAGGAGTTGCATATGCACTGTGGGAAGCTCTGTGCAATAGAAGCAGGCTGGCCTGGCTGCACTCCTTGCCACCACGTGCAGCTCTGGCTGAAGCCACGCTCTGCCAGGCTGCAGCACCTGTGTGGGCCGTGAGCACCCTGAGGGCCCCTACTTGCTGCTGCTGCCACCACCACCCCCAGTAGGGGCTATGTGCCGTGGGGTGGAGTGTGTATGTGGGGGGTCCCACAGCCCTCCCTCACGTCAACACCCTGCCCACCCGAGCTCAGTGTTCCTGTTGTCCTCAGGGCACAGGCTCCACACTCCCACCAGCCCTATGCTCCCTGCCCCTGCCCAGCTGCAGTTTGCCCTCACCATAGCTCCCTCCTACTGCAGCTCTTCCTGTCCCCGCTGCTTCCCTACCCTACGTTCCCTACCCGGAGCGAGCACTGTAGCAGGGAGATGAGGAGGAGCTGGATGCCAGGAAAACTGTGCAGGTCCCCCAGCGGCTGCAGCAATGGCAGCAGCAGCCCAGCTTGGAAGCACGCGTTAGGGTGGGAGTGAGGCGAATGGGCTGGGCAAGGTACAATTAGTTGGTGGGTGCCTGCATGCTAGATGGAATTGGCTGGTGGTCTGGATTCAGCCTGCAGGCTTTATTTTGCCCACCCCTGCTGTAAACGCTCCAGAAATGTGTGCAGCAATTGTTATGTATTAAGCAGTGACTTGCCTTCTGTGTTGTTCATTCAAATCTGGTTTTGGTAAGGGGTGTAAACCATTGACTAGATCAAGATCTTCTAATTCAACTTGCATTGGAGTTGGACCCTGGGGCCCCTTGTAGCCCAGAGCCAGACCATGGAGCTCAGTGCCACAGTGGCAGTGCCAGCACAGAGCATGTGGCTGGGGCTGGTATCTGGGGAGATAGGGCTGGTGAAGTGTGGCCAAGTGAAGTGAGTGGAAGATGACTGGGGCTGTGTCAGACCTATGTTGGTCCTGTCACCTTCCTGCCACTGATCACTATGTCTATTGGGGTCCAAGGGCCCCAGATTGTGGCAAGCCACTCCCTTAGTTGCACCAGTAGCCTCAGAGGCCAGACAGAACAGATCCATGGGCTACATCTGGCCTGCAGATTTGACACCCCTGGACTTAGACTATCATAGGTAACTCCTCTTTCTCTGCTCATCTTTGTTTTTTTTTTAATTGTTTGAAATCGTCTGACCCATTACCAGAGTGCTGTACTGAGATGTACTCTTTGTCTTTTAAGGCTGGTGCATATGTCAGTTTTTTTCAAACAGGTGTCCTTAAAATGAGGATTACTAAAATTGGGGAAAAGAGTGATAAGATATTTTCTCACATTTACACTAACTTGCAAACCTCTTAGCATACTAACCTGCATAGAATATTGCCTCAGACTATTAAACTTCAATAGAAAACTCCATTATCACTACTGTCTGCTAATCTGACAAAATCATTGTGTATTCAAAATCAACTAAAGCTTTAGAAATTGCTTTTAATGCTCCACTGGTAGGAAAAAAAACATGATGACATGATGTACAAAAAAAAATGCTTCAATTTAGAATTGCTAGGTATTTTTCATGCACAGTGTGAGAGCAGACATTCATATGAAATGTTTCCAATCCTGTTCTCTGGTGGAGTGCTTCAGCACTCTACAGATGCACAGGCCCCTCCAAGCTGATGCCTTTCAAAAGGCTCTGGAGCAGATGCTGTAACAGACCTCTGAAGGTAAGAAGGTGAAGAGCAGAGATCCTGACATCCTTTTGAGCCCCAGAGGCTTCTGCAGATTGCTGCAGATTAGCTGAAGAAAGGGCTGAGAAGTCTGGGATTGCCCATGGGGGATAGATCAGACTTTGTGTCTGGTATTGCCATAAGAACAAGAGAAAGCTTTACGCATAAAAAGTGGGGAAATGAAAAGCTTCCCTAGGAGAGTGAGATTAGATGTTTGGAGTATGAGGATGTATCCCCTTTGTTAGGGTGTTCTGTGGTGTTGGGATGGATGGGTAAGCCTTACCAGGAGGTGGTATTCCTAGGTGCCCTGTGAGGTAGCCCTTGGGCTGGGGAGTGGTGCTGTGGTGCATAACTTTAGCCCTGGTGGGGTATTAATGGAGTATGTGGACAAACATATATTTGTATCAGCTTCAAAATGGGGCCACTGGAGGGCTGTTGCTTAGACGTGTACAGTTCCTTTTCCCCCACTTTTGAAGCTGCTCCAAGTGTACATTTATCCATACCCAGCAGCTGCTGGGATTAACCCTTATCCTGTTGTGGCAGTGTTGAGGACTGAGGTATGTTGCTAAGGGGCCTGGGCAGGGTGGGCCTGACCCTGGTGAGGTACCGGTGGAAATCACGATTGGTACCACTGGCTGTGATAGAGCATATCTGGAGGCTGGTGTTGAATACTGCTGGCCCTGTTGAGGATAGGGCTGCCCCAGAACCAGAAGTGGGGTACAATTTAGGGAGTGGTGGAAAGCCTGTGTAAGTGGTATGGTGGAGACCTTCTTTTGTGCATCTGTCTCAACCCAAAGATTGTCTATTAGCATCTCTATAATTCACTTTGCTATGTCCACTGCCTTCCTTATGGCATCAGTGTTTGGACTTGCCTGGTAATGCTGTGGTGTGCTTGATCAGGGAAATGTGCCTCCTATCCAGGTGAACACACAGTTTATAGGAGCTCTCCATTCTTCAGCTGCCTTAGGCCTCTTTTCTGGTGCAGCCAGGCTTGTGAGCATTTTTCCTTTTCCTACTATGCCTGGCAATTGCTATGTTGTAGTCTTGGGCTGTAAATTTTGGACTCTGTTTAAAGAGCAGGTAAAGAATGTGAGGGGGACAAGGGATTGTGGCTGACTTAGCACATGGAAGTAATGTATGAACTAAGTTAACTCTCTGTAGGGAAAGAGACAGTAGTGCAAGGTACCAATTAGTGAAAGACTTGATAACAATCAGAAAATTCCCAACAACAGCTTATAATGGGTAATAAACCTTGCAAAGGCCCCCATTGTCTCCCTGCAAAATGGTCAGTCACTCCCCCTGTCAGCCTAAAACTTCTATGAAAGGAGTTGAAAGGAAGAGGCATTAATCTCCTTCCCCTTTCTCAGGTACAGATTCAAACCCTATACAGCAGATCCTAAAAGGGTCTGTTACTACCCCTCCCTGATGTCATGGTACATGACGATTCCTCTGTCCCAGTCAACTTCAAATGTCTGAGCTGTCTCACTGCACAATCACCTTTTTGGATCCCAAAAGATGAGTTATCTACAGGTGGCCCAAAGTAAACCCTTCAGACTCTAGCACCTGAAAACTTGTACTCCTGGGCCACATACAAGTTCTCTGTGCCCCTGCCTAGTAACACAGCAGGTTGCTGATCTGGGAGTGGTGGGAATGGATGGGATGGACAGATACTAGATGTATCGTCTGTGTCTTGGAGTACTGTTACTCATTAGCTGGTTCACTGGCCAGCCCTGTTGGCCTTCCATCCTTGAGGCTAGAACCTAGCTGGTGAGAGGACATTGGGTGGGCAGTTGGCAGTGGTGGTTGGGCAGTTGGTTGGGAGGATATTCAGGCTAGACGGCCTTAGTACAGGGGTGGGCAATTATTTTGGGTGGAGGGCCACTTAATGAGTTTTGGCAAGCTGCCGAGGGCCACATGGGTAGCTCTGCCCCTTGACTGGTGCCCCGCCCCCTCGCCATTTTGGGATAGGAAGTCCCACCCCCCTAACCCCTGACCTTTGCCATCTGAAGCCCCTCCTCTTGCCCCTGGAAATACTCCTTTCAGCAAGGAGTTTTGTAATAAAATACCAAATTACGTTGTAAATGAACATCTACAGCTTTCATTGATTTGATTTCAAAAAAAAGTTTTTGTCCTGATTTACATGTTTGTATAGTACATAGAGATGATTGCACAATAGCTTAAAGTGAAGTCTTACTCTTGTAAACTGTGGGAGTCTGGGGGACATAGGGCAGTGAGTATAGGTTTATGGGGGGCTGTGGGGGTGTGGGTATGTTGGGGGACGGAGTATGTGGGTGTGTGTAAGTGGGGTGTGGGGGAGCATGGTTGGGGTGTGTGAAGGGGTGTGGGTGCATGTGTATGGTAGGGGGGTGCTTGTGGGACTCACCCTACGAACACACACACACTCTCCATTTCATTATGTGCATGTGTGTGCATGCATATGCACCCCCCCCCCCTTCTGTCCCTCATGGCCCTGGGGTACCAGTGTGGCCCCCTGCTCCTCCGGTACAGTGATACAGCCAAGGGCCATGCGGTGCTGGAGCAGCCATGTGCAGGGAAAGCTGCCCCAGGCAGACACTTCTGGGTGGGAGGTGGTGGGGACAGGGCTGAGCTGGCTTTTCTCCTGACAGCTTCCCCTGGGTCCTACTGTCCCTTGCTCCTGTCAGCTTTAGCAGGCAGCCAGAGGCAGATAAATTTTAGAAAATTAATATTTAGGTGCCCAGCAGGTCGGATAGAATGGCCTGGCAGGCTGGATGTGGGCTGTGGGCCATATTTTGCCCGCCCCTGCCTTAGTATGTCAGTGTCCATGATCTCTGGACAGCGAGATGCTAAGGATCCAGCCTGGCTATACTACCAGCCTCCCACCCAAATGCCCCACCACCACTGCTGAGCCCTTACAGGTTTTTAACAGATGCAATATGCTTGACATACCTTTTCAAAGGAAGATCACTCACTCATTTGTATGTGATGTTGCAGGAGGCTGCGCTGAGGACATACTACATAAATGATGATCAGCAAGACTATGAACTCCAGACATTTACTCAGCAGGCCTTGTTGTCTGATGACATTATCAACAGGAATGATGCCTCAGAAGAAATTTGTCCAGGTTCAGTATTCAGAGAGTCTGTTCCTGAAGCTTGGATCATAAGAGCCAAACCAAAGGACCATGAAGTATTACGAATATATCCTGCTTGGCTGAAGTGAGTGTTTTCCTTCAGTTTGCAAGGTTACTTAGCAGTTTTGCTTTCCTTAGTACTGACAATCATTGGAGAGAGTATTACACAGGTGTAATGGAAGACAAAATCTGCACAGTTGTGTCTCTTTTCTAGATTTACATTAACTGTTATCTGTGTATCATACAACTTTGTTCAGTTGTCTAACTATGCTTTAATCCAAGATGATGTAAATTTTTAAGTAGGCTGTATCTACATACATACAATAACTTCAGAAGTGTTGATTTATTTGAATTGATTGGGTTTATATGCTGCTGTTCCCAAACAAAGCTCAGGGTGCCTTACGACAAAAGACAAAATAACTTAAAAACAATTAACTGGTTGGAAGCCCTGAACAGGTAGGTAACTGGCCTAGATAAGGAAGCTGGGGGAGTCACCCACTTAAAATAACACAACCAGCTCATCCCAAAATTCAAAACAATCCATTCCATCCACTCTTGCCTTCCTGCCTATGACTTCAGAAAAAGTCTCCTCTGCTGCATACAGCCATGCTTACCAACCTCCATTCTCTACCTTGATAAAAAAATAGATACTTCATTCCCATACTCCCTCCCATCCGTGCCCACTCCCAATCCTCTATATTGCAACCAGGAGTGTCCCCTCTTCCTTTTTCCTCAATGTACCTCCATCTCCCATAGAGGGACCATGTGTCTCCCTAAAAGTCATTCATCCTTCCTTTTGCACCAAAGAATATGTTATTTAATTAATAAAAAAAACAAGAAATACAAAAGCAGAGGAACTTTATTGTCTGTTTTTTTGTTTTTTAAAGAAAACATTAGGATTAAGAATTTGTTAAATACTTTTCTATGGAGTTTTTTGTCTTTTTTTTTTTTGGTAATACTACTGAAAGCTTGCCTACATCATTTTGACCCCCTAGGGAGTACTGTTGTGAAAACATTCCCTGCTCACCCAGTTTCTCTTGTGCATGTATTAAATGCCAAATACATAATGTGGCTGTGGTGGGTCATGAACCAATAACCACACTCAAGAATTGTAGTCTGAGAGCACTACTGGGTTCATACTGAACAGCTCTGTCAATAAAAGTTGTGGCATATGGAGCAAGCGTGCCATGCTTCCACACAGCATTCCCTAAGAGGCTGTAGGTAGTGTAGGCATTAGGGGTGTGTGAAATGGACTGTTTTCGATTCAGATTCAGCCCGAATCAGGGACAGCAATTTGATTCAGATCACTGTCCTGATTCAGTTCAGCTGAGTCTGAAGATTCAACGCTGAATCAGAAATTTGGCTGTAGACACGGCTCTAAATGTTTTTTCTACATACCTCAAAGCACCAGTTGTGGTTGGTAAAGGCTGCAAAGGTGGGGCACATGGAGCGTCCCACAGGAGTGCGGAGGGGGCCTGCGTGCTTGGCAGCAGACCCAGAAATGGACCAGAAGTGCTTCTGGTCCACTTACTGGTCTGCCGCCAAGCAAACTGGGGACCCCCCGCCTCCCCTGCACTCCCATGGGATGCCCCATCTGCCCCACCATCTCAGTGTTTATGAACTGCCTGGTACCTTGAAGTATGTAGAAAAAACACTTAAAGCTGTGTTTATGTCTGAATCATTTGAATCTCTGCGAATCGATTTGGAGGGTTCCAATTCGATTTGGAGAAATTAAAGGATCTCCTGATTCAATTTGGAGTTTTGGCCACTGAATTGGGCCGAATCTCTGCCAAATCAAATCAGCGACCAAAGCTTCACACAGTCATAGTAGGCATGCTTTAGGAGTTCTTTGTTTCAAACAGATGGGACAGCAAAACAAGACTGATATGCTTTATGGACACTTGCATTTTACAGTCACTTCATGTTTTCTTTCAAAATTTTGTTTTCATTCTTGCTAAGAGTGTCAGTATGCTGGCAAACTTTAGTCAGTGATCCTGCCAGTGACTGCATGGACAGAGCATTATTGATTTCTGCTGTCCGTGATCAGATCTTCCTGTACAGTGTCATTTCGCTTTGAGATGTTGATGGCTGGTCTTAGGGATGGTAGTTCCACCGTGACCAGTAAGTTAGCAAACAGTTTTACTTCATTAGTTAGTGAAGTGTTCTTGTTACCCCTTGGAGGAATTGGAATCTGGGAGCTTAAAGGAATTTCCCCGTTATTCTTTTAGTGTTTTGGGGCTATCTATGCACAGTGACTTTGACAAATATTTTTTTATTATTTAGAATTGGAATGGCCTATATCTCTCTACGAATAAATAAAGAAAGCACCACTCGGTCTGTAATCAAAGAAGTCCTCCCACTACTGGGAAAACAGGTAAGCTCAAAATAAAGACCAAGACCTGTGTAACAGAGGACAAGGCAAGACGCTACGTTCATTGATTTAAATGTGCACACACGCACGCTGGGCTTTTGCTGGTCTGGCTCATCAGGCGAAATGATGCTTCAGGATGATATACAGAACAAGACCCAAAATTGACATGTCTTGCCCCGTCTTCATAGTTTTGCCAGTTCACCCAGTCCTCTGGGCTTCTGCTGTGTTCCTTCTTGAAGATCAATTGATTTTGTTCTCATGCTGTTCTGGGGTGGATTCTTCTTGTTTTGATCTTTTATCTGTCTGCATTCTTCACCCAGTTGCCAGCTGGCGTTTTCCTTTTCCACAAACACACTCTCACCCATGCAGTATACAAACGAGTGATAGGTCGAGCACTTATGTCAAGCTACAGAGCAATACAAAATGGAGTTTCTTAAGGCAGTGCAGAACTCAAGAAAATACATCAAGATAATGTATTAAGGCAATAGGCAAAATCTTTCTCCATGTTACTTACCTAACATAAGGTTGGTATTTATGCCATTTGCATAATGTTTTTTTTTGATCCTTCAAAACATTTTGTTTTGAATGGGTCACTATAATTTTCCATGTAAAATAGTTACAGTACACAGTTGAGTTTGTTCTCATGTTGTAGTAGTAAGATAGTTAATTTATGATTTATTTTTTTTTGTTCTGTAGGCAATTACTTAAGGTTGTTTAATTATTTTTTAAAGAGAAATGGAAATTAATTAAATTATTCCCACCTCCAGGGATGATTTTTTTTGTTTCGTGAATTGGGAAATAATAGTTTAGTGGTTTGTACCATGGTTACATTATACATACATTGTTGTACTGGTGGCTCAGAAACATTTCTTCTTTGCCAAACTCTTTTTAAGCCCAATTATACATATATAACTTTTTCCCTATCATAATATATCTTAGTTGTTTTATTATTTAATTTCTTTCAATAGCAAGTAGACAGACTTTTGCTTTGTATTAGCAGGGCTCTTTTAAAATGGGAAGCATTGCACATATTGTTGTGGTGTCCATCTATCACAAACTCAATGATCTATGATATTTTTATTGGTATTTATGTGTGTCCTTACTAAGCAAGGTATTTAGTAGCGCTTGCCTTGTTTCTTAATGCTTCCAAATCCACAGAACTTAAAATCCCTGTTCCTGCTTCTATTTCTTTTAATATTAAATGAGTTAAATTATGTTTTTTCTGAGTATTTTCATGCTTGAATGATTGATACCAGGCATTAAACAAGGGAGCACTGTAGGACCTATAGGTGGGTTTAATTCAAGTTAAGTTGTTTACGGCCCAACTGATTTTGATATGCAAGGTAACTATTAAGGGTGTTAATTGTATCTTTACAGGGGACTGAAACCTAAGTAACTTGAGGAAGAGGTGCCTCAGTAGGATTCCCCTGTAGAAAAGTGAACACTTGCTGAGTTACAGGCTAACAAGATTTAAAGGGACAGTTAAAGGAATGATATTGATACAACACCGATTTCTGTAGATTCCTGGCATTTACTTGAAATAAAGAGCCTTGTGTTTGATTAGGATAAGAGTCCCATTAGCTAGGTAAAGAAGTCTCTAGAACATATTTAAATTTCTCTGCAGTGTTAAACCTTGGGGGTTTTTTGTATTTAATTCCACATCCCCAGGTGTGATTAGTGTCACTTGTATGGTATACCCAAACCCCAACTTGCACAGAGTTTATGGCAGCTACAGTGTTATCCTGATATATATGAACAGGATGGTTGTTTTGGCACCATTTAACACAATGCTAAACTTGGTGTCTGGGGATTTTCTGTGGCTTCTTTTGAAGTGTATGGGGCCCAGGTAATGGTTTTGAAGGGTTCAGAAAAATACTTTTTCCACATATCACAAAGGGGTCTTCCTTCTCCAGCACCAAATGGGATAGCAAAGACAAGATACTGATTACTAAATACAGACACAAAAACAGACTTACACATCTTTTTGCTTTACAGACTTTTAAAAGGATATCTCTAGAAGACACTTGTGCAATTTAAAATGCTTAAAAGAAAAAGAACAAAAACAACAATATGCTGATAAATTTTAACAAAGCAAAAAGCAACAGACAAGGCTAAGCTATCTAGGGTTCGTGCTGTTCCTCCCTCCCTCTCTCTCTCTCACACACGTGTGTTAAATTTGAAAAACATAAACATTACAAGTAAAAGTGTTAAGAGAACAATTCACCTGGGAAACATGAGCCCTCTTGAGTTTCCTATCCTTTTTGATTTGATAGACCGAAGGTCTTAGTATATTGACTATGGAATATGGGCATAGTTTTGAGTCTAGGATATGATCTTTTTTTACCCAGTTTTGGATACATTACTTGGTTTTCTGTTTCCCACAGTCTGTGGCCTTTTGTTTCTATATTGCCGTATTTCTTTTTTTAATGGCCCCATTAATGCTGTGTTGCAGGGTGTGCTTGTCTGTTAGTAGTTGCTTTAACCATTTAAAATAGTTATTTTTTGTGGCCACAAGATGGCTGTCTAGATACTTTGTAAACTTTTGGATTTATCATTAGTTGCATAGGTTGACCAAATAGAATGTGGTATGGTTGAATTTTAGTTTGCAGCCTGTTACTGCTGTGTATGGCAGCTAAAATTAAAGGTAATTTTTTAGGCAAATTCTTTCCTGTATGGTCTACATAGTGCTTCTTTGATGGTGTGGTTTATCTGTTCAACTTGCCCTGAAGATTGAGGCTGATATGGGATGTGTAATTTTTATTTTAATTCTTAGGGCTTGAAGCATCATAGTAAATACTGTTCCTACGAAGACCACTCCATTGTCAGAGTCAATGATTTTAGGAGTCTCGTATTTGCATACTACTTCAGTGAAAAGCTTTTTGGCTGCTATCCCAGTACTGTTGTTCTTAGTAGGAAAAGCTTCTACCCACCTAGAAAATGCATGAATAATTATAAGCAAATGCCCGAATCCTTCCTTACTTCTAGGTAATTTGTTAATAAAAATCAATTTGAATTCGGTGCCATGGTCCGAAGCATCTTTGATGCATCATTAGTTGCCAGTGTAGATGTTGAGCCTTTTCCATGGCACATTTGAACACAGTTTTTAACCCGCATTTTCATATTATTTTTAATATTTTTTCAATTAGTGATTTGCTTAACTTGTTGCAAAGCTCCCTCAATTTCTTTATGCATAAATTGGTGTGCTACATTAATCAGTTCTTGTTATTTTATTTTACTAGGGATGTGTTGGGATGGTTGCTGAGGTAATTCATCCTCAATACTAGTGTTCCAGGGGATTGTTTGGTCTGACTTTTTTGCATGACTCCTGGTGACTATTGTTGTAGGTCTTTCTTCAGGTCTTTCTTTTGCCAGGATATTTACTTTATTGTTCCAGTATGTTTTAAAACTACTATCTTTATTGTGTGCCTTTACATGTTTTTTTAATAAATGGGGGTGTTGGGTTACCCAGTGGAAAATCCACTGCCACTCTTACACATACAATATCCTTTCCATTTGTACCTTTCCAATTATTTCTTTCCCAATCGTACATCCAGTACTGAATTTCTTTCACACACAAGTTACTGTTAGTGTAACTATACACTGATGGGGAGCTTTTTTATATAACTTTAAAACCTGGCAAGTAGCATGTAATTATGCTATGGTCTACGTTGCCTTCCAAAATTTTCCCTTATACCTTATAGCTGCATATTTGACACACTTTTTTCTATTTATTATCATTATACTTCTATTTGTGAACTACACAGCGTTTCAGTGTCTAATTCCTTTAATGATGGTGCCTAATTCCTTTAATGATGGTGCTTTCACTAAAGCTTTCCTCTTCTCAGGTGACTTTAGGGCATTCATGTTATTGTTTCTTCTTAATTAAGGCATGAGTTAGCATGTCAGGGTTTACACACTGTTTCAGTAGTGACTCCTCTGTTGATTAAAATCGGAGTCCATTGTGCCATGCGCATGTTAGACACCTTTTTTCACTAATTTGCCAGATATAATGTATTTGAGGGGATAATATGTGCTCTGGATGGTGATATGAGCAATACCAGTAAGGAGCTTAAAAGATTGTACTGCCCAAACTGCCACTAAGCATTTTTGCTCACCGGGATTGAAATTTACTTTTGTTCCCTGAAGCTTCCTGGATTCATAAGCAACTGGCACTAGTTTGCCTGCCTTGTTAGTTTGAAGTGGTGTTGCAGCTAAAGCCCCCTTTCATTTGCTGCTAAGCGAATTACAAATGGCCGTGGTTCATCAGGGAAACGCAAAGCTGGAGCCATTAAGGTTTTTTGTTTTAAGATACTTAAGGCTTCTTCTTGTTTGGGTCCCCAAAGCCACGGAGTCTTTTTTTCTTTAACAGTTTCCACGATGGAAGAGTGATTTCTGCATACTTGTGAATGACAGGTTTTAGAAAGTTAAATCCTCCAAGCAGGACTCTCAGGTAGAGGCGACGCATAGGGGGTGCATGGGGATGCACATGCACCCTCTAACAAGCCGCACTCCTGGCTTGGGTGATGGGTGGGGAGGGCAGGCAGGAGCACCAGTGCACCCCCTGTGAGTGCCAGCTGGGGAGTGGGGGTGCCAGGTAAAGCACTGCTGGCACTTCCTGGTCTGCAAGATTGGTCATTTCCCCCTGCCACCAACTCAGGTGGCACCAGTCGCACATGTCCTCAGGGAATGTGCATCTGTGGGCGCTGGCATCTTTATTAGGTCCTGCACTTTTTGCTGATCTACCTGTTTCCCCTCCTTTTTGTGATTATACCTAAATATGTTACTTGTGGTTGCACCAATTGGTCCTTTTCCAGGTTAACTTTAAACCCAATGTCTTGAATAAGAGTCGGAACGCGTTTGGTGAGCTGCTGTCCTTCTTTTTGTGTTTCTTCAAAAATGAAGATATTAATTACATAGGAGAAGATGAAGGGTCTTTCTCATAGAGACGGGCAATTTAACATATTTATCACATGATGGTGTACTATGGCTGGGGAACTGTGAAAGCCCTGAGGCAGCTGGCAAAAAATATATTGCTGCCCCTGCATTGTAAAAGCAAACCTATCTTGTGATTCTTGGTGTAAAGGAATAGCAAAGAACAGTTTGCTAGGTCAGTTACAGAAAAGTATCTTGCTGTAGCTTGTACCTCCTGTATGACCTTTGTCATGTCGGCCACAATAGGAGCCATGGGTATCATGCCTTTATTAACTTTACATCTCTTTCCTTCTTGTTGATAAGGCTGGAGAGTCGGATATAAATTGCTTCTACCTCTGCCACATTCTCCACTTATGCCTGTAGAGTGGCCCCTTTCTGATTTAAACTGGGCACCACTCTCATTAGTGTATGTGACTATATCCAGGGCTGCTACAAATGGTACTCTGTTTTTGTTTAATCTGTGGAGCTGCATGGGTTGTAATCTGCCTGACCTGATCCTGGATAGCGATTAGGGAATCGGGTTGCCCGGCGGCCGATGTCCCTATATTGGGGAGCAAGTGAGGCTGTCCAGTCTCAGAGAGCATTTACACCAAAATAGACTGTATGAAGGTTAGCCGCAGCGCGCCCCTGAGCATCTATGGGCTAAAATACTCCTTCCATCAGGTGTGTCAAGCCCTATCAATAAAGGTATGGTTCAGAGTCATCTTTGGGACCTTTCAAACATAGCTGCAGCTTGCACTTGCAACTGTCACCTTCCTATCTGTTCTCCCAGAACTGTCAAAAGAGGTAAAGCATTTGCATGGTTCCTGAACACCACCCGATCTACAATCCCTTGTAGTTTGGTGGCAGCACAGGTGGTAAAAAGGCACTTGAACTCTTCTGTGGTTAACCCCTACTGGACACTCAGTTGTAAGGCACAGACAGCCTACTGGGACAGATTTTTTTCTGGTTAAAATTCCCAGTGGTTGTGCCATGGCCTGTATGTCTAAAGTGGAGAGGGGAACTACAATCTGGGGTTTGTGTGTTATATGATCCTGATTATCCTTATTTTCAGTAACCTGGGTAACTGCTGTAACAGGTTTTCCTTCCCCATTCTGAATATCTCCATTCCATGCTTTATGGGGGTCCAAAGGGGCCTCTTCCCAATCTTGATCTTTACAATAATCTTCTGTAACCACAGCTACCTGGCAAGTAGTAAAACCTAATTTTTGTTTTAGGTGTTTAACGATAGACTCACAGTGGCTGTGGCTAGCAGGGGCTTTGCCTTTTTCTAGGGTAAGCTGATGCACCATAACCTTTAAAACCTCAGTTCCCTTTTTATATTTAGCCTGTTCATCCACCATTCTTAACAATTCACCTTTTTAAAATTTTCCCTGCTTGGTATGTTTCCTGCAAAGGCTCCAACTGACTTTGAGCTCCCAGGGCTATAGCCTTCCATCTCTCTGGATTCTCCTTAACCTGCTGTAACTCTTTGTAGTGCACTGTTCTCATGTTCCTCTCCCGCTTCTTTAGCATATGCATCCTGGCATCCTACCCAAAGTAACCAAAAGACTGTGGGCAGGCAGCCAGCCCTTTATTATACTCGGTATAAAAAAAGGGGTTGGCTGCTGGTCCACAGTTTGTCAGTCCGTGGTCACTTCCAGTTTGTGGCAGCCAACCTTCTTTTGGACTGGCAGCCAACCCTTCACGGTCCTGTACTGGGCCACAGCCCAGGGATTGGGAACCCCTGCCTTAGCCTCTTCACTGAGGCCTTCCCATTTCTTGGCTAGGTAGTCTGTTGGGTCTAGGAAAAGTGTCTAGGGCTTTGAAACCATCCTGGCACTAGGACGTGCGTCTGGGCAGGTCTGGGGTCTGGGCGTTGGCCCAGGTACCCAGGAGAAATGTGCCCCTTTTTGGCCCAGTTGATACAGGCTGAGGAGGTGTGCTTATAGGCCCGCTAGCACTCAGTCGGGGACTGGACATCACCCTCACTGCTAACAGAAACAGTCACGTCATCAGCATACATTGCCACCTTAACTATAGGGCCAGCAGCTAGGGAGTTGAGGAGTGCCAGACCCATCAGACACTGCTGCAGCATGTGGAGCAATGGTTCAGGGGCTAGGACAGAGCATTCCAGAGAAAGAACAGCCCTGCTGGATGCCCCTCTATACTGGGAATGGGGCACATAGCTCTCTGTTCACTTTCACAGATCTAGAGATGTCCTAGGACAGGAGCTGGATCATTGAAGTGATGACAGGCACAAAACTGAAGGCTTCCATAGTCTAGAATAGGAAGTGGTAGTTGATCAAAGGGAGATCAGGATGATGTTCAAGCCAAACAGTTCAGCAGCTTCCAGCAGGTCACACAGCAGAAACAGATCGTCCTGGATGGTTCTTCTCGGTATGCAGTAACTCTGTTTGGGGCCTACATCAGAAGCCATGACCATTTTGAGCCAGCTGGCCAGGGTTTAGGTCAGGATTTGTAATTAGCATACAGGAGAGATACTGGTTGTTGGTTATTAATTGTTATCATGATCCCCTTTTTTGGACATTAGTATGAGGACTGCTTGCCAGGGGAGGGGGAAGGAGAGTTTGTTTAATAAGCTAACAAAACAAAACAGAAATCATGATTCCTCTTATCAAGTATCACATGTGTCATGTTTAAACAGTGTGATGTCCATGCAACAATGTAATATTTCCTGGAGAAGACAGGTTTGTTGTGATAGTAGCTATTTATAATTCATATAAATTTTAAGTTAAGTCTGCTTCCATGAACTGACTAAATCACTGGTGTGGGAGTGTATTAGAAGTGCTGTCAGCCACTGAAGTAGAGAGACAGTAGTGCTGTTCAGAAGTTGCTTCTTCAGATGCCTCTTTTAGAATGCTCTGGTAACTAAGAAAACTGGTATCTGAGTCTTTGCATACGAGGAACAAGTAAAATGTAAATGGAAGAGTTTCCAGACAAACGAAGCACAAGGTGATTTAAAACTATTTAACTGCCTGTGTAGATGCATTAATATTGTAATTTAACCATTAAAATACAAAGCTAAAGCAAGAGTATTGTCTGTTACATTGTAAATCTAAATATTGCATATTTTGGCAGGTAGAATGTATTGATAACTACAAATTGGTGGAAGTATTCATGGGCAGTAAACAAGGTAAGTCTAAAAATGTTTTCTGAACACAGCATGGTTGAGAGGCTATTATGTATACCAGGGCTGTCAAACTTGTAACTGGTGAGGAGGGTCACACACCCCACAGGCCATACTCAGATGGACTGCAGCGCACCCCATCTCCCTGCTGAACCAAGCACCAGGGTTCCACTTGATGCTGCTCTGCGTGTCCTGGCTGCAAGCTCCCTTGCAACTTCAGTGCTGCAAGTGCACTGAAGGCTGTACCATGATGCACCTCCCTGCCTCCTGGGCCAGGTGTAAGGGCAGGAAGGAGAAACTAGAGAGCTGGCAGCCTGTTGCAGCTGGAGCAATGGGAGGAGCAGGGGCCAGGTGGGAGCCCAGGGCTGTAATTTAACCCTTTGGAGACTGTGTGCAGCCCATGGGCCACCAGTTGGACAGCTCTAATACATACATACATACATACATACATACATGTTTTTATTTTAATAAATGCCCTGTTTAGTTTTTACAGATGATCCCTTTGAATTGATAGTATACAATTACACTGAAACATTTAATTACAAGTGCTGTGTATTCTTTAAAAAATCGCTCCCACAGATTTTATTTAGTTCTTTTACTGTTAAGAAGGGGAGAGAGCACATTTATGGGGATTAGTGCTACAAATGTGAGAATCCATGCTACACTTGTGAGGTGAAATAAGGAGCAGGCTCTAAGGGAGACTGCAGCAGGTTATGTTGAAAAGGGAATTATCTGGCTGAAATGTGGTTACCGAGAGGTTGTTAGCCATATTCATCTGAAGTCATCCAGAAGACAGGGCAAGGTATCACTTTATGGAATAATTTGAAGTAGGCTGTTGCCTATGAAGGCTTATGCATTTCTGAAAGTTAGTAATGGTTAGTCTGTAAGGTGCCGCCTTGCCTTGTGCCCACAATATGATTTACCAGTGGTTTTCATCAGGGATTGATCTTGCAATCTACCCTGTTTTGATATCTTCTTATTAATGATCTTGGCACTGGACTTGGTATATAGTTCTGGCATAGTGATCTACATGTGATGTAGTCATGTGTTTCTAGTCACCAGATTGGGATATAAGAGTAGCTCCTCTAATGGGAAAGACATCTGATAATCTCATGCCTTCAGGATTTTCTGGTTGCCTGTTTAAACCAGAAAGAAAACATTTTCCTCTTATGAGTGCTACTGGCTTCCTCTGAGGCACTGGAACGTTGTTTACAGCTAAGATTTTTTTTGACTGAGGTATACTGACGCTCCTGCCAGTACTAGAAGCCTTGGAGGTCTTCGGAACAGTTATTCCACTGTGCTACATTGTCATGGACTTTGGAGGGTTTGCCTTCATTTGTAGCATGGGGCATGGGTCTCTGCCTAGGATCTCCTGGGGTTGTTTTTTTTTTAACCATTTCTCTACCATTGTAGTGGCAGAGTATTGGCAGTCTCTCATCTCCCCTGCTTTTATCTGAGGTGTGTTTAAAGGGGGTCCTTGATACTGTGGGTACTATATAGAGGTGCACTGGTGTGACATCGGATTGGCACCAATTATAAAGAAAATTAAAAATAGTGTTGTTAAAAGTATTTTCAGAGCTTTCTCATGATGACTTATAGCTTAATATTTGTATATGTTGCTTGTGTAAATCAGAGAGAGCAGTAAATCAGAGTTAAACACATTACATTCTCTTACAATAGTGATCTAACCTTTTTATTGTTGATTCTAAATTAAGTGCTGAAATAACTTAAGCCTGGTAATTATTTCAAATTTTTATTTTAGTTCAGCGGATGGTTTTGGATGACCAGGAATTGATCATAAACAGACTAAAGGATATAAGAAAGGTAAACAAAAAAGGAAAATACAATTTATACTTCGGTTGGGTGACTACTTTTTTTCCTGCAAAATTTGTGAATAAATTAAGTTTTCATTACATTGAGGAACCACTGTCTGTCTATTGACTTCTATGTAGAACAGTCAAATATTGCAGCTTAAGGTGTAGTGATTTATTATTCTTTTCAGGCACAGAAAGTTTTGGTGATTTAATGGGTTTTATACTTGAGTGCTCTGTGGTGTAGTGTGACAAATTCTGCTTTGTTGTAGACTTCAATACGTCAGATGAATCAAACAAGATTTTACATTGTACAAAATAATAAATCAGTTGTGCGAGTAAATCTGTTTGTTGGTGGTCTGCCACCTCAACTCTCAGCTGAAGACTATACTAACATCCTTAAGGAGGAATTAGCTATCAAAAGTAAGTAAACTATCTTGAGAGACAGCTACTTTAAAATTCTTTTCTATTGAATAAAATTATATAGTAAACTCTCATCTCTTCTGAATTTCTTTTAATATGCTTGTGCCTGGTTTAGAGGTAAGTGTCATTTTTTTTTACATAGCTATTTTCCTCTGGTTATATATATATATATTCTAAAATAGTACACTTTTTTTTTCTGTTTCATCACAACAGACTGATTTTTGAATAAGGAAAAAAAAAGTATGGGACAGCTTGCTATATATGCTTTGAGGAATGGTGTTTGTGCTATCTCAGTCACCTTTTATATATGTCCACTTACATTAACCATTTAGTCTTTTTCTAAAATGATTATTAGTCCTTTTTAAACTAAAGTTAAATAGAGTTTTAATTCCCATTCCAAATATAGTTTTAATTCTGCAGGAATGCCAATTTTGGCACTGTGACTTAAATACATTTTAAGTGGGGAAAAAGAAAACAGTTCAAACGCCTCCCCCCATCCCCCTCCTAAACCCCCCCACCCTAAAAACCTTCTTTAAGGAATTCTAGCCATGCATGTTCCTTGTAGTGGTACACATTCTACATGCACTTTTACTTCAATCTTTTTTGCCTTTGCAATAATTGCAAGGTGCTTTTTCTTTGTGCTTTGGAACAGGCAGTATCCTAAGTCTTCAAGAACAGGTTCTTCTGTTCCTCAGTGGATGTTTTCAAGGGAATTTCCTATGCCCCTTTCTTATCATTAAGGCCAGTTATGACAAGAGATCTTCCTACAAAGTTGACTACGTATATTACACAAATGTCTCAAAGGTCACAGTAAGGCAAGCATGCACATCAAGAGCTTGGACCTCAGGACAGATGTCAGGTTCTACAAGACTTTCTGCACTGTACTTAATGTTACTGCACCCAGCATTTTTGGACTAAATCACTGCTGTACTCTACATCAACTAGCAAAGTGGGGTAGTATCTTTCAGCTATGCAGGAAACGACGTGTAACTGATGCATTTACTGTTTACTCTTGGTGATGCATCTTCCAGTTCTTCAAAACAGCGGGACAGTGTTTGCAACAGGTACATGTCTCCAAATCATGAATGATGGATTAAGAAATAGGTTTTGGGACATCTTCTGCAAGTGGTACTACCTAGATGTCTTTCCCCCTTGTTGTCTTCCAGAGTAACAACTGGTGTACCTTCTGCTCTACGGAAGGCCTCAGCTCTGATATCTTGTCTAAAGCTTTTTTATTTGTTGATGCCTGTCTAGTTGGGAGGAGGTATCAAGTGGGGTTCCTCAGGGATCTGTGGTGTGTCCAGTATTGTTCAACATCTTCATTAATTATTTGGATCGTGGGTATCAAACATGCATCCAATCTATGGAACCATTTCCTGTGGCCTACTGGTGTCCAGTAGATTACTGGAAGCTAAGAGGTATTGCCTGCTGCAGAATTTGGGGTCCTTGGATACCAATGAACTGGCCATCAGTGCTGCCCATATGCAGCCTGCATGCCTTGAGACCTGTGTTACTGCCCAGCTGCAGCTCTGAGCTGCTGCATGTCCCCTGGTCTGTGCTGCTACCTAGCTCAAGCCCCATTATGCTGCCTGGCCAGAGGCCCATACCGCCACACTTTGACAAACCTGGTTTGTTGTTCATAGGATAGGATTGAGTGCACACTTAGCAGACTTGCAGATCTGGGTCGAGTTGCAGACACTGGGGAAGACAGGGTTAGGATCCAGAATGACCTGGATAGACTGAAAAAAATGGTCCACCGTCAAGCAGGTGAGATTCAGCAAGGAAAAGTGAAAAGTCCTGCACTTGGGACAGGGACAGTAATTGCTTGCACAAATGGAGACTGGGGAATGACTGGCTAGGCTGTAGTACTGTAGAGAAGGACCTGGGAGTTACAGTAGAGCATAATCTGAATATGAACCACCGATATGCTCTTGTTACAAAAAGCCAACAGCGTACTGTGTTATATTACCAGGAGTGTCACTTGGAAATCAAGGGAAGTGCTACTTCAGCTCTACTCAGCACTGGTGAGGCCTTACCTGGGAGTACTGTGTCGAGTATTGGCGCCACATTTCAAGAAGCATGTGGAGGGTTTGGAAAGAGTCCAGGCACAGCAACAAAAATGATTAGAGGTCTGAGAAGAAAGACATATGAGCAAAGGCTGAAAGAACTAGGGTTATTTAATCTGAGAAAGAGGAGACTGTGGGAAGATTTGATAACTGTCTTCAAATCCCTGAAGGGCAGTTAGAGGGGATGGAAGTGTGCTTTTCACTGTGGCCATAGGGCAGAGGCGGGCAATTATTTTGGGTGGAGGGCCACTTACTGAGTTTTGGCAAGCCATTGAGGGCTGCATGACAGGCAGCCAGGGGCAGATAAATATTAATGTTCTAAATTTTTTAAGGGCCCCACGGGATGGATAGAATGGCCTGGTGGGCCACATCTGGCTCCTGGGTTGCATTTTGCCCACCCCTGCCATAGGGGATAGGACTAGGAGCAATGGCCTCAAGCTGCAGCAGAGGAAATTTCAGCTGGAGAGTAGGAGGAACTTTTTGATTATAAAGGTGGTCAAGCACTGGAATGGGCCACCTAGAGAAATTGTGGAATGTCCATCCCTGGAAGTTTTCAAGAGCAGGTTGGACATTTGCCTGGGGGGGCAGCTTGGTCAGGGACGATTCTGCCTTGGGACTAGATGACCTTGTGAGGTTCCTTCCAGTCCTAATTTCCTGTGTTCCTATGGGGAAAACTAATATTTGCTTTTCTACCTACTCCTCTGAGTGCTGCACAAAGTCAGGTAAGATTCAGTCTCTCTGATCCTCCTGCCTCTCATTAAGTTCACTGTTTAGCCAGGTCAGCCTGCTGTTGTACTTACTCTTTCTTCATGTTGGGATAGCTCACTCCTGCACCTTTTAATATGGTACAACTAGCTCTCCTTTCCCTCTCAGACATACCTTCCAGGGGATCCTGCCTGCCAGTTCCTTGAGTTATTAGTCTGCTTTTATCAAGTTTAGTGTCTTCATTCTTCTTCCTTGTTTTCCTCAAGATCCTGAACACTCTCGCTACATGCTCATTTTTACCCAAGTTACCTTTCTGCTTTATAGTCTCAATTCCTCTCCTGTGAAAAGGAAATTGAGAAAAGTATTTCCCTAGTTAGCCTTTCCACCACCCATACTTAATATTTACCCCGACACACTCCAAGAACTTGATGAACTGTCTGTGTACTGCTGTTTCCCTCCCAGCAGGTGTCATGCTAAAGTCCAGGGGAACCAGATCGTGTGTTTTGTTTTTGTTTTTTTTCTTCCTCAGACAACTGACATTTACAAACCTCTTTCTTCCAGTTTGGTGGTCTGTAGCAGATATCCACCATATCACTGTTGCTGTTTTCCCTCTGGCCTTGACCCAGAGGCTTTCAGTCGACCTGTCAGTTCTCACTGCGCCTCAGAATAGGTGCCTGTCTTTTGCATACAGGGCATCACTTTCTCCTTTTTTCCCCTTCTGCTTGTCTTTCCTGTACAAATTATTTCCAAAGCTCAAAAATGTTACATTATTTCACCTGATCCAACTGATTTACCTGCCAATATCTTTCCAAAAACATTCTTCTCAAAAGAAAAAGGCGGTGTTGTATATGCCGGTCATTAAGAGCACTGGTACCTTGTACTTGTAGGGAAGCACATGTTTCAGGTCATAACCGCCATTCTTTTTTGCCACTCTAGCTATAAGACCCAATGACTAAATGTATCTCTGACTTCATCAGGGTGTGCTACAAGATGGCAGAAGAGCACACTCCACCAGAGCCCAGAGAACATCTCTGGCTTGTCTCAGCTGTTCTGTTGCTGAGTCTCACTCCTTATGTACTTCATGCTTCTTTCGAGCTATCCAAAGTAGAATATACATGTAGATAAACTTGAAGAGAAAAAATGGTTATAACTTTACTGAAGTTCTTTAAAACTTGGTTCACCAGATGCACCTCCATTTGCTATTCTTCATAGTCACACATGCACCCTGGGATTTGGGGGTTGGAGAAAACTGAAAAGTTGGAGGCATATACAATCCTTTATGCTACAAGTGCAGAGCACATAAAAAAGCAGGACACATGCATCCCCTGTAGGTACTGCTAAAGCATAAAAAAGTCTTTGAACTTAATTATGTGAAGCATGATGAGGCATGCCATTCAAATTTTAAATCATACATTCAATTTATGGGGACATGTGAAGTGCAATATGCTTCTGGCCCGCCATTTTAAAGAGCTTCAGGGCGTTTATGCATGTGTTCCAGGGGTGGGTGGGAGGTGCTTTTAATTAAAACAGCTCTGATTAATCGAGTATGCTCCAACATGTTGTAATTACAGCATGTCAGAGGAGCCTCCCTGCACATGTATAGGTACCCTCAGTTACTCTAAGAATAACTAATAACTTGTATCCTTTTTACAGCTAAAACATTTTACAAGCAGTTTTAGAGATCTGTTATGTACTGAGTCAATGGATCTCATGTTTTATTTTTCAAAATTAAATGCAGTGGGAAATTCATTGCATTTTACCAAGCTTTAAAAAACAACAAAACGCTGAAAGCAGTGTGTAATATTAGAATAAAGAAAATGTTTAGGAGTACTTGCTCATTCTAAACTTTATTTCTTACTTACATTTACCCTATTTAATCTAGTGTTATTTGAAATAAGCATGTTTATTTCTTGTAAGTGTACCAACTATTTAAATGCTTATTTTTTTAATATTTGCAGGAAATCTAGTTTCTCTGATTCATGTTTATTCATCGCAAGGTAAGCCTTTAACTTTTTTAATTGAGTACAGCTTCAAAAATGCTATCAGACCCTTAAGCTAATAAGCTGAGAGAACATATATTAGCTCTCAACTTAATCAGAAAGATCTTAAAAATCAGATTTGTGTTGTGCTGAATAAGACAATACATTTATTTTTAAATTTCAAAATGGGGATGAGTTAGATATTAATAATCAGGGATCTGAGTTTCTTGTTCGCCATGGGAAAACCTGGTAAAGCCTGTGTTATCTCATTTTAAGGAGAAAACCCCAGATTTTCTCATTTAAAAGAGAAAAGGTTGGATTTTCTCCTTTAAAGGAGAAAAACATGGGAAACAGCAAGTTTCCTCTTGCAGGCTGGCAGAGCTGTAGCCTGTAAGGGGCTGGGGGAGAGTGAGAGAAGGGCTATTAGCAGGGGGTGCTATGTGCATGTGCACATGTACACATGCACATGGCCACCAGGTAGCCTGGAGAGCAGTTCCCACAGTAAGTGTGGTAGGGGGCATGGAATTGAGGTTCCCATAGTGACAGACGAAGGGAGGGACTCAGGCAGGCTGGGGTTGGGGCTGCTGCCCAGCTGCGGCAGTATGTGGGGCCAGAATGCATGGCTGCAGAGCCCATATGGGGTGGAACAGAGCTTTGGGAGGTTCATCTAGGGAGTGGTGGGGGGAGCTGGCTCCCCACCAGTGTGCACGCTCCTGGGGGAGGAATGGAGAGCACATATCCTCCAGATTTGTGCGCGGGGTCAGGGCAGGCTGCCTGCTGTGGGCTCAGGGCTCCCTGGCTTGGTGCCCTCCCCCTGGGGCCTTCACAGCCTAGTGGACTGGACCTGGGATGGCAGGGCAGAGTGGGACCGGCTGGGGAAGCTCCTTGTCACTGCTGCAAGCCCTGTGGTGCTGTGGTGAAGCACTTTCTGCCTGCCCAGCAGCAGCTGGCATGGCAGCTTGGAGCTCCTAGTGGCGGCAACAAGCTTCCTTGCCTGGCCCTGCTCTGCCCAGCTGTGCTGGGTCTCGCCCATTGGGCTGTGGAGGCCCCGGAGGGAGGGCAGCGGGTTGGGGAGCCCTGATCCACCACCCTGCATCCACCCCCTTTCCCAAAACAGGTTCCACTCTGGCTATGCCATCTGTGGGGGAGAGGAAGCTCAGCTCTGTGCTGCACCCTGCCACAGCAGCTGCTGCCTCCTGCGGGTGGGAGCTTGGGCATTGCTCTGGGGGGTAGGGGTCTGTGGACCTGGGTCCTTGGCTTCATAGCCCTGGCAGCTGGGGGCCGCCTCCAGCAGGACTGGGCAGTGGCATGGGGCTGTGGGTGGGGGAAGTGAAGGGCACTGGTGGGGGAAAGGGGCTGTGGATGGGGCATGGAGGGGCACCAGCAGGGCTGGGTGGGTTGTGGGTAGACAGGAGGGGCAGTTGCATGGGCAGGGCTGCTCACTGCCACAATGCAGTAGGGTGGGGACAGCTGCAGCTTGGACCTGCATCCTGGTGAGGAAAGGGGTCAGTGGAGCTCTTATTTTCCCTGATAGACCCAAAATCAAGCATCAAAATTTATAGGTATTTAGAATTTATTTTATTATAGTGACTGAGGCACTGGTAACCTTCCAGATTGCTTTAAAATTGTAAATGTAGCAATAAAATTGTATACAACTTTTACCTTTGTGTTTGTGTATGTAGTAGCATTTTAATCATGAAAAAATGTAGATTTGGGGTATTTTGATGAGAGAATTCGATGTTTTTATCAGAGAATTTGCTATTTTTAAACAAAGACAACCAGGATCCCTGTTAATACATAACTCAATGGCAGTGAAACACCCAGGCATATGTTCAGCTTGAAGCAATAGGAAAATGTAATAGTCTAATCCAGTGGTAATATATTAGTAATGCAATTGTATATTTAATATTAATACAACAGGTATTTGCAGTTTTTCAGATCTCTTGATCCTTTAAATGCATTTCTGAATGACTGTAGATATTATATAGATTGCAACATGCTGTCTCATAACTTTCACAGCTAGGAGTGTATGGCACATTAACCTGTTTGTAGGAGCATGAGCATGCTGGTCCCTAGCTTTCCATCTTGAACTTGCAACTTGTTATCCAAGCATATTCTGCCGATAGTTCAAGCGTCTTTGATAGGAACATAACTCATTTTCAGCTTGCCAGCCACACTGGTCAAGTGATACCCATGGTAGATAAGGTTCAAGACTTTGATAACTGGCTCTACATACATAGTCCTCAAGGTCCTTGATGGAATAATTTCACCCTAACATCCAGAAGAGTTATCAAAGATATTAACAGATTATACTGCAACACAACATACTTTTCTACACAACTGTATAAATCTTTATCAACATCAGGCCTAGTTCCTAGACCTGCCAGTAGATGTGGAACACTTTCTATGCAGATTTCATAGCATGACCACTGAACTGGCTAGCGGTGTCACAACAAGTGACACTGTGGAATCCAACTAGAGATGCACGAACTGGCTCAGGAGACTCTGACACATGCCATGAACTAGATTGAATCTTACTGAATGGCTTCTCTTCATGCAAACCTTAAGCACAAGATTATGCCACAGAAGAAGGACCAGTGTGTCTGTTATCACAGGAGAATACTAGAGAGGAATATCTCTGACAACTGCATGTTTGTCATATAAGAGCATACTTAGGTCCATCTCTTGGCATGAATGCGGTTGCAAAAAGTCACATGAGTTGGAGTGCTCTACTTTTTCCATCAGCAAAACCACCAACAATGAGCACTCTTTCACTTTGGAAAGATTGGCATGATTACTTAAGCTCCTCACTTACAAAATTAAGTAAGTTTTCTCTGTTTGCTGGTAAGGATATGAAACTACTTTGTGATGCCGCTAACAGAAGAGATCTGCTGCTAATGATTCTGCAGATCTGCGTAGTATTTTGAATCCTTAATATTCCTGTGCCTGCCTTTACAGGTGGTGATATGTATGATCAAAGACAATGTCAGTTTGGTCTCATGAGTTGGAGTAATTGGCAAACACTTGATTCCAAAAGAATCGGCCAAATCTCCAAATGTTCACGCAATTTTTGGCTTTTCTGTTCTCTGTACAAGAGCCATGCCATCAATGATAATAATTTCTGATTTCTCAGATGTAGCATCTGGCAGAACAGTTACTGCTTTATCCCCAATCAAGATCCATGATAAGGTTGCTTTGTTGGCCACATTTAGTGATTTGTTGGGTTTAAGACGTGACGGAGGGTATTCTGACAGTCCATGCTGTAGGAGAGAGTGCATATCGTATCTTCTACCAGCTGCAACTAAACTTTGCTGGATCTCCTTTGCTTTCTGCACGTGTTTCATTTTGCTGTACTCTCCCATAGTTGACTTTACAGCCTTAAAGTTTTTCAGTTTTGATTTGGGTATGTTTGCATAAAGCTCTCGGTAGCATCTGCAGTAAGATGTTTCAGGATAATGGTGCTCAGGACTTCTCTTCTTTTGTTATGCACATTCAAAAAGTCTAATGCAGTAACTTCTGGTACAACATCTCCTGCAGAAATGCATAACAGCTCATCATTGGAAAACTTAAACAAGTGGAACCTTTTGAACTTTTCTTGTAGCAACATGACATCATTGTAATCTCGTTTGTCATGTCCTTTGTCTTTCGTTATATTTGAAAGATGGTGTTGTATTGGTCCCAAACATCTGATTTACCGTCTTGGTTAGGTGACCTCTTTCATCAAGCAAATGATCTGCTGCTTGGTGTCGTCCTGGTGCATTCTTCAATTGATGTTGCTGTTGGGGTTTCCCTTTCATCTTCTACCTCCATAACTTTCTTAACAGTGTCTCAGTATGTCTCTTGTGTGTTCTCTTGTAAGCATGTATGGTGACAGTTGAGGCCTTTGGAATATTGCAGCATGGGATCAACTTACCTTGATAGTCTGTCAAGAATACTGCCAAGTATCAAATTCAGCAACTGTCCTACGGTGAACAAGCACCTCATTTATTCACACAGTTGCAGCAGGTGTACTTGAGCTAATCGTTGACTGCGAACCTACTTCAAGGCGTATGATGCATCTTATAAGACATATGATACATCTTATAGATTCTGAGTCATACCTCCCATGCTTCACTGGACTCAGTGATGCTGTTGGCTCCATTGTAATGTTTGCTTAAGGGTGAGAGTGTCTTGTCGACAGGCTCCGTCAGAGCTTCTCATGTGGAGGTAATCTGAAACAACAGAGTTGATATAGCAATTTTGCAAACCTTTTGGGTATCATTCGATAACAAAACTGTAATTCATGTCAGCTATCTTGGGATCCAGTATGGTTACCACAACAGAAATGTTGCCATTGATATCCTCAATTCGTACAGTGTTGGTTTAGTTATTGAAATTTAATTTTCTAACCCTTGTGGGGGTTGAAATATTGACCAAAATGTAAATTCACAGCAGCTGTCTTGGATACCAATATGGCAGCTACCCACACTAATTGCCAGATTGGCAATATGACTTTTCTGACATGAGTAGACCACCTCAGCCTGAAACGCATTCCTGCTGCTTGAGGCAATGAGCTGCCTATGGGGTGACACCTTTACCTTTCTATTTTACCGTACTAAGCAAGATGCATCCCACTACACCACAGAAAAAGCCAGTATTAGCTAGGAGTTAGGTTCACAGACACTGAATATTTTCCATTCTGTTTCAGTTATAGCTCTGTATAATTGGAAAATACTGACTCTTTTATAAAGACTAAACCTCTTGGATATTGTTTAAGCTGTTGTTTTCCCTTTATACTTGCAAAATAACTGTAGATCAGTAAGGTTCTCTTCCTGTCTGTTTTTTTTTTTAACCCAGGTTGAAGAGATTAGTTTTGTTTGCTTGTTTTTTATCTTGCTCTCTTCTCTTACGAGTTAAATTTGGGGTAGCCAACCTGCAGCATGGGTGCCACAAGTGGCATACAGAAGGCTGGGGAGGGGGCAGGGAGCACAGTGGCAGGTCAGGTAGGAAGCAGAAAATAGAGCAGCAAATGAGGCAGGGAATAAAGAGGAGGAAGCAGAAGGAACCAGAAAGCAGAGCAATTCAGGCAGGGGAAAGAGGTCGGAGTGTCACTTGGGGAGACTATGGGACTAATGTATGACATGCCTGCCACCTCAGCTGGCCCCCGCTGAGTTAAACTGTAATCCTTTGTATGATTTTCCATCTCTTTCTCTCTTCCCCCATTTTCTCTATCTATTACTCCCTGAACTAACTGTCATATTTTAGCTGGGTATCATGAGTTACAAAAAAGTCCTACTTTCCTTATCCCTGATATGATATTCCTGATTTTTAGCATTCATTTCTTCCCACAGCTCAGATGTCAAAGCTATTTTAGACCCTTTTAATAGTTTCACTGACCATTCAGCTTTTGTGACATCTCTTCTTTTCAAATAGTGTCAGGAAAATATAAACCAACATATTTAGCATTTCCTGTTTTCTGTGATGTTGTATAAAATAGGATTTTCTTTATTTTGTTTGATAACAAAGCATCATGTAGAAATTCACTGTGTTGCTAAAAACTTTAAAGCCTTGAATTGATGCATTTCAACTTAATACTGTAACTGTATTTGAAAGCATTGAAAAAACTTGCAACCTCCAAAAGAATCTTTGATCATTACTGGTAGTTCTTCCCTTAAAAGGTTTCCAGTTTTGTGTGTGTGAGAGAATCAGATTTCTTAAATAAAAAGCTAGATCAGATGTCAAGCTATCGATTTATTACAGTTGACAACTTTTTATTCCAATTGTTATAACAACATTGTTTAATTTTATATTCATTTAATTTATTTCCTATTAAAGAACTTTTTAAATACATTTGTTGCAGGTTCTGTTGTGCTTGAAGTTTCTTGCTTTTCTGAAGCTGAAAGAATTTATATGCTAATTAAAGATACAACTGTCAATGACAAGCAACTTCATGCTGTTGTGATACCTGAAGTGTTGGTAAGTTGTTTTTTGTTGGGTTTTTTTTTCAAGTATGTTCTCTGTAGAATAAATACATTTTATGTTGTCTGAGAGAAATTATTAGAAAATAGTAGATATTCAAAGTGGGAGGGAGGACAGTAATGGATTTGCAATGAGCTTTCTTAAGTGTTATATTAGAAATGCACAAAGGGACATAAAATGCTAGTTCTGACTGACTTCTGTTCTGTTAATATTGATTGTGAAGCGGTGAACTTTGGTAGGAGAGAGAAAAATGAAGTGTTACAAAAGAGACAAGTAAATAAAGTATACTTTTCCTGTGATTCCTTTCCTCTAAAACCATTTCATTGTTCCTAAAATTCAATAGGATACTCTGCCTCTTATTAGGAATTAGCTGTGACATTGCAACAGAATTGTTTTGGTGTTTAATTTTTTTTCTTTGTAACTTAATCTAGTTGACAGTAGAGCTTAATCATATAAATATTTTTATGTATAGACTCAGAAATTTAGTATAAATTATTAAAAGTAGTTATGTGTTTGCTTGAAGGTCTTTATCCACATTGCTCTCAGTGTCTATAACTACTCCAAATTTCTGGCCTCTAACTAGGGAGAAGCAGGCTTGCTTTACAATCTAAGCCATTCATATCATGAGGTGGAAGTAGTTGAAGTAGAGTATTCTCCCATCCATCCTAGGTTAGCAGGTCTGAGAACAATTAGGCAAGATCTTTGGGATCTATGACCATAGGCAGAAAATGTCAGGGAACCAGCTTTGGCCAAACAGGGTCAGGAAGATCAGAGAGACTGAATATTGCCTGACTTCTGCAGCATTCAGAGGAGCAGGTGGAGAAGCAAATATTAGTTTTCCCCATAGGAACACAGGAAAGTAGGCCTGGAAGGGACTTCACAAGGTCATCTAGTCCCAAGGCAGGATCATCCCTGACCAAGCTGCCCCCCAGGCAAATGTCCAACCTGCTCTTGAAAACTTCCAAGGATGGACATTCCACAGTTTCTCTAGGTGGCCTATTCCAGTGCTTGACCACCTTCATAATCAGAAAGTTCCTCCTATTCTCCAGATGAAATTTCCTCTGCTGCAGCTTAAAGCCACTGCTTCTAGTCTGGTCCCCTATGGCTGCAGCGAAAAGCTCACTTCCATCCCTTCTGTAACTGTCCTTCAGGTATTTGAAGACAATTATCAAATCTAGACTAAATAACCCTAGTTCTCTCCTATGCTCATAAGTCTTTCCTCTCAGACCTCTAATCATTTTGGTTGCTGTGTGCTAGATTCTTTCCAAACCCTCCACATGCTCCTTGAAATGTGGGCCCTAAAACTCGACACAGTACTCCCAGGTAAGGCCTCACTAGTGCTGAGTAGAGCTGAAGCAGCACTTCCCTTGATTTCCAGGTGACACTCCTGGTAATGCAACCCAGTACGCTGTTGGCTTTGAGCCATATATAACTATTCATTGAGCATGATGAGCCAAGCTTGTATTTATACAATCCTGTGACCACCCTTTTAGGTATTTTGCATGTCAATGAGGATCACTTACCAATATAAATTTCACTCCCTGTTGTCTTTATCCTTTCTGGAAATGTAAACCTTGAATTTCCACATTTGTTTACAAAATTCCTCAAATTTGCTGTTTAAGCTAAAAGTTTAGTGTCTTGTGTTGGATAAAAAACAAAAATTAAAATATTGTACAAACTCTCCAGAGAATTTGGTGAGAACAGGATTGTAATATTTTGTTAGGGAAACTGTATATAAGCAGCATCTTGTAGATAGATTTTTTTTTCATTTTTGTTCTGGACCTCAGTGTTTACCTTGTTGCATTTTATTAAAGATAGACGATTGACTAACGCTCTGAATTTTGCTTTGTAAAAGAAATCAAGCAAACATCTTGCTTTTTCTTCATGTTCTCTTATTGATCCATGAGAAATGCAGAATACAGCAAGGCACTGAAGATTCCTCCAATATTTGGAGCCATTTAGCTTGCTTACATGCCACACTAGGTTACAAAACAAACCTTGCTGTTCATAAAATCATCAGTGAATGTTTTTGCATGGAGGATGAAAGAAAAATATACTAAAATATGCTTCTTGGCATAGAAACATCACGCTCTGACAGCATTGGGCTTCGACATGAATTGTAGTAATTCTTTAACTGAATTTGCTCATCAGTGAAATCTGCCCATTCTGAAAAGAATCAGTATTTAAACCCTGCTGCTTACAGGCAGGTTGTTATACAGTTCATGCCAGTTCTTGTCTGATCACAGTCCTCAAAATTCATATGAACTTATTTCTAGCCTCCCATCAAGACCCAGCATTGCTCACTAGGATAAAGAATGTGCAAATTACATTACACAAAGTCTATCACTCCTACCCAGGAGTCTAGATTGTCTTAGAAATAGGCTTCTTTTAGACAGTATACTCACCAAATATATTTGCTTGCTCACTCACCCACCCACCTCCCAGAAAAATGCACTAAAAGCATCTGTCAGATAGTTACGCCTGATGTTAGCACTTGCCCCTCATCCCTCTCCCATAGCATGGACATAGACCGTAGCCAGCACGAGGTATGCTAGCTAATGCTGAGAGGTGTCTGTAAGGCAGACAGGACAATGTCTGCTTAGGGCTTTTTGGAGCTAATCAGCAGGTCAGCTGGTAACATCCCTGTCCCTCTGTTCCCTCCTTGGAAAAAAATCTGTTTAAGAAGAGTTTGAACTAATGAGAGCACCTTTTCTTTTCTTGATGGGCTGATATAAGCTATCAACTCCCTGTGTAACTCCCTGCTGACTCGCTCACTGGTCAAGGGCAGTGAGGGTGGTGGGGGAACCCATCCCTAATCAGAGCCTCCTGCTGGAGCATGGCCACACACTTCCCCTCAGCTCAGCATTATGGAAGGGAATGGAGGGCTGCTTACTTGTGGGGCCGTGCCAGCAGAGGTGGCCACTGGGTACAAAACCTCCCTACACTGCCATGGAGCTGTGCCCAGGGCCGTGCGGCTGGGCAGCACACAGCCATCCCCACCACCATCCCAAGCCATGGCTGCTGCTGCCGGTTTTTTGTACACAGCAGCCGTCACCGCTGGCATGGCCCCACAGGTAAGGAGCAGTGGCCACTATGTGCCAAGGGTGACAGCCACTGCTTACAAAACCTCCCTGCGCTGCCGCTGCGGAGCCATGCTTGGAGCTGTGCAGCTAGCCACAGAGTGGCAGTGGCAGTGTGGCGGCACAGCACGGGATGGTGTTGGGGATGGCTGCACGCTGCCTTGCTGCCATCACACTGCCACTGCCACCCTGTGGCTGGCCATACAGCTCTGGACATGGCTACATGGCGGCTTAGGAAGGTTTTGTACACAGCGGCCGTTTCTGTTCGCACCGCCCTGCAGGTAAGCAGCAGTAGCTAAGAATTTTGATCTGTTACAGAAATATGCATGAAATAACAGCAAATTATCAGCTTAGGTGAAGAAGTGAATCTACATGACTTGTGTGTGGTCATCCCTGCTTTATGGTTCAGAAATGTGGACTAGGCATATAAAGAGACTGAACAGCGTCCACGTGAGATGTCTGTATAAGATCCTGAGAATAAAATGGGAAAATACAATGCCAAATACAGAGGTACTGGAGTGTGCAGGTCTGACATGCTTAGAAGCCATTAACAAGAAGAGGAGGTTGTGTTGGATCAACCATGTCAGGAGAATAGGAGAAGACCTTAATCCCAAAAATATTTTGTATAGTGATATTGTAAATGGCTCTAGAAAGCAGGGTCATCTTCTATGGCAGTACCGTGATGTGTGCAAAAATGATGTGCAGTTGTTCACCATCAGTGTAGAAAGCTGGGAGGTGTGCGCAAAATCCCATCCGATCTGGAGGGATCATCTGGCACTGAATGCAGTTCAACATGAAGTGGCTTTGTCTCGGAGAATGGAACCAAAGCAAGAAAGAAGAAAGCAGCATACTGTAAATTTGGACTCCAACTCGGGCAACATATGGATCTGTGAAACTTGTAACAAGCTGTGTCGCTCTCAAATTGGACTTGCCACCCACAAACGAATTCATCAGTCTTCAGACTACAACTCTTATGTGTGCACCGTGATCCAGAGGATTGATGGTTGCCTACTACCCAGCAAATCAGAATTTCATACAGACCTATTTATGACTTTTCTGTAAATAATACTTTTAATGGTTTTAATTGTACTTCACTGCCTGAATCAGTTTTAGACGAAAACAAATCAGTTTAAGAGGAATTGACATACTTTGTGCTATCACTTATTATTTAAAGCTGGGCAAATAATATAATTTCTTGGTTTGGGCGGTCAAACCAAAATATTTGAGAGAGAAATTTTGGTTGGTCTTGAACTGAAATAGAAACTTCTTTTGTTGGGGTTAGGTCCCCGTCCCCCTGCCTCGGGGCAAGGAGGGTGGGAGGAGGTGCTAAGTTTCTTTTGTGTTCATATAAAATTTCATTTGGCTTAAAACAAAATGTTCAATTTTGATGGTTTGATGGTCTTATCCTTATCTTTTGAATTTTGGTCAGTTTTGAAATGTAAAAATCCTATATTGAAACAAGTCAAAATGTTTCATTAAAAAATCCCCTCAAAATATGTTTTTGGTTCAAAATGTAAAATTTACCTAAACTTTAAAATACTTTTTTAACATTGCATGTATTTAGTGAATTTAATTTGGGGTGGGGAGGAGGACAGTTTGAGGCAGAGAATTACAAATCTAATTATTTTGTCTTCCATTTTTACCACCTGATCAAACAACAAAGGTAAAAAAGAGTTAGGAAAATTTCACTTTTCTGAACTGTGAAATGAAATAATTGCTCAAACTCCATTGTAACCTGTTCTGTATGGGTTTTTTATCAAGTGATGCTTCAGTTGGCACTTTAACCTTTTTCTAACACTCTTTCAGCCTGCCAAACTACCACAGAATAGCTGTCCGCTACTTGTATTTGTGAATCCAAAAAGTGGAGGTCTGAAAGGCCGTGATCTTCTACACAGTTTCAGGAAACTTCTGAATCCTCATCAGATCTTTGAACTTACCAATGGAGGTCCGCTGCCTGGGTAAATCACATTTTTTGTGTTTGTTTTGCTTTTTTGTTTAGCTCAAGGCTATTCAGCTAAAAGCCCACAGGCTGCATCTGGCCCATAAGCAGGGGCTACCAGGATCTCAGCAGAATTGCACTGCATGACAACTCCTTTAATCTTGCAGTTTCCCATGTGGGCTCACATCTCACTGCTGATTGACAGAGGAGCCCCACCGCTCACTGCTTACTCCTGATTGGTGGGGAGGTGAAAACCACGGTTTTAAATAATGGCATGGTTTTTGCTTCTGCCACTGATTGGCCGAGCAGTTCCAGGGGCCCTGCTGCTTATTGTTGACCAGTCGGGAGGCAAAGATCATGCCATATTTGAAACCATAGTTTTCACTTTCCTGCTGATCAGGAGCAAGCAGTGAGTGGTGGGGGCCCCTCTGCCAATCAGCAGCAGGAGTGCACGTGGGGAAACTGCCAAATTAAAGGAGTGTCTGTGCAGTGCATTTCTGCTGTGATTTCGGTAGGTCCCTACCCATAGGGAGTTGATGTGCGACTTGTGGGCTTCTGTTGCTGTTTTTGCCTTCCTCTGTAGTGTGTGGCTTGTGGGCTCCATGGTTCCTGTTGCTGTGGGAGCCAGGGGCAGGACAGCACAGTGAGTGGGGATCTGTTCATTCAGCTTTTGAGCACGTGTCAGCTCCACATCACACCATCTGTGCAGTTCATGTGATGTACAGCCCAAAACCATATAACCAAAATATAATTTATTGATGCTTGCTGGATCTCCAGCTCCCATGCATGCAATAGCTAAACTTTTTTCCTGCAACTTGCTTTTGTGTTGCATGACTGAAAATTTATGATTCTATGAAGTGTAGGGGTGGAAGGGACCTTGAGAGTGCACATAATCCAACCCCCTACCTGAGGCAGGATCATCCCTATCCAAACCATTTTTGGCAGATCCACTGTCTAACCTATTAACAGTACAGTAAACTACAGTAAACACCGACAGAACCACAATACACAGCATTATAATCTGTCATAGGTAAAGCAGAAGGACCATAGCAGTGAACACCCTGCTGCTGCAAAGGATATGCTTGACAGATCTTAGGAAGAGGGTGACACCCCTCACTACCAGTGTTCCCTCTAAGCTGCACTGTGTGTGTGTGGTCGCACACAGGCACACTTGGGAGCACGGCATGAGTGCACCTGTGTGGCCGCGCACACCATGCAACTTAGAGGGAATGCTGCTCACTACAGAGGAAGGCAAAACCCCCACACTGCCCATACCAAGCTGACTATGGGGTAAAATCCCTTTTTGGCCCCAAATATGGCAGTTGGTCAAAACCCTGATTACATGTAGAAGCAGGAGGGGGAAAAGTTCCCTCCTTGCTACGTGGCAACCAGAAGCATGGGAAATACCTATAATAAAATTTAGGCATAGATGTTCCTAAATAATCCCTGGCCAATGCCTGTCCGCCCTCTTTTTGAACCCCTCCATTCATGGTGAGTCCACAAGTTCCTTAGGCAGTCTGGTTTACTGCCTCACTGATTTAACAGTGAAGAAATTTGCTGTGATATCTAATCTAAACCAACTCCAAGCCATTGTTTTGTGTCCCACTTTCTGCAGCAAGAGAGAAAAGGTGTTTTCTCTTGTCTTTTTGGCTCCCCCCAGTCATTTTAAGCGCCTTCTTCAGTAAGATGAACATACCTATTTCCTTTCAATTCTCCTCGTAAGACTTGCCTTCACAACCTTTATCATTTTTGTCGTGGCCATCAAGACCCTTTCTATCTTCTCCAGAGCATTTTTGCATGATTGTCCCTTTTTCACTGGGGGCATCCTGGAAGCTCCTGGTGTGGCCATGTTGTTTTCTTACTATTGGTAAAGTCTTTGAAAAGATTATTAAGGCTCACATATGTGAGAGCCGAGCAGGAAAAATTATGCTGAGGGGAAACCAGCATGGGTCCGTAGCAGGTAGATCATGCCAGACTAATCTAGTCTCTTTTTATGACCAGGTTACAAAGCACCTGGACGTGGGAGTAGGGGTAGATGTCAGTTACTTAGACTTCAAGAAGGCCTTTGATATGGTATCCCACCCCATACTGGTGAACAAATTAAGAGGCTGTGACTTGGATGATTACACAGTCCGGTGGGTAGCAAGTTGGCTAGAGGGCCATACCCAGAGAGTGGTGGTGGACGGGTTGGTATTGACCTGGAAGGACATGGGTAGTAGGGTCCTGCAGAGCTCGGTCCTTGGACCAATACTCTTCAATGTCTTCATCAGTGACTTGGACGAGGGAGTGAAGTGTATTCTGTCCAAGTTTGCGGATGATACAAAACTGGGGAGGAGTGGACACACCAGAGGGCAAGGAACAACTGCAGGCAGACCTGGACAGGTTGGACAAATGGGCAGAAAACAATAGAATGCAATTTTATGAGGAGAAATGCAAAGTGCTGCACCTAGGGAGGAAAAATATCCAACACACCTACTGCCTAGGAAGTGACCTGCTCAGCAGCACGGAAGCGGAAAGGAATCTAGGAGTCCTAGTGGACTCCAAGAAGAACGTAGGTTGTCAGTGTGACGAAGTCATCAGCAGAACTAACACCACTTTATCGTGCATCAGCAGATGCATGACAAACAGAACCAGGGAGGTGATACTTCCCCTCTATCGGGCGCTGGTCAGACCACAGTTGGAGTACTGCGTCCAGTTTTGGGCGCCACACTTCAAGAGGGATGTGGATAACCTGCAGAGGGTCCAGAGAAGGGCCACTCGTATGGTTAAGGGCTTGCAGGCCAAGCCCTATGAGGAGAAACTAGGGCACCTGGACCTCTTCAGCCTCTGCAAGAGAAGGTTGAGAGGCGACCTTGTGGCTGCCTATAAATTTATCATGGGGGCACAGAAGGGAATTGATGAGGCTCTACTCACCAAGGCACCTCTGGGGGTTACAGGAAATAATGGCCATAAGGTAGCAGAGAGCAGATTTAGACTGGACACTAGGAAGAACTTCTTCACAGTTAGAGTGGCCAAAATCTGGAATGGGCTCCCAAGGGAGGTGGTGCTCTCCCCTAGCCTGGGGGTCTTCAAGAGGAGGTTGGATGGGCATCTGGCTGGGGTCATGTGAACCCAGCACTCTTTCCTGTGTATGCAGGGGGTTGGACTCAATGATCTATTGAGGTCCCTTCTGACCCTAACATATATGAATCTATTCTTATTTGTGCTTTGATCATATTAGAACAGTTTCTTGTTGGGCTTCCAATCCTGTGCCATTTAGAAGCATCCTGCCCTCATGGGGCTTTTATTCTTCAGTCTGCTTTCCCATGGCATCTCCTTTATTCAGGTGACATTCACCTTTGAAATCTAATGTCCTTGTTCTGCTGACCTCATACTTTCCCTGTCTCAGGATCTAGAATTCTATCATATCCTAATCAATTCCTCCCAAATTTCCCATCATCTTCATATCCTCCACTTCTTCCCTGTTGGTCAGGACAAGATCCAAGATGCGTGATACCTCAGTTGTATCCTCAAGCTTCTGGAATAGCAAGTTGTCCTCCATACAAGTTAGGAACCAGCTCAACATTTTATGTTTGGCTGTATTGTTCTTTTAGGAGATGTCTGGAAAATTGGAGTCTTCCATCAGTACTGTCTCATAATTTCTAGATAATTTTGTCATCGTCTTGATAAGTGCCTCATCCACATCATCTTCCTGACTTTATGGCTTATAATAAATCCTCACCATTATATTGGCACTGTATCTTTTATCTTCCCCTAAAGGCATTCTGATTTCTTCCTGCTGTCTTCTTCCTGGACCGAAAAACAGGTCTAGGTATTTTTGACGTACAAGGAGATACCACCACCTTTTTGTCCCAAACCTGTCCTTTTGAAACAGTGTGTAGCCCTCAGTGTTGATGTTATACCAGCTCTCTGACACCTTTCAGATCAGTTATTTTCCCAGGCTGATTCCCACTCATGTTGTTCATTTCCAATACTTTTCATGTTTGTCATTGGACCTATTTTGCATTTCTGCTTACTCATTTCCCTTTTTTCACCGCTTGTTGCTGTCCTGTGGTTTCTGACCCTATCTCAGAGTCGAGCTACTGTTTCAGTGCTTTCTCCTCTGACTTGTTTGCTTCTTTTGCTGGAGGGTTTTGTTTACCATCCCCCCGGAACCAAGTATGAAGCCCTCCTTACTAGGTTGGCCAGATGAACCTTTTTTAAACAAATGTGAGCATTTGAAGTGTCATAAAAAGGAAGAGAGAACAAAAAAGTTTCTGATGCATGTGTTATAATATAGTACAAAAGGGTCCAGATTCTGATAGGTACATATCTTTGTATTACCCAATTCTGTGACTTACGTAGGTCATTGAAGGGCACTCTTACACATGCTCTGGGGGAAGGGGTGGGGGTGGTGGTGCTTTAATTAGAGCAGCCCCAGGAGCTTCTGTAATTAAAGTGCTTCAGCGTCTCATGTATCAGTGTCCCCACACTTCAAAATGATGGTGAGGGTGCTTGACCTAAAGCTCATTCAATGAGCTTTAGATAAAGTGCTCCTACTGCCATTTGGAAGCATAGGAACACTGATACCTGAGACGTGGGAGGCTGCTGGAGTGTGGTAATTACCATGCTTCAGCAAACTGGATTAATAGAATCTGCTCCAACGCACTGTAATTACAGTGTGTCAGAGCAGCCTTCGTGCTGGTGTATAAGCACCCTAAGAGCTGACATTTACCGGGTCATACCATAGATCCATCTTGCTCGGTACCCTGTGTCACACAGAGACAAAGTGCATGCTGAAAGGGAGAATGAGCAGGGTGTGATCAGGGTTTTACCCCTAATTCTCTCCTGTTTGCAGCCTCCAATATTTAAGGTCCAGGAAATCCTGATTCAAAGGCTGTACTGCTAATTCCCATGCTCAGTAGCTACTATTGCCCCATTCCTCCAAGATATTTGTCCAATCCCATTTTGAATCTGGTCAAACTGTCAGCTTCCACAACTTCTTATGGCAATGAGTTCCACATGTTAATTACATGTTGTGTGAAAAAACTTCCTTTTTGTTTGTTTTAAACTTACTACCTACTAGTTTCATGTTGTGACCCCTAATTCCTGGATTGTGAGAGATGGTAAATAAGTCTCTATTTACTTTCTCTTCACCATTTTAATATTTTGTAAACCCTTATCAGGTCCTCCTTCAATCATCTCTTTTCCAAATGGAATAGGCCTAGTTTTTTTAAATCTTTCCTCATGTGGAAGCCCCTCCGTACCACTGTTGCCCTTCTCTATACTTTCTCTAGTTCTTCTTTACTTTTCTGAGGTGTGAGGACCAAAACTGGGCACAGTATTCAAGGTGTGGATACAACATGGATTTATAAAGGGGCATGATGATGCTTTCAGTTTTGTTTACAATTCCTTTCATAATTCCTAATATTGTTTGCCTTTTTGATGGATGCTGAGCACTGAGCTGATATTTTTAGTGAACTGTCCTCAATGACTCCCAGGTCTTTCTTCTGTGGTCATAGCTAATGTAGAGCCTAGGGATGTAAATACCAATTAAATGAATATTCATTTACGCTATTGTAATTACAACAGATCAAATGATTAATCAGTATGGCAGCCCCTGGCCTGACCTATGTAGGGTTGCTCTGGCTTGGCCTGTGAGGTACCCTGCCCAGCCCATCACCAGTGGGGCACTTCCAACCCCCTGCAAGGTGTGGTGGGGACTCAGCAGTTTCTCAAGGCTGCACCTCACAACAAAAGAGGTGGGTGGGTGGGTTATCTCTGAGCTCAGTCCAGGGGCAGGTGGGGCACACCTTAAGTCTAAGCCACGGGGCAGGGGTGTGACCCTGCAGTCACTTACCTTCACTATGCCATGCCATGCCCTGCCCTGTTGTGGAGGAGGGACTGCACCCACCCACCCAGAGCAGTGGTAGGAGGCAGGAGCCAAAGCAGCCCTGCCAGGCAGGCACCACAGCCCAGCAAGCCCCAGGGGGCTTTATGGTTCTCAGAGGCTGACTGTATTATTCTATGTGAGGGGATTTTAAATAAAAAAAAAAAGTAGTAAGGGAGTTTATAATATAATACAAAACATGTAATCTTTTTTTCTGCTTTTTATTTGTAAATGAAGGTTTCATACATTCTCTCAAATTCCATGCTTTCGAGTTTTGATATGTGGCGGTGATGGTACCGTTGGTTGGGTGCTAGGTGCACTGGAAGAAATAAGATACAAACTTGCCTGTTCAGAACCGTCTGTTGCCATCTTACCTTTAGGAACAGGTGAGAAATGTTATACTGGAAGTAAATTTATTTGAGTACCATTAATAGGGACTATTAAGCATGTTAAAAAATTAGGTGCTTGTTTTCTTCATTTTTTTTTCTTGGGTTATATGGCCCCTATTATCAGCTTTGTAGCTCAAGTGGCACTTCATTTTTTTTTCTTCTCTTCTTTCAAATGAGGTGTATTCTGTATTTCACAGTATTGTTAGCCCAGTTTCTAATTTAGGAAAGTAAGATTGCCAAAGCTGGGAAGGCTTAAGTCCCAACAAGTGTTTTGAGGCCTCGGAGACTGCCTCCCTAGAAAAGCATAGAGATCCCAGGACTAAATTTCAGGCAGAGAAACCCAGGGACAGAATCAAAAGAGGGGATCACCAGAGAAGCTACTCCTGGCCTCCATGGACTGTCTCACCAGTGTGTTACTGAGATCAAAGGTATGCCAGGTGAGAGACTTGGAAGCAAGGGATCAGAGAGAGACCTGCCTGCCGTACTGACACCAGGGGGTGTCAGAGGTAGACCCACAAGCTGTTTTTACATGTTTTCTATTTCATATATGTATGCCTTCACAAATCACTGTCTCATTGCTTTACCAAGAGAATAACAGAGCAACATTTACTTAAATGTTTTTCCACGTGTAAGTTATAGAAACAATGTATTGAAAATTAATGTCAGAGTAAAAATAATTATCATTGAATAACATTCCTTATGGTTTGAGAATTAAAACGAATCAGTTTTTCACACTGGGCACATCTACATGAGATGCAGTATTGCCTAATAAGTTCCACAGTAAACATCTCGGCATCTGCACATGTAATCCTATTAAGCCACAGAAAACTAATAAACTGTGCAGGAGGTTAGTACTTGTATTTACAAGTACTAACCTCCTGCACAGTTTTTTCATGTGCAGCAGCACACATGTAGACACTGATCCAGCTGCCTGGGGCTCAAGGGTGCTTCAGGGTCAGGGCTGCCTGCTGGCTAGCCCTGCACTGGAGCACCCTTGTGCCCCAGCCAGCCCCTCAGTAGTTTGTTGAGCTGGGTCAGAGCAGCCTCGGGCTAGCAGACTGACCCGCCCCGCTCTTTTGCGAGCCAGGTCTGCTCTAACCCAGCTTAACATGCCTGCAGTCGCAGGTGCACATGTAAACATAACACCCAGGAGCAGTAAACTCCAGAATGATATGCGCCGGAGTTTATTGCTCCATGTTAATGTGAATATGTAGATGCTCCCACTATTGTGTAATTTATGAGGTGTAACATCTTGCTTTTTCTTTGCCAGGAAATGACCTGGGGAGGGTGCTACGCTGGGGAGCTGGTTACAGTGGGGAAGATCCTTACTCCATATTGATATCTGTTGATGAAGCTGATGAAGTACTAATGGATCGTTGGACCATCCTTTTAGATGCTCCAGAGCCTGTTGAAAATTCAGAAAATGGTGCATTAGAACTTGAGCCTCCAAAGGTATTATGCATTTTTGTTTGATATTTTTTTTTATAATCTTTGATTTATTAAAATACCAGTAAGGAATTAATGCTGTTTACTCTCATCTTTGCCATCATTTCTAGTGTTATTTTGTTGTGATGTTAACAGTTTAATATTTTTCTAAATGGCCTAGTATATTCACTAAGGCTGTGTATAAAAAAGATAGGCTTTGCATGCTCATTAGAGTGAAATCGATGCCCTTGTTATAGAGCAAATGGTTACACAATTATTTGTTCTATAGACTTGTAAGATACTGTTTTTTTTCCTCTAGTTTTAGCAGTTCTATAACTGTGACACTTGTGAATTTGGAAGGTACCTGGCTATCCCATGCTTATGGGCTTTGCTGGTTGCTACATGGGCCCAGGAAGGAATTTTTCCCACCTGTTTACTACCTCTCATCCCCTCCCCCGTTAAAAGCACTAGGTATTGACCAGAGCTAAGGGTGGAGATTTTGAGTGTGGTGTCCTAATGCTCTGCTGGGACCTTAAAAAAACACCAAGCAAACCAAAAAAAAACCCCAACATAGTGGTTCCTGTCTAGAGGGTCTGGCCCCTCCGCTCCATTCAGGGTCAGACTGATCACCATATTTGGAATCAGGAAGGAATTTTACCCTTTGATCAGACTGGCATGAACCAGTGGGGTTTTGTCTTCCTCCACAGTGAGATGGGGGGACATGGTCCTCTTCCTCTGATCTCTCAAAGGTATCTTAATAAATTATTTCCTGTCCTTGTAGTGGCAGGGCATTGACAGTGCCCTTATCACCCTGCTTATCTGTGGCAAGTTAAAGGGTGTTTTTCATATTTCAGGCATTTTGTCTGGTATTTTGGGTGTGACAGTTCTTGAAAACTTCAGGAACAAGTTAAATGCTTTTAGGGTGATTTAGAGAGGGATGCTCCAGCCTTGAGCAGGACAATCCAGTGTGCCATGAGATAGTTTTAAGGTGCTGCAGGGTACCACAGTGTTAGAACTTTAGCTGTGCAAGCACACATACATGCTTCGCAGGACAAACTTAGAGATTTCAAATAGGAATTCGTAGTATCAAAAACATTCTGACCTACTGTTGTCTTTCTGAGTTTTTTGCAACAGAATCGCTTTATCATTTTTCTGTAGATGAGAAATGAGTGAAAGCTAAGAATGGGCATGTTCCAAGGGTGGTTTGAGTCTAACAAGGTTGAGAACCACTGGACTAGATGATGACCCTTTCCAACCCCACTTTTCTGTAAATCTGAGAACAATACTTCCATCATCTTGAGTTGTAGTGGAGTTTTTTTGCCACCAGATAAATGTATTTGAGCTTCCTTCAACAGGCTTTCCCAAAATTAATACATTTTGGAGAACTAGAATGGAATTGGAGTCATTGTATTTAAATGGAAAGTATCAATATTTTACTTTTTAAGCAAGTAATAAATTTGATAATTGAAAATCTGCTATACTTGCTAAGATTTGAGGTTAAGTAAACTTTTTTTTTTTTTTAAAGTCTCCTTTTCTTCCTTTCTCTTAGTATTGGATCTTTTGCATAAACAATTCTAATGTGAATTTCTTCCACAGGGGCAAATGCCATTGTTTGGAAAAAAGAGAATATCAGTTGTAGAGTGCAACTCCAGGGGTCTGTTTCAAGTCCTCTGTTTAAGAGGAAATACAGAAAGAAATGAGAGAGAAGAGAATAATAGCAAAACAATAAAGCAAGAAAATGTAACTTGTAATTCAGTTGCTGGAAAATCACAGGCCCGATATATGGCTTATGATACTTTTATTAGTCACTTAGATTCCAATTTTTAATTGGAATCGGGCTGCTAATGTATTCAGGTCACACACAGTGCATTGCAATAGCAGATTTGTCTTGGGTGTCTTAATATGACACTAAAAGATGAAGGCAGAAATTGGTAGTAGTCAGGAGTTTCAAGGAAACAAGGTATAAAAGAAATTTAATACACTGAAAAGAAATTAAAAATAAAAATATTAGGATCATATCATAGTTAAATAGTTGCTCAGGTTGAAACCATGTTGATGTTGCCTGACTTGATGAAAATCTCTCATAACATGGTGGGGGGGTAAAAGCGACCAGGTTGAGTTTAGATTTATGAGCGTCCGCAAGGAGTGATGATGGTTAATACTTCCTGCCATAGACAGACAGCTTGCCTAGTGCTTCCATATAGTGATACCACAGAGGAGAAAATATTGCTGGTGGAAGGACAGGAGAGATTATCTTTAGATATCAGATAGGCAAGGATTTTTTGGGATGGCATCTTATATTGGACCAACTGCATAGTTAGGATAAAGTTAGGCAAGCTTTCAAATGCAAGGCATTCTTCAGGTTGGAGGAGGAAAGCAAGCACAGTCATTCTTAAGACTGGTGGCAAGAGTTGTGAAACTGGCAGCGGGGTGGGGGGGAAATCCATTGACTCACTTGTGACAACAAACACAAACAGGTAGTTTCTGTTTCACTTTCGCATCAAAATGGCACTTCTCCAGCCCCAGGATTGGTATTTGGGGCACTTTAGCAAAGTTTTTTAACCTAGTCTGGGTGCTGTTGGTACTTGAACAGCCACATATCTGACCGTATGAAGTAGGGCTGTGTTTTAGCGTGGTGCATATGTCGTGCCTTATACTTACTCAAGTAAATGCCTAAGTCATGAAATTGTGGCCAGTAAAATCCACCACTAGCAGGCATTAAATGGAGGAGGAGAGGAGCTGTCCCATGTTTTAGATCTAAAGTTGGGGCACTCATTCAGGGAGTGGGAAATCCAGATTTTAGGTCCCCTCAGCCAGAGATGGCCTGAACCTACATGTCTAACTTCCAAGGCAACAGGTTTGGCCAGTAGTTCTCCACTGGGGTGCCATGAGACCCTTCCAGGGGTGCCACAGGATCAGTGCCATTGCCACCCTGGCCAGTTAAAAGTGCCATGTGGCCTTATTGCCAGGAGATGTGTGTAGATTGGATCAGGAACAGCTGCAGGACAGGGAGGTATGTGGGCATAGTGCCTTCTTCAGCCTGCATTAGGTTTATCAGATAGATACTTTGTGCGACTGCACATGAACCTCCTAGAAACGGAAGCATTTTGGGGCAGTTTCACCTGGCTGTGGTGGTGGCAGTGGGGCAGCCTGGAGGGCTGGCCAGTTCTATAGATTTGTCTCCAGGCTGCTGTGCTGTTGCTGACAGCCAGATGAAACTTCCCTGCATGCCTCTGTTTTCAGGAGGTGCACACAGGGCTGGATTGGAAATTGGCTCCAGCCAGAGGGGGAGGTGCCTGCCTACATTTTCTTTTACCTGTTGTCTTAACTTTAACCTTGCTTGCAAATCACCTTTGTTTAATATTGGCCTTAGGAATAATTACAATAGCCCCACAACAATATTTGCCTGTTGATTTATATAGTGTCAACTCCATATCCATTTCTGAATGCAGTTTATCTCTGAGAAAAGTACTCCTGTATCATGTTTGTATGTGAGCGATTTGAAGAATAATCGTGTGGCTATCAGTTTTGTTGAAAATATTAAGATATTAGGTTTATATATTAAAATATTAGGGTTTAATCTTCTCTTATTAAATTTCAAGGCAATATTATATGTATTTAGTTTCATTTTCTGTTTTTCAGATTGTACAGATGAATAATTATTGTGGTCTTGGAATTGATGCAGAGTTGAGTTTGGATTTTCATCATGCTAGAGAAGAAGAACCGGGCAAATTTACTAGCAGGTAAGAGTAAAATATGAGGACTGACTCTACATAGTACTGTGTATAGTCTGTATGGTATAATGAAACTCTACTAGCATTCACAAACACTTTTGAAAAAGTGAAAATAAAAAGTTAGGCCACAGTTAATCACAGGTTCTGCAAGGAGTTGGGGGTAATGGCAGAGTGGGCTGGGAGGCAGTGCACTGCCATTGGTGGGCCAGGTCGTCTTGCTCCATCTACATCAGTCTTTAAGATGGATGTTTTATCTCAGAGATAAGATGATATGGACCACTATGGTATCCTTTTGCAAGGTCAGAATTTACTGAGTTCCCAACTGTCGTGTGCTGCAGGGTCAGAACCTGAGGTACTGTGAGGAGGTTCGTTTTGCCTTTAAGGGAGGGAGTAAGATTTTTTCTAGCTACGGGTCATGGAGTTTGTTGACCGCAGACTAGGGTACAAGATTTATGAGTTGCAATAAAGAAGCTTTTATTTTTGTTTACTTACACGCCGATGATTAAAACACTTTCTGTTTCAACTATCTGAGTTACAAAGCAGACGGCTAATTCTCTCTTTGTTGACGGATCGTAAATCAGGTCAATGCGCAGGGGAGGGGTTACACCGGGAAATTCGGTGGCGGACAAGCAATGTCACGGTTGGCCGGACCACGGCAGACAGGACTGATTGATTGAGTCGTAAAATGGCTTCTGCCGTCGTTTGGGCTGGGCGTGGTTTTTTAAAGGTTTTCACCCTTTCTCTCCCCCCGTCACTTGACATCAGATGGTATGTTGTTTTTTCATGCCCCTCTCTAGTAAGGGAGGTGACTGGGTGAGAGACTTTGTGCTTACGGCACTACAATCGGGTGGAGTACAAGACACCAACTGTCACTTTTCCCATTGTTGGATTCTGCTGTAATGAGCCTTGCAAAAATCATTTTTCTCTTAGTAGAAACATCTAGAGCAAGGTTGTTAAACATGCAGCCTGTAGAGCAGCTCTGTCTGGCCCGCAGAGCTACCAGAAGTTGGGGCCAGGATTAGGGGTGGGGCCTGTTACAGAATATGGGGCCCTTGTGGCAAGTAACCACTTGACCCACAGGCTTACCATACCTCCACCAGCAGTCCATGCTGAAGCTGCTGTTGCTACCACCGCCAGTGCATGCCCTTGGTCCTGGGCTAAGGGTAGCTCACAAGAAGCCTTGTGGTCTGGATCCAGTCCAGGGATCTAAACTAGTTTTAGAGCTGCTAGAAATGGAATTTCTGTGGCTCCTTCTTGAGCTTTATCATTGTGATTTCCTCATTAAGTGTTTATCATGTCTAAAACTACTCATTTAAATGAAAGTTGTTCAGACAGTTTCCTTGGTAGTTCTATTCATGTAGCTATAACCAAGTGTGCTGGATGCTCCCATCTTTTTCAAGAGGTTGCGCTTTCAAATTTGAATCCTTTTAAAAATATTTTGACTATCTAATCTGGTCTATCATCTTAAAAAGAAATGCCTATTTCCCATAAAAACTTCTCTTTTTTCAATGTGCTGCATTTGCAAAGTCAGAGTTATTTTTGAATAGCAAGTAAAATGAAGCTAGATAGTTCTGTTTTCTTGAGTTGTTTGAGAACTGCACGGTAGGAGTAGTGATCTCTTTCTCATACTGGAGCCAATGAGAATTTTGTCACCAGATTCAAGAGTCAGTATTTCAGCACAGATGCTTAATTATGACATAACTTGGTGTGGAACATTGGCATACATATACATATGGTAAACATTATGAGTAAGTATTACCTCACACTTTAGTTTGTTTTAAAAAGTCATCAGTTCAGAAGAAAACAAACAGAATTTTATTCCTTCCCTTTATCTATGTTTTTGAGATGCCTAAAGATTATTTTTATTCTAGTAGATGTTTGGAATAGCTATGTGCGCCCTAAACTCTTTACATGTGTGTTTTTAAACTGTTGAATTTCAGTTTGCTTGTTTATGTGCAGTAATTCATCCCACTTATCTCTCTTTGCATTACTATCAAGTGTTTCTGGTAATTTATTTAAAAAAAAAAAAAAAAGAGTTCGTAATCTATGGTTGTGGTCCTCAAGCTTTTTAGACACCATGCATCCCTGTGTAACGTCTGTGAATTTAGCAGCACCCTATTTCAAAAATGATTTATTATAGTTGAGAACCACTGATCTAGGGAGTTGATCTTCAACAGTATTCTAAGTTTTAAACTTTAAATCTTTATTGTTTACTTTTTCATATGTTTAGTATACCTTGTTAAAAGCATGCACATTACCTGTGTGAAAGATAAATTAGCATTTTATGTGATTGTTTTGAAGGAAAGTCTTAAATGTACTCAACTGTTTTCAGAGCAACCATACTAAAATTAGCATTCACTGCAATTGCTAATGATGTCTTACCTATTTCTTCCTTTATTTTGATAAAATATATCTACATATAAATACAGAATTTTTCCTCTCTCCATGTGTGTAATTATAATCTTTAAAATCAGTTATGATATACTAAGTTTCCCGTGCCATAGTTTTTACAGGAAAAAGGACAGGTTGCAAAGCATGCAATGGGATTTGTTTGCTTAAACCCCAGACAAGTTTGAAATTTTTCTTTATCTTGGTTTTATTTTTTGCTTACTTGAAGTTATAGAAGTATGTAATCAGGTATGTGTCATCATGGCTTAGAGTCTTAAAACATTTGTTAGCAGCAGTGAAAATCTTCAGTGTTTTAAAGTTTTTTCTGCCGTACACATTCGTTATTTCCCATGGGTTTTTTAACACCTTGCTGCTACAAAGTCCTTCACTTCTCATCTCACATTTTTCCCTTTCACTTGTATTTGCAAGAAATAGTTTCCGTTCTGCTTTCATGCTTTTTGTAACTCCTTTTTTGTTCTGAATATTAAGTAAATAAGCTAAATAGAGTAAGTTGTCCATCTGGGCTGGTGGTTTGTTTTGTTAAGAAGAGAATTGAAAATACAACAGAGAACCTCATCATGCCATTATATAAATCCATGGTGTGCCTGCATCTTGAATGTAGTTCTGCAGTTCTGGTCCCCGCTTCTCAAAAATTAGAAAAGCTTCAGCTACTGAGAGGGGATCTGGTGGCTGTCTATAAACTCACCTGGGGGGTCAGCGGAAAGTAGTTGAGGCTCTGTTCCCTCGGACACCACTTGGGATAACAAGGAATAACGGTCACAAATTAATTTAGAGCAGGTTCAGGCTTGATATCAGGAGGCATTACTTTACAGTTCGGGCTGCCAGGCTCTGGAATGGGCTCCCAAGGGAGGTGGGGGCCTTCAGGAGGAGGTTGGATAGATATCTGGCTGGGGTATTGTGATCCCAGCACTTGTTTCTGCCCAGGGCAGGGGGCCAGACTTGACAATCTGTTCCGGTCCCTTCTGACCCTAGAAAACCATTCTGTTCAATAGCCACTAATAGTTCCATCATCCATTAATTTATCCAGGCCCTTTTTGAACCTGGCTATGCTGTTTGCTTCCACCGCCTCTTGGGGCAATGAATTCTAGAAGTTAACTGAAGTTAACTATGTGTTATATAAAAAGAGGTACTTTCTATTGTTAGTTTTAAAGTCATCACCTATTAATTTCAACAGATGCCCCCTAGCTGTAGTATCCCAGGACTTGGTGAACAATAGTTCCCTGTTCACTTGGTCTACACCCTTCAAGCTTTTATAGATTTCTATTGTATTCCCCACCTAAGCCTTTTCTTTCCAAACTGAAGACGCCTAGCATTTTTAGTCTCTCCTGGTTTGGCAACTGCTTGATGTCCCTGATCATTTTGGTTTCCCTTCTCTAGTTCCGTAGTATCGTGGTTTCTAGGGTATTAATGCTGTGTAATGACTAATCAAGGTTCTATTTAAGCCTAAAATAGGTCCTGTGACTTGCTGTTCCACGGTAGCTTTTTTGTAACATGCATTCCAGCTGGTGCAACTGTCAGTCATTGCAGGGTTTTTTTCTAGTGAACTAGCTGCCGGGTGTAGGTGTCGAGCTAAGGATTTAAAATGAGTATGGAAAAGGTCCCCAGTTGCACAATTATTTGATAGGTTTCTATGTTACGAAGCCATATGTTTGTTCACCTAGTCTATCGCCTTAGTCTATTTTTTTAAAGTATTGTTTGCAACAACCCCCACATCAGGCCACAGCTACTGTTTTTATACCCCCTTTCTGACCCTGTTGGAGACTATTGTATGCATTGCACTGTAGTTGCCCAGTTTGTTTTCCTTTCAGTAAACATTACTTGGTGTTTGACTCTTTGGCAATTATCACTCGGAGTGGTAAATGAAATAGTATTTGGGAAAAAACGCTACATGAACGCTTGCTTGTATAAAAAGTGAAGGAAACAGACTCCATGAAATGTATTTCAGATCAAAAGTCCTGCACAGAACAAAATTATGGCTGTTTTGTTGCGAGTTACTGCATGGTAACGTATATGCAGGTTGTTCCCTAATCTTTTTTATTGAGCAGTTGTTTTTGCTGTGTTTGAAAGGCAAAATTACGTTCCGGTTTACTCCCAAAAGGAAACAAATCGTGGAAGATAATTGAGGTAGAAAGATTATACTGCCTGGATAGAGGGGATCTTGGCAGGACTCCATGAAATTCACCCAGTACTGTAGAACTGTGCTGCAAATTCTATGCACAAAATTTTAGTCCCCAATGTGACAATACCCTTTAAAATGTGAACAGTATAAACCAATGCAGTGGTGTGTAATAACTAAGTTGTTGTCCAACTCACCAGTCTCTGTGGACCCAGCAGTGTTTGTGATATTTTTCTTGGATGTTATGGAATTCAGCAACTTCTTTGCAAACATAGCCCTGTACTGTAGCCAATTTTTCACTGTTTAATTTTTCTTTGAGCTTTTCTTGCAGTTTGATGGTTGATGTTGAGGGGAAGGCTGCTAGAGTTCAATAATGTTAAAGATACAATTTATCCTGTCTGCTTGGGTTATTTTAACCTGCTACTTGTTTCATTTAAAAATATCAGTCCAGATGTATACCTAGGATAAGAAAAGTATAAGGATGTTAAATAATGTTCTAATGAAATGCTGCTTAAAATGTTTGGGTTGATTTATGCCCAAGTAATGTTTATGAAGGTGCTGAATAGTTTCTGCCCTGGGAGCTAACATAACCCACATTAAAGTGGTTCTCCAGTCTACTGCTGTGGCTAGAGCACTTCAAGGTATGAGTCCACTACTACCTACAAGTTAATGTTAGTTTTCATTGTATATAAAATTGTGCCACACTATTATGTCTGAGTTTACAATAATAGAGTGCGATGTTGGTTGATCCTAGGTTTCACAACAAAGGTGTGTATGTAAAAGTTGGACTGCAGAAGATAAGTCACGCCAGAAACCTCCATAAAGACCTAAAACTTCAGGTGGACCAGGTTGAAGTTGAGTTACCGAGTATTGAAGGACTTATTTTTATTAATATACCCAGGTAAAAATGAGAGAAGAATCTGTGTATGCACGTCTTATGTATGTATGTATAGGGATGCTCATTAAGGTGGCCATCTTTGTACTTAAGGGCCATACTCTAATAATTATGGTACTATTCTAATATTCTAAGAACTATGATGGGTGGGTTAGAAATTTGGTGCTCAGGATATACCATATATCTATATTTATATGTTTATATCTCTGGCTATCAAATGTTCTTGAGGCAAGATCCTCAACTCTGTTAGATCAATTTTGTTCAAGGGCTCTGTGGGCCAAATCTGTTCTGTGAGCTATAGGTTGCAAATCCTTACCCTAAAGTATTACATCTCTTGAAATCTAAAGCCTATTAATATTTTCAAGATCTAGGAAACTAAGGGCCCTGCTACACATTCAGATTAAAGATGGATAGAAACGAGCTATAAGATTGTTACACATTTTCAAGAACTAACTCTGTAGCTAGTTGGCTCTTTTTATAGCTGGATAGACATTTTTATGGAGTGATAATTACTTTGCGCATGTGGCCAGTCTAAATTTATCATGTGATTAACCAATTAATTGCATAATATAGGTAACGTGTAGGAGGGGCCTTATAGTTATCTGCAGTATTCAAGCAGAGTTTTGCTGTAGTTCTTTGAAACCCAAAGCACTTCAGTGCTACTTTCTTCCTATCTGTTTTTCCCCCCCATTAAAAATCTACCTACTTTTCTCCCCACTGCTACCAAAGTTATTAAGAGTATTTCAAATTTTTATGAAGGTAAGTATTGTACTCCGTGACGCAGAACAGTAAACTACATAGTGATACTTTCTTAGATCTTCCTTGACTGAGGAAAAGCAGCATGTCAGGCTTATTCAGAGTTGTTTTGAAATGGATCAAAATGGTTGTAAATATTTGGCTATTGTATATCAGATCCCAACATGTACACAATAACAGCATTTTTATGCTCTCTGAACAGTTGGGGATCTGGAGCTGATCTTTGGGGGTCAGAACACGATAATCGATTTGAGAAACCACAAATGGATGATGGCTTACTAGAAGTTGTTGGTGTAACTGGTGTTGTTCACATGGTAAGTCGGTATAAGATTTACTTTGTTTTTGTTTGTTTGATTCCAAGAAGTACCAGGAACTACGGATATTCATTCATTCAACTAGTACTAAGCACTTATGTTCAAGAGACTTCTTTTAAAACTGGTTTAGTTTCTAAAATGGGACAATTGGAAGATTTTGAATCCAAAGTTTATAATATAAATTATTTATTCATATAAGTTATGCTATTAGCTTGATCAGGAAATATACATTTGGTGCAGCATGGAGCTATTACTACTAATAAAATAGTATTTCTGGGTGATATCAGTTACCTGTATACACAGGGATGATTATATGATGTGCTAAGAATTTTGAATACGACTCAGGTGGGTTCAGTGACATTTGTGATCTGCTCTTGACATCTTCATTCACATGTCTGGCTTCAACAAGGTATGGCAGGTGATGTTAATCCAATTGTGGCATTGCTTCCTTGCATGATGAAGATGTTGCACCATGTGCACAGCTGCATATGCATAGGGCAGGCTGTTAGGAGGAGGGAAAAAGGAATAACAGCTTTCCCTGCTGCTGCTGACCAGCTAGAGAGGCTGTCATCAGTAAGCAGCACCACTGAAAGAATTAGACGACTAGGAGTCATGCTAAGGAGTCAGCCTCCAGGAACCTGGGGATTTCCCTGGGAAATGAGATGGAGGGGGAGGAAAAATCCTCCCCCAGGTCCTTCCACCCATGCATGGAGCTGGGGACACCCTGCGAGGCTGGAGCAGAGCCTGGGTTTCTGGCACAGCAGCAAGCTGGGGAGAGATGGGAAAATTCCCCCCCACTTTTCTGGAAAACAGCAGTGAACTCCACCCAGCTATGCCCCCATGCCTCCAAGGCAGCAGCAAGCACTTCCTCACACAAATGCAGGGAGCCAGGGACACCCCCTCCAGCCACAGGGCAGCCTGGTATGCTGGGAAGCAAAGCGTGGAGGGGGGTGGGTATTCCCTGCCTCTTCCCCTGTGCTTGCTGCTGCCCAGGAGACTCAGGCTGTGCAGTAGTTGGGCAGGGTGTCCCCGGCTCCCTGCATTTGTGCTGGAAAGTGCACCCAGAGGGAGCGGGGTGGAAATCTTCCAGACATTCCTTACTGCAACATTCTTCACCCTGCAACACACACAGGCACTACTGACTCCTCCCCTCACTTTTTTCCCTTTAGTTGGAAATATGTATCCATGAGTTCCCTTGCACTGCTTGTTCAGTAAAAGTTATCTTTCTGACCAGCAGCTGTGTTCTCGCTGTGTACCCAACCACATCCCCCTCATCATCCTTGCCCTAGAAATGCAAAAACGTGGGTCCAAGCACTCCCCCCTTCTCTCCACAGGAACCCCAAATCAAGGAAGCACAATGCAGAGTTTGGTAAAGTGCAGGCTACTGAACTTTACTGAACTCAAGTTTAGGGGAGAAGGGAAAGCAGAAAAATGGAAATGCTCCCAGCCACAGGTCACTGACCACCTGGGGCCCCCAAAGCAGGGTGAAAGTGCTCTTTGCCTTCCCCCACAGTTTGAACCATTACATTTCAGTGCCTAAAAGGTGACTGTTCCCACTGGAATGCAAGGGCATTGTGTGCATAGATACCTATGGCCTGTGACAATTGTGAACTGGTGCCAAGTGATGTTTGGGAGCGGTTCAGTTGTGTCAGTACCCTGATCTGCAACAGTTGTGAATTATTTCCTAGTGACATTTGTGGATTATTCACTTGTTAGAAGTAATGTAGAAGATCTCTCAGGCTTGCCTATGCTGGCTCCTTGCCAGATGTGAAAATGTGCCTTGTATGCCTTGCCTGCTGGTTCTTGACTAATGTCAGATTCTAAAAACAAGGCACTGTGGCCATCTTGTGGTGGCCCTAAGTATTCCTCAAAAGTGGCCAGAGGCCCTCCGTCAGGAGTGCTGTTTGGTGCACTCACTGCATGGCTGTTGGGACGTGACCCATGCTCAATGGGAGCAAGTGAGCAGGGCATGCTTCTCAGAGGTGGCCACAGGCAAAGCATGGAGGCCGTGTAGGCAAGCCTTCAGCAATATTAGTAGGCTTCAGAACAAATCCTGAAATATTTACATAAAACCATTGTTAGTTACACACAGCAATGAATGGTACATACAAGGTAAATCAAGCACTTGTTTATATCCATCTTCAGCTACAAGGAGATGCAGCCATATTCAAGGGCTGAAAACTAACTGGTAAAAGTGACCCGAGCGGACTTTTTTATTTTCTTGAGACTTTTATTAAATTCTGAATGATTAGTATGCTAACATCATATGCAGTTTCAGCTTAATTTTAAAACCGAGTTATTTTTGAGATCTGCTTTTCAACCTGCTTCTGACAGAAGCGCAAGTTCTTATTTCATGTTGTTACGTTTCTCAGTAAAAAAAAGTTTAACATTTTAAAGGGTAACACCAATTTTAAAAACTGTTTCAGAATGCATAGATTTGTGGAATGTTATTAGATTAAGTCAGCAAATGATATTATAGCCAAACGTTTACTAGAATTAACATCTAGGCTTTGAACTTATTTTGAGAACAACCACAATTATCCTAACTACTTAAATAAATAAAACCAAGAAGTGGCCATATACTGTAGGGTTTTGGCTTGAATGAGCCATTAATTGGGATGGTCAGGAAGAAATTTTATAACTATCCATTGTTAGCATTCTAGTTTTTTTGGTTGAAATGGCTGTTCCTGAACTACATGAATCAGTTTGTATGCTGTTATATGGCAGTTTGCACCTGCATAAGAAATGCCATTGCTGGGATTTTCAATTGCAACGTTATCCCTTGTTATACTACTGTATTGTACAGGCATACCTCGGAGATATTGCGGGTTCGGTTCCAGACCACCGCAATAAAGCGAATATCTCAATAAAGCGAATATCACAATAAAGCGAGTCACATGAATTTTTTGGTTTCCCAGTGCATATAAAAGTTATGTTTACACTAT
>NW_017728950.1:20130889-20155948 GCF_001723895.1 Crocodylus porosus | reverse complement strand
CAAAATGTGACACAGAGACACGAAGTGAGCAAATGCTGTTGGAAAAATGGTGCCGATGGAAAAATGGTGCCGATAGACTTGCTCGACGCAGGGTTGCCACAAACCTTCAATTTGTAAAAAACGTAATATCTGCGAAGCACAATAAAGCAAAGCGCAATAAAACGAGGTATGCCTGTACTACATTTACTGTAGTTCTTTATTACATTAAGACATGAAGGCTTTTAACAGGGCCCATGCCTCACTTTTTCCATTTTATCTGTGCACTGACTGAAGTTCAGATTGTGCAAGAAATGCAGAAATTGATTGTAAAACTTAAGATAAGAAATGCCATTTTTTATTACATACGGCATGCACTCAAGTAAAACATGCACCTTGTTTATGCAAGGCAACAAAAAAAAAGGGTGTGGCTGGGAAAAAGAAAAGCTGTCTACTGCCAATGGCTACAGAGCCCAGCATGTAGCATGTGCAGTTTTATTTTCACTTGCCCCAGCAGAGAGGTTCAGACATTACCATGTTTTCTTGATTATAAGGCACCATCATTTCCAGCAGCTGAATTTGGGGGGAAAGGTGCATGGTATATGCAAAAAATAAGGGGAGGGAGCATATATGTGTGTACGGGGGGGGCGCTGCAAAGGAAGCACAGACAGCTTTTTAAGGGAGAAAAATTAAGACAGAGCTATATGATGGCATTAAAATTTTGGCATGTTATAAGCAACAGGGGAAAAAAGATTTTCCAAACTATAAATAGAAAACTGTTCAAAAATAACTTTTTAACTGTGAGGGGTAGCGGAGAACTGGAACAGGTTACCTAGAGAAATTGTGGAAGTGCCATCCTTGGAAACTGTTAAGAGCAGGTTGCGCAAAAATATGAATGTAATGATCCATGAAACCAGTTACCTTATCAAAGAAGGAAATTGAAAGCAAATCATGCCAAGCAACCTTAATAAATCCATAGCGTTTGCTCATGGTAACCTCTTCCTTTCCAGATGTATTGTTAATAGCCTGTTTGATTATTTACTCTAGTAACTTCCCAGTTGTTGAAGTCAGGCTGACCAATCTATAACTTCCCAGGTTTGTCCTTTTTCCTCCCTTCAGAGATAGGCACTCCATTATTCCTTTTCCAGTACATAGGTAAATTCTGTCAGGACCAACTAGTATATTTAATTCAAATTGTCAAAAGCAGTCTGTAGCCATTCCCTGTACTTCATTTATATTAATTTTGTTAGTTGTCTGGTTGCAGTTGAAGACTGAGGAAAAGTAATCATTGAGCAGTTATGCCGCCTTTGCATTTTCTGGGGTTTCCTCACAAATTTAGATCTCACTCTGACAAATGACTCTGCTTGAGGTGCCTTTTTGGTTTCAGTTGTGCTCTGCATAAATTCGTAAGGACTACGTGTGTGGAACCATTTCAGTGATCTACCCTGCATATTTGTATTTAGAACAATTTTTCCTTTTTGCAGTTTTTGCTACTAAAACTTTGGGTCATAATTTTGGAATCTTCTGGGAGTAAAAAACATATACAACAAGAAACTCAGGTGTACCCCAACACTGAAAATGATTTGAAAGAACAGCATTGTCTCTACTTGGTTCTTTGTCATAAAGAAGATTTTAAAAATAAAGGGAAACTTTCATTTGCTATTCCAACAGGGTCAAGTACAGGGTGGTCTGCGATCAGGGATTCGCATAGCCCAAGGGTCATATTTCCGTATCACGCTTCTGAAATCAATCCCTGTCCAAGTAGATGGAGAGCCCTGGATCCAGCCACCAGGCCAGATCATCATTTCTGCTGCAGGACCAAAGGTACAAATACAAGCTTGCCTTGACCATTTACTTTTTCTGTATTAAAATGTGAATTAAAGCAGTCTCGTTTTTCTTTTATTTTTCTTTTGTTTTGATCCTTAGAATAAAAACTTTCACAAATCATGTGTGTGTGTATGTCTCTCCGTGTTTTGATGGTCCAGGAATTATGCAAAAAGTAAGGGTATTTTTTTGGTGATTACTGTTGATCCACTAAAAGTTTAGTTGGAAGCAATGTTAGACAAGCTTTTGGGTACTAAGGGCTGCTATAGACATGTGGGGAGGCTGCTCTGACGTGCTGGAAATCCAGCATGTCAGAGCGGACTCAATTAATCAAGTCTGCTAGAGCACAGAAATTGACGTGCTCTGGCAGCCTTCTGCATCGCGTGTATCAGCATCCCCGTACATCTCCATGCTGACAAAATGGTGGTGGGGCGCTTTGAAATAAACATGGTCAATGTGTTTTAGGCCAAAGCAGCTGCTGCCATTTTTCCAGCCTGGGGATGCTGATGCATGTGACACGCAGGCACTTTTTTAATTAGCGTGGCTTGCTAATTAAATCACCCGGTGCTGCATCCCAAAACGCACGTAAAAATATCCAAAGTGCTCTTCTTCAGAACTGTTCAGGTTCTGAATGATTCTGGGCAGACCAGAATGACCGCCTGCCTACCTGATGCAGGATACTTTGGGCCTGAAAGCTTGTCTAACATTGGGAGAGATGTTAGTCCTATAAAACTAGCAGCTTGTCCTATGAAAAATATCACCTACAAATCTTTCTTACTTGTTGGAGGAGTCTCTTCCAGTTTCCTTGACCATGGGAACAGGGTTTGTTTTGATGTTTATAAGTGGACTGCCTGAATAACTTGTCTCAGCTCTGATACAAACAGTTTTAGTTAAAACATGGCAGGGTGCTGTCCATACACAAGACTAAGCCGTACTTCAGACTGGTCAAGGCACTATTAAACATGTTAGTGGTTAAACGGATCCATGACGCTAGTTTTGTTGGTATAGGTTTTCATGATAAATATCCACCATGGAATGCTCATCAAACAATGGCACTCCGTTGATTTGTTCCCTAAAAATTATATATACAATACCACTTCTGTCCTACTGCAGCTGGCAAAGTGGAGAAATTAGGATATGTGTTGGGAGAGTAAGGAGGAAAAAGGAAAAGGAGATGAGGAGCTGGGTAAGAGAACAGAGTGTGCAAGTGCACAGAATTCTGTCCCCCCTCCCGCCCCGCCTTCCCAATTTTGTGACTTGACTTAGATCTGCAACTGGCAATTATTAAAGCTTACAGCTAACTTTTTAAAAATAAAAGTAAGCTTAAAGTGAGGTATTTATCTTTAGACATGTAAACTCATGCCAAGGCTAGATTGCTTTTTAACAAACAGGGAATTTGAAAGCTGTATTTATGCTTGTTATATGTTCACTCCTAATTGTGCATGCAACCCTTCACAGTTTGCTGGACAGAGGACAAAGCACCAGCCACCAAGGTTTTAATATTTCTGCTGACATTGAAATGGAGAAATGAGTATTTTGCTAATTGGCTATTGGTTTAATGGAGCACGTGTCCACACAAATGAGGCCACGTTCGCAAGTTCCTGCCCAGAAATTCCTTGAAAGGTAGCTTAAAATTACTGCCGGAATCTGCTACTACCAAAAATCTTGGAAATCCTATGATATTCCAAGCGTTCCATGTGTCCAAATCAATATACTTTTTAGGGGGAACCAGTTGTCCAGATTGTGCCTCACTTGCACAAAAAAAAAAAAAAAAATCCCCCAAAATCTTTCCTTCCATATTCTATAATTTAAGGTCACTGAACAGAAAATATATTACATGCACTGTGTTTGTACCTGGAAGCTTATCTAGTGCATCTCCCAACTACATAATTGTTCCAACAAAAATTACCAAAAACTGGTCCAGTAAACGTTCCCAGATATCTTGCTGTTTGTTTATTCTCCAGACCATCACAGCTAAACAGCAGAAGACTACTTAGCCACACAAAACATTTACACCTGCGTTTAAATAAGATAACGTTACCTAATCTGAAGGAATGTTACTTTCAAAAAGATCAAAGATAAAATTCTAGTACTGTTGATTTAAACCTGTTGAGTTTTCTTCTGCCTCCTTCACCATGGGGTAGCCATTTGCTAAGTTCAAATGTTATTAATTGCTGCCTTCCCAGTTAGTGATGATATACTGTAATAATAACTAGAGCAGCTGCCTATCTGTTCCTGATCCTAGTAAAGTTGGAGTGTTGTAGCTGTGATGATTCAGGAAATAGGAAAGAGGCAGTCTTTTGTGATAATCTTTTATTGGCCCAACTTCATAGTTGGAAGAGATGTATATGCAGTTGGTCCAAATAAATGATGTCACCAAATTAAAAAAAAATCCTTGCTTCTTGCCTGTTTCTGGCGTCATTTACATTGGTGTGTGGGCCTACCAGTATAAGTTCTATAGCAAAATATCTGTACTTCTGTCCACACTCTGTGTTAAATATAGGAGGTTTGAAAAAAGGTTAGTGTGACTTTATAGTACATTCAAAGTGCACAGTTTTGATCATTTGCTTTTATTGCTAAATGTCTTAAGCTTTCTCCAAACTCTTTTTAAAGGTCCATATGTTGAAAAAATCCAAGCAGAAGCAGAAAAAAGTTGGAAGCATGAGAGAGGCAAGAACTGATAGTGTGTCAATCACAGAAGAGGGACGCTAAGCTGAGAAGATTTTTATAGAGCAAATACTGTTTGCCTGCTGCAGGGAACATGAACCTATCCTGGAAAAGTATGTTCAGAGGAGTGGTAAAGAAAGGTTGCTTTATGAAACCACCAGTTTATTGTGTGTTGAAAGTAATGTGTTCTGCTCTGTCTGTCTGTCTGTCTGTCTCTCCCTCCTAGCTCCTAGGTACATGGGTAAAATGCATCTAATTTATGTACCACTATGTTTGCCTTTGGTAACTTTTCCATGACCTATTGCCCAATTTTTGGAGTGTGTGTAGCTGATAATCACAGATTGAGATCTTCCTAATTACTTTTGCAAAAATTCATTATTTTTTAAGAAGATTTCAGCCTTTTAAAAAATGTTTCCATAGATAAATCACTGTTTCCAAACAAAAAAATGATAAGATACTATCATCTCCTTGAGTTAAGCCAGATAAGTCAGAGTTGCTGCTACTTTACGATTATAAGTTATTCACATTTGAAGTATAACATTAGTGGTCCCTACAAAAAATGCCCCATGTACAGAGCAGAGAAAATCTGCTTAAATGCATGAGTCAAAATGATTTAAGATGGTTTATCTGCACATTTTTGTTAGACAGTGTGATTGGTGGTGAAGGGCCAAACCATCTTTAACCGTTTCAGAATGATTCCACTTCTTCCAGACTGTCCTGTCAAAGACTTCTTAAAATGAGAGAGAACACTGCTGAAATTTAACAGCTCAAGTCAGTGGGATCAAAATTACCTCAGTAACATTCATAGACAAAAGACACTTTTTGGAGTCTGTCTTTTTTTTTCCACTACTGACCACATTACTTTTGGTGACTCATTACTCCTTGCATGTCTATACTTTTGTAGTTTCAAACTCGTATCCTTTTTTGAAATAAGTTATGACTACTTTCAAAGTAGCTCCAAAAAAACATAGAAGATTCACTAGTAATTTGGGGAGTGACTGTCATCTCACTGAAATACTTAGTGATAGGCAGGCATTAAACTGAAATAGTAACTAAATTGACTGAGCTGTTTTGTGGTGTGCACCTTTACTAAGACTATCTGTGGCAATTTGGGCACAGTGTTGGTAGAATTTATTTTTTTTACCAGGTTACTTCAGATTCCTGAGATTGTGTCTAGAAAGTAGAGAAAGTAGCATTCCCAAGAACTGCTCTTGTCTGCAGGTTGGTAAAATGGATTGGCTTTTGGAAGGATGGAGAAAAGGCAGAAAAAAGTACTGTTATCTCAACTGGAATATCCCAGCCACACTGACCCCAAACATCCCCTTTTCTTAGCTTCACTCCCAGGTGGACGCACTGGGGAGGTTGAGGTGGTGCAAGTGGTGGGATTTGAAGTGGTGCACTTGATGCTGGAATATGTAAAATGTTATATATTTAAAATGGCCACTGACCTGATCTGCAAGTATTATCAGAGTTTTAGCCATGATTTCAAAAAATGTCTTTTATGGCTGTAACGTATGTCTTGCTTAATATAGCATTTACAACTGATGGTAATTTTACTACATTGATATTGGTGGATTGCTGTGAATCATTTTGTCAAAACAGCATTATATAAGATGGCTTTATTGAATTTTTTTTCACAATAAGACTTTGTGATTTTTAGCGGGGTGAAAACAGTTGGCTTACATCACTCACTCATGAAAACATGTTCTGCCATTGGGTGATGTGCAGCAAGTCCCTCCTAGCGGGTCCCTCAGTTACACTGTCAGGATAACTCACAATACAAGCTGCAAGGGTCTATAGTGACCTGAAATTTTTAGCCAGGAGTACTAGTTAGAAAATTGAAGAACAGTGATCTAAGAATTCAGTGCCACCATGTGTTGGCTTTATCTCTGTAAAGCTAATTTTAGTTGGTAAACTTCCATCAAGTTTTGGCTGTTAGAATGGACCACAACTGCTAACATAAAATTAAAAAAAAAAAAGTGTGTGTGTGTGGGGGTGGGAAATAATGTCCTGGAACTAAAACTGATGCAAGACTCTGACAATAATGAACTAAACCCTAAACAAAGAATGAACTAAAATGGATGCTTGCACATTAAAATGCAACTCTCTCTACAAACTTATATAATGATGTTTCTTGAACGAGTAGATTATATACTTAGTCCAGATGCTATTAATTCCCAAGCGTTTATACATGTTTGCTCTTTACCTAGTAGCCCATCTCTCTGCTATATAAATATAGTCATAGCTATAAATAAATAAATAAACACCCCAATTTGGAAAAAAACTAGAAAAAACCAACTGTGGTAACACTTATATAACTGTTTAAGACTTGCTATTTAGTACAGCATGCAGCATGGCTGCTTTAAAATGTACCTTTTGTTACTCTAGTGCCTGCCATATACGTTATATATATTTCCAGTTTTCTTTATAATTGAATTGAGTGGTTTTCGATAAATGCAGTTTGACACTTGACAATGTAATTCCTTTTGGTCTATAATACAGGTAACTTTCCCACTGCTACATCGTAAATGTGCCTCTTCCCATCTTTTGCAGGGAATGTCTTCATGCTTCCTTTGTCTCCCTACCCCTTCTGCTGAACCTGGTAACAGTGGTGCTTGTTAGTGCCAGTGTTAATTATTATATCTAATTGGAAAAACGGTTCAGCAGTTGGGCTGCAACCATCTCTTCATTTCCCCTTAAATCCTCTTAACAGATCTAAAGTTGAAAAGTCTTTCAGTTATTAACTAACTAGCTTAAATTCATACTGGCAAGATTAGATTCCAGATTGCCTTACCATTATTTTTACATGTATTTTGCACATATTTTTGTTTAGTATGGGGCAAATTTTCCTTTTTAGTATTTGTCAATAAGGAAAAGATTTTGCAGACTTACAGAAGCACTTTCAGTTTAAAAATAAAACGGGTCTATAGAATGCAGTTTAAAGTTTTCAAGATTTTTTTTGATTGTGATACTCGAGAGCTTCCACTTAATTTATATTTTTTTTTAACTGCTCTGCCAGGGAAAAGGAGAGGAAATGAATAACTTGTTGAAATGCATATTTATATCTGACTGAAAGTTCATGTAAACTTTAAACACTTAAATTGGCTGGTATTTTATGAATGAGTTTGTTAGACTCATTTTATAGTCCATAAGATTCATTTTAAATTTGTTTAATGTTGACAGCTATTCATTTGGCACTTGGTGTAATGAGGAGTCAAAGGTGTTTGCTTACCTGACCAATCTGATGCATGCTCTTGGACTGACAATGTAGTTATACTGAGCAGTGGCATAACTAGGGTGCTGATTTAGGGAAGGGTGGGAAAAAAGTCTGCTGCAGTCATGATTGCACTCTGTGCCCTAGGCACCCAGCCACATCATTACTTTGCTGATATTGAACAGAAAATGTAGTGGTTTTAATAGAAATTGTTAACATTGCTTCTAAATGTACAGTTAGGCCAACAATGTCATTGTTTACATAATGGTGATTCTTGATTGTAAGCATCCTGATCAGTAGAAATAATGCACTGCCACATGTTTTGATAGCATTGTTTCTGATTCGGTCATAAATAAAGGCAGGGCTGTCCAACTGATAGCTCTTGGGGTCTATATGCAACCCACAAGAGACCTGTGGGCCTATACAGCTGCCTCTCCCACTGCCATGTAACAGGGGAGGTCCCAGGGGGCCCACATGCTGCATGTACTATCCATGTATAATGGGCCAGGGAGCCATGTACCACCAATGTAGCACGTGTTGTGGTCCAGGGGTGGGACATACTCTACCTGTGCAGCTACAATGCAGTGTGTGTGTTTGGGGGGAAGGGGAAGAACGGGACATCCCAGGAAGCTGTGTACTGTCAGCCCTGCCTGCAGAGTGTGTGTGTGTGTGTGTGTGTGTGTGGATGGAGGGGAATCCCTGGAGCCTGCCCGCAGAGCATTTGGCGTGTGTGGTCCCCAACTATGCCAGTGTTGAACAACCTTGAATTAAGGAAATAGTTGCCCTTGTGGTTCAGGCACCTAAGTGCAACCTTTCAGAAAGATCTGAGTGGATTTTGACTTTTCTGCTCTTCTACTTTTAGAAGAGATTTTGTACTAATACAAGTGTTGGATTTAACATTTTTCCCTAAATAATGGGTTTATTTTCGGTAAAAAAAAATTATTTATAAGATGGTTTTATAAACTGTTATGTTGTTGAAAAAGTCTTTCTGAACTTTTGAAAGAATGTATATAGCTATTAAAAATGGTATTCCAAAGGAGATAACTATTTTTTTAATGAGGGTAGTGAAAGTGATAACTCCACTCCCTTAATTCCTCTGTGTTTTGCAACATTCTCTTGCTAATTGAAAGAAAACTGATTCTCAGAAGGTGTGGCTTCATTTACATTCAGTTGCTCTGTGTTTTTAATTTATTTGGTAGCAATTCAGAATATAAACACCTGTGTAGAGGTTTAACTTCACCAAGTAAAGTCCTACAGATGAAAGGTTAAAAATCCTGTGATTGGGCATAAAAATATAACAATTGTGGATGTTGTTAAATTTCCATAATCAGTTTAGATCCGATTTGTTTTGTCTAAGGGGCCAATCGGGCACCAGTTGCTTCCAAAACTAGCTTTCAGTTGATCCAAATGCACACAAGTAAGACTACAAATACTATGGCTGCTCTTTTCCTCTGTACTGTAAAGTGTCTAAACAGAGTAACAAGTAGTGCCTAAGAAATTAATGAGCACTGAGTACAAATAGTTTATTGGAAAATAGAAGCTTTCTTACTATAAAACCAAATCCTTGGGTGGGAGGTGGGGTCTGCATCACTGAGGTAATTGGTTAATTTGCAATTTTGGAAAGCACACTATCCAAAAATCTTTTAATTGGAAATTGCTTTTTGTCTCTAAACCATGTTGCTTGGTCCAAGTGTAACCAGGATGAATTTCTTGGGGAAGGGAATTGTAAAATTGAAAGTAAAGCAGCACATACCATGGAATTTGCTAAAAAGTTTGGGTGCCATAAAATCTGTGATGTGCTTAACTGTAGTCTGAGCATACTTAATTAACACAAATAACTATGTGAATATATGTGCCAATTTCAAGCAGCCAATTTCACTGGAATAGTTCTTCAAGTACCTGGTTTCTAAAACATTGTTTGTTATATTTAAAGATGCCTTCAATCATTTCTTTTGAATGTTCTAACATACTGAACCAGCTTCTACCAACAAGTAAAGCTAAACTGGCCATTGAATAGTTCAGCTGTTGCATAGTGCTTTTTTGTGTGTGCATCTGCCTAATAACTCAGTATAACCACCACTAAAGTGGTTGAATACTATTACTACATTGCGTGCCTCAAACTAATAATGTACATCATACAAGTTTACTAGTGGCTTGATTTTAAAATAAGGTTTAATGGTATAACTAGTTTGTGGTAGTCTTCCTTGCAAACCACTATGTGGTAATCTGTTTCTCTGAATTAGTGTTCCTGAAATGTTGTAATTGTAAAAAATAATTTATGAAAGGTGGACTTTTATTGTATATTTAAACATTCCGTTTGTCCTCAAAGTATGTTCTTTGAATAATCGTGTATATATTTTTGCAATATGCCTGTGTTTGATTGTACATTTTGCACTGACTAGAATTTGTTATCTAAGTATAATTTGTGAGTACCAGAGATCTATATGTAGAGTACATATATACCTGTGACAAATATAATCAGTAATTTCTGTTCTGCTCTTGATGCATCTGTGTATTTTTTTTCAATGTGCTGCAGTGTAATTATGAAAGAAGACTTCATTTTGTTTTACTTTCCTTTCAAGACATTGCTTAACCGAGTATTTTGGAGTATCATGTTGTACTACAAAGTTGGGGGGTTTTTTTGTAGCAGTATTGTTCCTCTTAGGCCTGAATTTTACAACACTGACAAGAAACTGTAGTGGATGTGTTTATAAATACTCTTCTGTAATAAGTATCATAGTTTCCTCACTGATCACCTTGCTATTAGCCAGTTTCCATTCCAGTTTTAACCCTGCAACCGTGAAGCACTGCTATGTTTTTAGCTTATCCTGTACTATATTCTTTCATCTTTTTTCAATTTAACATTTTAGCTGCTTGTATATGTGTTAGCACTCTGAAATTTGTTTAAGATTCCATTTATGAGATGCAAGGATTTTTGTGGGTGATATTTGTGAACCAACTACATAGTTGGAACAAACTTATATGAACTTCTGGGCATGTGGTATTCAAAAGCTTGCCTGAATCTATCCAAACCATGTGATTGGTCCAGTAAAAGATACTACCCACAAAAATCCCTGCCTTGCATGTTTCCTGGACCATCACAGCTACAGCATCACTTCAGTACTACCTAAGTTGCCATTTTAAAATTAAGATTCATTTTAGCAATGATACAGAGCAGGGTGGTTCAACTGTTGGCTACAAATGACCAACTCTCAGGATCATCATAAATTCCAGGTTATTAGACTGAGTGCAGAATTTAATAAAACCACAAATCCAAGGGTTATGAGGGGTGCTGGTCTCTTTAAATACATACACACGTGTAGCAGCTGGAACAGAGCACTGGTGTTGGGTATACCTCTCCAGAGCGTTGGAGTCTGCTGTCGATGCCAGTCAAGGTTTCCTCCAAGGGAGTGTAGTCTCCAGAAGGGAGTTGCCGGCTGGTCCTTCTGGTTGGACAGCTCGGGTGCTGATTAGGTTGAAGATGAGAAGGGCACCACTGGGGGTCACACTTCACTGCCTTTTATCGCTGTCTGGCAGACTTCAGTGATCCCCCAGTCCTTGGGCTTACCCAATCTAGGAGTCTCTGACCCTCATGGGACACTCCTGGATGGCAGCTGTCAGTCATCAGGGCTCTTGCCTGCTGGTACGTGCAGTTTCAGCGGTCTACTCTGAAATGTTGACTAATTCACCATGGGCATGAATAGGGGCTCTGGGAGTAGTCGATCAGGTGGCATTCAGTCTCAGGAACTGGTCCCTGGCATTGATTAACTCAAACTGGAGACTTTGTTGGATGGACAGTGGAGTTAAAGGAGTTCCTGCTGCTGACACTGATACCTTCCTCCTGTCAGTCTGCAGCTCGGAGGTGTTCATTGCCACTCGTTAACTTTTAACTGCAGCTGGTTACACCTATTACTCAGTCACTCTGTTATTCCAACTTGCTCCCATTCATTCAGGAAACCAGCCCCACTACAGAGAAAAAGCAACAATTCAATTCCAGCACTTAAAATTACAATCCAAGTGCACTCTTTAACAATGGTTCTAGAATCATGGAAGTCGGGTGGGAAGGGACCTTGTAGATCTTCAAGACCGACCCCCTGCCTGGGCGGGAGAAAAACTGGGCTCAGATGAGTCCATCCAGGTAGGCATCAAGCCTCTTCTTAAAGACCCCCAGGGTAGGAGCCAGAACTACTTCCCTTGGAAGTTGGTTCCAGAATCCTAGCTGCCCTGACCGTGAAGTAGTTCTTACAGATGTCTAATCTAAACCTCCTCTCCAACAACTTGTGGCCGTTATTCCTTGTTATGCCAGGGGGTGCTAGGGGAAACAAGGTCTTTCCCAAACCCTTCTGGTCCCCCCCAGTGAGTTTATAGACCATCACCAGGTCCCCCCTCAGCCTTCGCTTGTGAAGGCTGAACAGGTTCCGGTCCCGCAGTCTCTCATTGTAGGGTCTGCCCTGTTGTCCCCGGATCATGTGGGTGGCCCTCCTCTGGACCCTCTCAATGTTGTCCACATCCCTCCTGAAGTGGTGTGCACAGAACTGGACACAGTACTCCAGCTGTGGCCTGACCAGTGTCGCGTAGAAGGGGAGGATCACCTCCTCAGCCCTGCTAAAGATGCACCTGTGGATGCATGACAAGGTCTAGTTAGCCCTGCCAACTGTGACCTCACATTGTCGGCCCATGTTCATCTTGGAGTTAATGATGACTCCAAGATCCCTTTCTGCTTCCATGCTCTCAAGGGAGTTTCCCATGTTATAAGTGTGCTTCTGGTTACTACTGCCCAAGTGCAGCACCCTGCACTTGTCAATATTGAAACGCATCCTGTTTTTGTTAGCTCACCCCTGTAACCTGTCCAGGTCTTGCTACAGTCTTTCCCTCCCTACTAGTGTGCTCATCTCACCCCAAATTTCGGTATCATCAGCAAATTTAAACAGGTTGCTTTTCACCCCATTGTCCAAATTGCTGATAAAGAAATTGAACAGCACGGGCCCAAGGATCGAGCCCTGGGGGACTCCACTGCCCACTTCCCCCCAGGTCGAATATGACCTGTCCACCATCACCCTCTGAGTATGACCCTTCAGCCAATCTGCAATCCATCTGACTGTGTAGATATCAGTGCCACAGTTGCCTAGTTTTTTAATGAGGATGGGGTGGGAGACGGTGTCAAAGGCCTTGCTGAAGTCCAGAATAATAATATTCTAATAATATTACAGGGTGCAACTGTACAGGGAATGCACTCCTTAAGGTTTAAAAACATAAAATATAAAATGTCATGGCAAAAGGGAAAGATGAAATATAAAAATACAGAGTAACCAAAATACAGTGTTTACAATGCACCTATCAAAAATACTATTTTATGTCTTATAAAATATCTATACAATTTCATATCCTGGTTCATGTCTTATAAAATACTTATTAAAATACAATTTGATTACGTATGTTTTATGACGGAGGGAAAGAAGAAGAGGGAGAGGAGAAAGGAAGAAAAGGTGGAAGGAGAAAAGAGAAATGCACTGAAAATGGGAGGGGGGAAGGGGTTGCAGGCAAAAGGGATTTCTTGCTACATAACTGGCAGCACATGAAGGGTTAACATGCATCCCCCTTCTCCTTTGGCCCCCTTCCTCCCCCCACACACGCACATACTCCCATGCAGCTGCTGTTGCCCCTATTGCTCTGGCTGCCCCAGGATCTAGGGTCTTAGGCCTTCGCCTCCCTCCCCCAGCTTTTGCTGCATAACCCCATCCCAAGGATGGGGTAGCATAGTGCAGCACAGCCTACATTACCAGGGGCTTGTGCAGTACAGTGCCATAGGGGAGACCAGAGGGAGCTAAAGTTGAGGTGTGATGCTGTGCCATATGAAGGAGTGCCTGCCCACATGATGCAGTGGCATAGGGAGTGCCCATCTGCAGGCTAGTATGGGGAGTAAAGGGTGGTTGAATGCCCACTTACATGTGGGCAGGCAGCCCAGGGGGCCTGTGGCACTCACTGGTTGTTTCCACTGTGGTGTATGGCTCTTGCTGGTGTGACCCATATGGTCCTGGCTGCTTTGAAGTTGGAAAACCCTGATCTAGCATCTCAAAGACCTAGAGTCTGGCTATGTCTCCATCTTGCTTTTAAGTCTGGTGCAATGTTTTCAAACATCCTTTCTGACATAAGTTTAAGTGGTGACTTTTTTCTGGAAAGATTTTACATGGCACAGATAGGAAGAGAGTCATTACTGTATCACAGATGTAAAATATGTCTGTAATATGACTTAATTTTTGCCATTGATTTTTATGCAAAATTAAAAAATTACACCTTCTAGGACACACACACACATGTTCAAAAACCCTGAGGAGGAATCAATCTATTATGTGGTTTTCTCAAAGTAACCTCATTTAGATACAGAGTGAACAGCATACATGTCCCTCTTTTGGAGGAGGGGTGGGGGGAAAAGCTTGCAGGCATCCGGTGTTGGCCAAGGCCTGCAGATGGGGGAGCACTCCTGCAGGCCTCCCAGCATGACCTGCATACTCCCTAGATTGCTGGAGACAGCTGAATGCAGTCAAGTACCAGGGCCACCCCGATTGACTTCTAGGTATGGGCAAGCGCTCCCCAACCCCTCATGTCACTGTGGACCTTCCCCTACTCCCATACCCTGAGGCTTCCACAAGACCCCCAGGATGTGTGCCCTCCCTTGTGAATTGCACATGCTACCATATCCTGGCCTGCCCATACCCTGCCATGGCACCCTATCACCTGTGCCCAAGCACTACCCAGGTGCTGCAGCGTGTCCTGCTTGTCACCCTGTGCAACGTGAAGGAGACTGCAGGACATCAGACATGCTCATCTGGCCATTCTGCACAAGCTGGCTGCCATGGGATGTGGTTTCCTGCCCCCAAGCCAGCAGCTGGCTTTCTTGTGTAGGGTCACTTGCAACATCCTGCACCCACCAAGCATCCTGGACTGGGCCACCCAACTTCCATGTGGCTGACAAGGACAAGGCCATGCAAGATAACATGGACATTGGAGTGCTCTGGCACCACCTGGCCAGTGAGTACTGGTTCTGGGCCCATACCACCAACAGTGACTGGTGGAAGCAAGTAGTCTTGGATACCTAGACCAACAAACAATGAGTCCAGACTTCCTGCATGTACTGGGCCACCTTCATGGACATCATTGCCCAGGTGACCCCTCACATCACACAACAGAAAGTCAGCATGCGGCCACCCCTCACTCTGGAGAAGTGGGTGGCCATTGCTGTCATGAAGTTGGCCACCACCAACAGTCTCTGCTACATCACCAACCATTTCAGTGTGGGCAAATCCATAACGAGAGGGGGTGTCCAGGAGATGTGATCCAGAACATCCTGCCCAACTGCTTCATCTGCTTCATCAACCTGCAGGAAGTGGTAATTGGCTTCTACTACATAGGCTTTTCCCAATTGTGTGGGTGCTGTGGACAGCCCAAGCATTCATCATTCACAATAGTTACTTCTCCGTCATCAAGAAGGGTGTTACTGACCACTAGTGCTGCTTCACCCACATCTTCATCAGCTGAGTGGAAAACACCAATAATACCCCTGTTTTCTGTAACTTCCCACTCCCCCAGATGATGGAAAGTGGGTGCTATGCTCCAGGAGTTCCCAGTTTCATCCCTGATGCCATCATTGTTCCTGCTGTCATCACTGGGGACCCAGCGTGCCCCATCCTGCTGTGGCTCATGAAGCAGCGGACTCTTAGCTCTGCCTTCAAGGTGGAGAAGGAAGATGTGCTACATGTTGTCATCACCATGTGCCCTCTGCAAAATCTGTGACATGAGCGGGAGGTCTTCTGCAAAGCCTGGGAAAGACCAGACATGGCGCACTGTACATGCACGACATGGGGATGCTGGAGAAAGCGAGCCCCCCACCATAGGCGATGCCTCGGGCGGGCACATACCCCACCTAAAATTGGCCGCTGCTCACCAATTCTCCACCCAGCACAGCAGGAACCAGGGTCCTAGCTGTGCTGCATGTGGGCAGCAGGCCCTGAAGCAGTACTGGGATGGGTTTCTGGTGAGAGAGGGGCCGTGTCCTTCTCTAGAAACTGTGGCCAGCACCTGCTCCACTCCCTCAAAAGGTCCAGGCACTAAGGGTCCTGTGGGATTCAGACCATCCCTGGGGCAGGCAGGAACTGACCACTCTGGGGAATGACAGCAGAGTTCTTGCACTGCCCCCTCCCGCCCCTGTCTCCCCCTCCCCCACAATTCTTCCCTTACAGGAGAGGCATTTCAGCATTGTGTTCATCCAGGAGTGGTACTTTACTGCTGACACTTGCCTGGTTAAAGCCAGACCCAGAGGGATGTGATTTACCACTATTTCCAGGGAAATGCTAGCCTGCTGAGGACATGGTCCCCCAGGAGGTGTTTAACAGCGGAAGGGGGGCCATCTGCTTTGAGGGCACACAAAGGAATCCCAGGTTGCTATGCAATGTGAAAGTCCAGCTCATGTGCTACCTGTGGCTCTTATATGATAAGTTGACACCCACAGATGAGTTCAGAATTGGCACACTTTTGATGCGATGCTGAACCCATGACATGAACCAGAAAGTGGTTCCTCACACCCTGGCTGCCTAAGAAGAGTCCTGTGGTGCTCTGCCCTTGGCTTTCCAGTACCATTCTTCTGCTTTGAATACACCAGGAGGGGGTGGGCATTGCTTCTCTTTCAGGGTTTGGAGAAAGGGGGGAATGGGTGTTTGAGGGGTTAGTACAGTACACTGTGAGACTCAGAGTTGCCTGGCACCCATGGATTTTCCCTAGGGATTGGATTAGATGTGTAAGAAAGTGTTGGAGTGCCATTTGCAAGCCTCTCCAGATGCATGACCTGGGAGTCACCCTGGCAGCAAGACTGGATCAGCTGAGATAACTGTTCCCATGCAGGACTCCTGCCATCACATTTGTGCCTTTTTTGGACTGAGAGGGAGGGAGGGAGAAGGGGGTGTTTGGCAAAGGAGAATTTTTCTCATGCCATGTGTTTCTGAGGGGCTGGGGAGAGGCCAGCAGGTGTGTCTGGTGGCAGCCTTTTGGAGACATGCTTGCCCAAAGAGCTTTAGGCTGGCAGGCCATCATTGTGCTGCTACCTCCCTGCCCTGCTGGCTGTATGCATGGCCTATCCTTCCTCCCCTCCCCACAGGTTCTTCACATTTTCTTCAGTGCCTAGGTCCCTGTCATGGTCATGTAGAGCTGGGTAGCATGGCATCCTTGATTTGGTACCTGAGCCTTCAGCAGTACTGGGGGCAGGGCTGGCCATAGGTGCTGTGGATCATGCTGCAAGAGCGGCTGCTCCTCTGGCAGGGAGCTGGAGGGTGCTCTGCACAACTGGAAGGGGCGCAACAAGCAGGTGTCGGAGTGGGAGAAGAACACCCCAGGTAATTGTCTTGGGAATGATATCCTAGGGGCTGCATGTTCAGTTTCAGTCCATGAGGTCAAGGCCAGGGTGGGGGCAGGGGTACTCCTGTAAGATGGAGGGCACAGATTTGGCCTTCAGGTCCTGGGTCGCAACTTCATGGTGTTGGAGCTTTCCTGCTGCTGCTATGCACCATGCTTACAGCGCTCAACAGTGCCAAAGAAGATGTCAAAGAAGCTTAGGTTGAGCTGCTGATGCAACTTCACTCCCAGAGTGCTTGTACACATGACAAAAATTAGCCATTTTTGCACATGCTGTACATGTGGGTTGTTTTTTCTTTTACAACTTAAATGAGTTTATTACTTTACAAACTAAACCACATCTACATGTAACTTAGTTTGCAACGTAGCTATTTGTAACATTGCAGCCTTTTGACAGCTCACCCTTTCTCCACCACTCTGACATGGGTGAGGTAGGCTGAAGGCAGAAGCTGCCCACCCATCCTTTCCCCCATCTGTCCCCTCCTTTGGAGCCTGCCTGTGTCTCCTGTGGGGGGGGAGGGCAAGCTGCCAGTGGGCAGAGCAGCCCCTGAGCTGCAGGGGACCCTGGTCCTTCCTTCCACATGTGGAGAGCAGTGCTTGGTGGGCTTACAGTGCATGAGCTCAGGGAAGAGATGAATCCGGTGGGTGCTGCCCAAGCTGGGCAGCCCTGGGGGTTCCATCACCATGGAAGGATGGACCAGAGCTCCCTGGAGCTCAGGGGCCACTCAGCCTGCCGACAGCTCACCCCCACTGCTGGAGACACGAATAGACTCCACAAAAAGAAAAAACAAGGATGGGGCCCTCATTGTAACAGTGATGGAAGCCCCTAAATTGATATGGTGGGTTTTTAGTCATCTCAATTAAAAACCCATCATTTCAATTTAGGGGACTCCACCCCTGTCATGTGTACAATTGGCCCCAGATCTTGTTACGACCCAGGGAACAGTTCTAACATGGCATACTGCTTGGGTGCTGTCAGCAGACCTTGTGCACTATGGGCCCTGGGGACTTCCTCATGGGCACCTAGTTTTCCTGTCCTCCTGGGGCCTTCCTGCAACTCTTCTGCCAGTGGGAACCCCTGCCAGTGATTCCTCCTGCCCCCCAGTGGTACTATAGGTATGTGGGGTGGTGATGGTGTTGTCTATAGCAAGGAAGCAGGAAATCTCCTTATAGAAGGGAATACCGTGCCTTCTGGCCCTAGACTTTTGTTGGTGTCATGCACATGCTTGTACTGGATCTTCATCCATTTCATCTTGGCCTAGAACTGCACGCAGTCCCTGTTGTGGCTCTGAACTTGTTAGAGTAGGAGATTTAAGCAGGAGCTACTCTTGTCCAAGACATCTGACACCAGTGGTGAAGGCCTCAAGGCTAGGGGTCGGAGCTCTGGACAGAATCTTTATCTGGGTACCAGGTCCAGTATTTAGAATATACTGCCTGGTTTGTCAAGGGGGTTGATATATCATCAGGACGAAGACCAGGATACCCGAGCAGCTGGCGAGTGGATGGGGTGTAGGGGAGGCGGAGCCCTGTGGAACACCGCAGCATACCTGTAAGTATCTCCATCTCTGTGACTAAAGGGGAAGAAAAACACCACTGAACCCCCTCTCTTTCTATATACCATCAAGGTCATAGCAGGTGAGTTTGGGAGGACCCCAGCCTCGGGGGCAAAGTCATACTCACCGTGTCTACTCAGGACGTGACAGTCAGCTTCTAGCTGTGAGCTTGCTTATATATTGTTATATATTGTCTTTCCTTTCTTATCACTGTGAAAAGTCCTTCTAACATAACACAGCGTTAGCCTTGTTACCAGCTCAAATTAACTGAACTTGGCACTAACCAGCTGAATCAGAGGGATGAAATGATTAAATATGTTAATGAAAAGTGGTAAGAGGGGACTAGTGGACAGTGCCCAAATTAAGACACCAAAAAAAGACCAAATTAAGAGGTGTGCTTGTGATGGGTCTGTTGGGAACAAAGGAATGTGCTGACTGGATAAAATATGAGCAAGATGATGACCACAGGGAAACCAATCAATGATACCCAGAAACAGAGTCATCAGAAGATTTAAGTTGAAGAAAAGGATAAAAGGAGGCAAAAAAAAAGGTAAGCGTGTATCATAATCTATCCAGCAAACAACAGCTGTCTGGATTGTGCCAGCCATAAAGACTACCTGTTGGCCACCCTCTACTTTCAGGATTGTTGACTGGCCATCAGACCCCGAAGTGGAGTAAACATATTCTAGGATTGGGTGAGACCATTGTACTAAGTTTTGTTTTGTTTTTTTGGGGGGGGTTGTTGTTGTTTTTGTTTTTTTTACATACATATATAGAAACTTCCAAGATAACATTTGTTGTATTAATAAAGTCAGATTTTAGTTAAGTGAACTGTGTGTATGCAAGATGTATTCCAAGTTCTCTCTGGGTTAATTATGCTTTAACAATCCCTTAGTGCCATCTAGTGAACAATTGGTGCACTAACATGCTTGCATCTGTTGGGCAATTTGCTTGAACACATACCTGTTGTGGTGCCCTTAGTAGAGCTAGTGCTGGGTCTCCTACTTGCCCCAGATAGTGATGAGATCCCTCATCTCCCTGTAATCCCAGCTGGGTGTGACTGGGGTTGGGTAGTGGAGGAGGACAGGACAAGTTCTTCCATGGTCCATGGCTGTGCCCATGAGGTGCATTAGGGTCCAGCTGTAAGGGGGTGGGTGGATGGATGGAAAGAGCAGTGAGTGCATGTAGGTGTGAATCTTGGCACATGGCACTACTCCTTACTGAAGCTGAATGTGTCCCCTGTCCCAGAGTGACTGGGGCTCCACCAGCCAGGCCACCCTCCTGATTTTGAACTTTCCAGGGGCTTCCAGTAGACGCCCCTGTGATGCTAGAAATGTCCCACACCCAAGTCTGGAAACTTCCAGTGACCTCTACCTGCAATATCAAAGCAGCTGGCCACACCCCACCTCCTCCTCAAGTTTCCAGGGGCATCTGCCTGCTTGCCCCAGCTTGGTTGCTCAGCATACCCCCCTCCTCTGGCCCTAGTACTACTGGACCCTATAGTTGTGGGCCAAAAAATTTTTACAGCACCCCAGGTGCACGTGGCCTGAATACCTGCCAGCAGTAGCTGAGCCATGGAAATCACAGGATCACTTCTATGCAAGCCCAGTCCTGATGTTCTGGACCCATCCCTCCCACCCCCCCACCCCCAGTCCCACCAGCAACAAGTCGCCTATAGTGGCTTTTGCTCAGGAAAGAGTGGGGTGGTCTATGGTGGGATCTGGGTGGCAGGGAGCCTGGCTCCGGCCTCCAAGATGTGATGTGTAGGTGCCAAGGTCATGACCTGTGGGGCTGACTGAGCACGAGGATGAGGGTCCCTGGCTGGGTGTGCAAATGCAGGGCTGTGGGACTGTGCTTGAGTGCAGAGCCTTGGTGGGGGGTCCCTGGTTGGGTGCGCAGGTCCCATGGTCAGGATCTATGGCGCTGTGCCCAAGTGTAAGGGTTCTCCTGGGCTCAGTGTCAGGGGGTCTACATTTATGTTGTGGGGTGCTTTGTGACTGGGTGTTAGAGGTGCAGTGACATAGGCTGGGGACTTGGGTGCCCAGGTCCCAGGGCTCACGCAGGAATATTTTGCCTCTGAACCCTTGTAATTTAATTACAAAGTTGCACTTTAGATTGCAAACCTAGTGTCTCTGTCATAAGCAGCTAATTGTGAAGTCAACCCAGTAGAGTTCCTTTTTTCCAGGGCAGTTCTGTTTTATCTCTGTGACAGACTGCAGCCTTGGATTTATTACTTTGATTTTTTAAAAATATATTCTTTTTAGCATACAAGGAGATTATCAAAACATTTTGTTTCGTATTTGAGTGATTGATACCCATGATAGGGACAAAAAATGATAAAGCAGTTGAAAAGCAAACTGTACAAGAAAAGAAGAGAGTTAGCCATGTTTAGCTTCATGAAAAGATGATTTGGGAAGGGGGGAGGGCGGGACATAGGAGTCTTCAAATATCTGAATGCCTACTATATTTGAAAGGATTCCTAGGCCCCAATCAACATGACTTTTTTTTTCCTGAGCATAGCACTGAGGCTGCATCTTTGGCCCTGTGGCTTGGAGATCAGCAGGAAAAACTGGGCCTTGTTGATATTACAAGATATTTCAGTGACCCTTGATACAGTTGACCATGAGGTATTGATAACATTTTTAATACAACCTGGTGGGTATTCACAAGACCTTCCCCTCTTTCCTAGCAGGGAGATCCCAGACAGTGATCATCCCAGTCAACCTTTTGGGACCTTTCTTGTGGTGTCTCAAGCTACCTATAAGTTCATATATATGCACACACCTCAACCTACCTATGTTACAGCTGATACAGAACATGACAACCTGCCTTCTGATGGGTGTGGGTCATCGGGGCACATTACTCCAATGCTCCAGAGTCTACACTGGCTCCCAGTAGCTTCCTTGGTTCAATGTAAGGTTCTATAGGGCCCTAAATGTCTGGGCCCTATGTAGTGAAGAAGCCACTTTCTCCTTTATATTCCACCTTAATCCCTGAAGTCAGCTGAGAGCAATCTCCTGCAAGTACCATCTGTGCACCACTTGGCAAAAATATGGGAAGTACTGCTCTGGAACTCCCTCCCCCTGTGGTCCAAAAAAACACAAGCCTGGGCAGCTTGAGGAAGTGCTACAAGGTCTTTTTTATTCAGCTTGGCATTTGACAAGCACAGTTAAAAGGTTGGGGTTTGTTTGAGAAGATCTTTTTTATATTAGTATATATCCTACATAAATGCTTTTATAAATGTATTTTGTTTGTTTGTTTTCTGTAAGCTGCCCTGAGATTTTTCTGGGAAGGCTTATAAGGGCATATAAATCTTTTTTGACTTTTTAGACTTTTATTAGAAAAAATTATTTTAAAATTGGAAGGTATAAGTACATAGTAGCCCCACAAGGCACTGAGCGTGAAAGCATTTATTAATCAAAACTATCATAACCAGAGTAAGAAGTCCCCTCCCTGCTCCTCCCTCCCCCAGGGTCCTTCACACAGTTATACTTTACACTTAATTGACCATCTCCCACTATGGAGAATGTACCCTCAATGGCACAGTGCACACACAAATTAGTTCATATTCTATAGTCTCACCTCAAAGGAGAAATTCACCTGTACCAGGTACTAAAAGAGCTGGAGGGCATAATCCAAGACTGCTGACTTAAAGGTCAGTTCCTGCAGCTCTCAAGCCTACTGTCCTTTGCCAAGGCAAGTAGTGCCCATATTTTGCTGTGTGGGCTGGATGGGTAGTGCCCAGTATATCTGTGGACCAGAACCAGTCAATGGACCTGTTTGATGTGTGGAGCAGATGCAGCCCAGCCCAGACCTAGCTGCACCGGCCAGGTGCTCATGACCAGATCAGCTTACTCTAATATTGTTGAGCTGCTAGGCATTGCCTCATGGTAGTCGGTGCAAGTGGCATGAGAACTGCTTACTGGCAACTGACTGGTAGGACTGCATTCTTAAGGCTCTTCTGGAAGGTACACAGGCAGTCTGGGCCAAGGAGGGGATGTAAGGTCTTGTAGAATTTGATGGGTAATCTGTTGAGGCGCCTTGTGCCTTCCCAGCTCCTCAACAGCAGCAGTCAGCTTTGCCAAGAATAGCTCTTGCTTGAGATCATCATCAGCCTCCGACAGAATATGGGGAGGCCCTTATACAGATGTTGAATATCCTCTGGATAGACAGGCTCCGCTGCAAACAGCTCTGTATTGAATTGGGTTGGGGTGTCCACCGCTGTACGTACTTGGAAGTGATCTTCAGTTAACATGCCCTGATCTGCACCTTCCACCAGTTCTCTCAAGGGCTTTTTCTGTAGCTTCAGACTCTCATACAGCCCTGTGTCCTTACCAACATCCCTCAGGGTGGCTTTGGGCTCTACATTGTGCCTTTGGAGCTCTTGCCTGCTGTGTATATTGTTGGCAGAAATCTTTTTTGTGCCTTTCCCATATCCCACAACTGCTTCCAAGAGGGAAAGGCTGTCCTAGTCTGCAAGAAATAAATGAAGCATCCCTGGAAGTGGGCATCCTGCAGAAGACTGATATCTAAGTGTGACAAAATAATGAGCAATGCATGACAACTAGATCCAAGTAGGTGATACTTCCCCTCTACATGGCATTGGTCAGACCGCAGTTGGAGTACTGCGCCCAGTTTTGGGTGCCGTACTTCAAGAAGGATGTTGATAGACTCAAGAGGGTGCAGAGGAGGGCTACTCATATTGTTAGGGGCTTACAGGACAAGCCCTTTGAGGAGAGACTGAGGGATCTGGACCACTTCAGCCTCCGCAAAAGAAGGCTCAGATCTTGTGGCCACCTACAAATTCTTTAGGGGGACGCAGCAAGGGATCAGTGATATTCTGTTCACCAGGGCACCTCTTGGAATGGGCTTCCAAGGGAAGTGGTGCTCTCCCCTACCTTGGGGGTCTTTAAGAGAAGGCTGGATAGGCATCTGGCTGGGGTCATCTAACCCAGCACTCTTTTCTGCCTAGGCAGGGGGTCGGACTTGTTGAGGTCCCTTCCGATCCTAGCATGTATGAATCTACGAATCTAAGCACCAGTGGGGTGTTTTGGGTGACAGTCAAGTCAGAAAAACCCAGTTCAAACTGAAACACATGGTGCTTTAAGAGCCCTTAGAGAATAATGACTGCAGAAAAGCAGGGACAGATAGTGTTCAGTGATGTAAATCTGGTCCAAGCAAACTGTGGAAAGCCCACCAGCATGTGTCTTCACCCAGGTATACAGCCTTATGCTCAGGTGGAGGTGCTACCACACATTAGCTAGGCTTGCTGCTTGTAGAGTGGTCCACAGCTGTCATTGGTTTCAGTCTGCAGGAGGTCAGCAATCATCCTGAGAAAGTATGCCCTCTCCTACCCATCATGGGGTGCATAGTGTCTCTGGGCAGCAATGACCACGAGATGATAAGAGTGCAAGATCCTGAGGAAAGGAAGGATGGAGAGAAGCAGGGTAAGGACCATGGACTTCAGAAAAGCAGACCTTGACTTGGTCAGGAAACTCATGGGGAGGAGACTACTGCTGTAGGCAGCACAGTTTGGGGAGGTGAGCAGCCCTCAGTGGTGAAAGAACAGATTATGAACTATTTAGAAAAGCTGTACAAATCCATGGGGCTGGATGGGATTCACCCAAGGGTGCTGAGGAAGTTGGTTGATGGAAAAGGACAAACATAGTGCCCATATTTAGGAAAGGGAAGAAGGAGCATCGAAGGAACTACAGACCAGTCTGCCTCACCTCAGTCCCTGAAAAAATCATGGAGCAGATCATCAATGAATCCATTTCTAAGCACTTGGGGATAGAAAAAGGTGTTTAGGAAGAGTCAACATGTATTCACAAAAGAAGAGTCATGGCTGACAAACCTGATTGCCTTCTTTAATGGCTTTGTAGATATGGGGAGATCAGTGGATGTGGTGTACCTTGATTTTGGCAAGGCTTTTGATACAGTCTCCTACAACATTCTCACAAGAAAGCTAAAGAAGTACGGGCTGGATTTCATAGATTTCATAGACATCAGGGCTGGAAGAGACCTCGGGAGATCATGGAGTCCAGCCCCCTGCCCAAAGGGCAGGAAGTCAGCTGGGGTTATAGGATCCCAGCAAGATAAGCATCCAATTTACTGGCAGGCTGTTCCAGACCTTGGGGGCTCAGACAGTAAAGAAATTCTTCCTTATGTCCAGCCTGAAATGGTCTTGCAGGAGTTTATGACAGTTCAACCTCATCATCCCATGGGGCACTCCGGTGAAAAAACGTTCCCCCAGATACTGGTGGTCACCCCGATGAACTTATAGGTGGCCAACAGATCATCCCTGAGCCTACGCTTTTCCAGGCTAAAGAGTCCCACGTCTCTCAGCCTATCACCGTAAGATCTGTTTTCCTGACCTCTGATCATGCGCGTGGCTCTCCTCTGGTCTCTCTCAAGCTTCTCCAC
>NW_017728950.1:20122138-20130507 GCF_001723895.1 Crocodylus porosus | reverse complement strand
TTGTCCAGGTCAGCCTGGATCACCCGCCTATCTTCTGGTGTGGATGCTTTGCCCCAAAGTTTGGTGTCATCGGCAAACTTGGCCAGTCCACTCCTGACTCCAATGTCCACATCATTAATGAAGATGTTGAACAGTATGGGTCCAATGAATGAACTGTAAGGTGGACAGAAAACTGGCTGGAGCTTTGGGCCAGAGAGTAGTATAATCAATGGCTCAATGCCTAGTTGCAAGCTGGTATCAAGTGAAGTCCCCCGGGGAGTCGGTCCTGGGGCCAGTTTTGTTCAATGTCTTCATCAACGACCTGGAAGATGACATAGAGAGCACCTCAACAAATTTGCAGGTGACACCAAGCTGGAGGGAGCAGTGGATATGCTGGACTAGGATTCAGAGTGACCTAGACAAATTGGAAGATTGAGCCAAAAGAAATCTCATGAGGTTCAACAAGGAGAAGTGCAAAATCCTGCATTTAGGGTAGAACAATCCTGTGCACTTGTACAGGATGGGGACAGACTGGCTGGGCAGCACTTCGGCAGAAAAGGGCCTGGGGGTTATAGGGGACAATATGCTGAATATGAGCCAGCAGTGTGCCCTTGTTGCCAAGCACACTGGGCTGTATTGGTAGATATGTTGCCAGTAGGTGAAGGGAACTGTGTTATTCCCCACTATTCAGCACTGGTGAGGCTACATCTAGAGTACTGTGTTCAGTTTTGGGTTCCCCACTATAGCCAGGATATGGACAATTTGGAGGGAGTCCAGCAGAGGGCAATGAAAATGGTGCGGGGACTGGGGCACATGATTTATGTCCCCCACAGGCTGAGGGAACTGGGCTTATTTAGTCTGGAGAAGAGAAGACTGGGGGGGGATTTAATAGTCTTCAACTACCTGAAGTGGGGTTCAAAAGAGGATGGAGCTAGACAGTTCTCAGTGGTGGCAGTTCACAGAAGAAGGAGCAATGGTCTCAAGTTGCAGCAAGGGAAGTTTAGGTTAAATATTAGGAAGAACTCTCTTACTAGGAGGGTGGTAAAACACTGGAACAAGTTATCCAGAGGCATGGTGAAAGCTCCATCCTTGGAGATTTTCAAGACCTGCCTAGACAAAGTTTGGCTGGGATGATCTGGTTGGGGATGATCTTGCTTTGAGCAGGGGGTTGGACTAGATGACCTCCTGAGGTCCCTTCCAACCCTCATTTTCTATGATTTTATGGTTCTGTGAAGGTGGTGTTGTTCTAAAGTTGCCTGGACCATTAGCAGGTGATCAGAGACTTCTTGCTGAGCAACCATTGAACCATTTCTGCAAGAAAAGGACTGCAACTCCTGAGTTGGAGCTCATGTCATGGCTGAGGAAGGGCCTTTCCTCTCCAGGCAGTGCACTAGTCCAGCTGGTTGGCTCTTCTTATGCACATCTCTTGCAAGACGGTGGGATTTCTTATTCCTGCATCCATTTGTGTTTAGTAATGGAAGCTGAAAGCAAAGTTCAGCATTATGAGAGATGTGAAAAGAAGACAGAAAAAGTAGAGAGGAAGAAGGAAGAGCCATGTGTTATCTAGGACAGCCCAGAAAGTCACCCTTAGCAATCTTGGGGCTTATTCTCTAATGTTAAGAGCTGCAATCTTGAGGCTGCTTGTCAGACTTGGTTTCCTGGTAACCAAGGTTTACAATTCTCTGTTAGTTTATCTAGTTCAAAACAGTAAAGCTGTGTTGCTTCCTCAGGGTGCAGCTACTTAGATGCGTTTTGAGTTGAGATTAGAAGAAGCTATGGTCAGGGAATCATTTGGAAATGCAGTTCTCAAACCTTTTTTGCCATTTGTTCTTGTCAAGGAAACTAATGATGCTATTGAGAGTACCTTTTCCCAAATGCATCCTGAGGAAGCATCTGAAAGCTGGCAGCTGCCCTGAAAGGGATAGCCATCCCCACTGAATGATGCTTGCTTCTTTCCCTTGCGGGAGGCTCTCAGACACATTGTGGTTACTAGACATAGGCTCTCCTCTTTTTCTCTGAATCTTTGGCTCAGAGTCAGTGCTCAGCTTCAAGTGGGGAAGGTGTGGGGCCTTGGGAAGAGGGGATCACTAAGACTTCTGTTCCTCCGAGTCCCCTCCGTGCCAGGGCCATTGGCATTATCCTCTGAAAGTGCATTCTTCTTGGTGGGTTTTCTGAGGTCTCTGTCGACCCCAAATTTTTAAGGGGTCACATATTCCTAGATGGGATTTTACTTCAATTTTCTGGGTTGCTTCTGGTCTGTACACTTGGTACTGGGTACAGAAGTCTCAACCTCTATCAATGTGCAAACAGCTGGGGGCGGAGGGTGGAGCTGGAATTTTCCACCACTGCTTCTCCAGCGACAGGACCAGACAGAACAGGCTCTGTCTGCCTGGTGTCTGAGCAGCAATGGCAGGACAGGGCTGCATGTGCTCTCCTTAGGAAGTCAGACTTATGATTGTGAAGGAGTGGGTCGGTGGGGAGTTCTCTCCCAGCAGTAGCTGCCTCAGGATGGTAAGACAACATACATTTTCTCTGTCCCATACCAAGCAACCACGAAGAGTTTGATTTGCCTGGATAATTTCTTGTTAGGCCAGGGCAAGATGGCAATCCTGAACAGCTAATTCTTAGGATGCCCTCCACATCTTTCTGTTCCTGGTTCAGCTACATCTCTCCTTTTGACTTCATCCTGGGATTGCTGTCAGGGTCAGTGATTTATTTACCAGTCATCCTGCACAGTACTAAAAGATTTCTCTTAGTTCTCAGAAAATGAAACAATACTGCTGAAGAGAGCTGTTAACTTTGAACTCTTGGGGCCAAATTATGAAATCATTGAGAAGTAGAGCTGTTGGAAGATGCTACTTGAATGTAACACAAATACTTTGTCCAACTTTTCTGATACAGTAAAACTACCTTGTGAGTATTTCTTGTCTTGTTATTTCCAGCTTGTAATGGAAGCTGACACCTAAACATTTCAAGTTCAGGTGCCATATTTTGTAGCACATTCTGCACCCCTGTCCTATTGCACTTTGGTTGTGTCTACATGTGCAATTAATGTGCAGCAATAAACTCTAGCGCATATCACACAGGAGTTTATTCCTCCTGGGCACCATGTTTGAATGTGCACCTGGGACTGCAGCATGTTGAGCTGGGTTAGAGCAGCCCCAGCTAGCAGGGAGGCCAAGGGGTTAGCCTGCTAGCCTGGGACTGCTCTTACCTGGCTCAGTGTGCTGTGTAGGGGCTGACTGGGACAAGAGGGTGCTTCAGTGCAGGGCTAGCTGGCAGGCAACCCCCACACTGAAGCACCCGTGTACCTTCGTAAGCCCCGTCAGTGTCTACACATGCGTTGCTGCAGAGTAAAAAAAACTTTGCTGTAGAATAGTACTTGTGTTTACAAGTACTGACCTATGACAGAATTAATTAGTTTACTCTGTCCTAATAGCATTGCATATATAGACGCTGAGACATTGACTGCAAAGCTAATTACACAACTCCACAGTAAACATCTCATGTAGACATGCCCTTTTTTTTCTTCATGTGGTCTAGAAGTCATAGAAAAACCAATAAGTCTTGGGCTAGGGAAGCACTTAACATGTAATGTTCCTAACAGGTATAGAGCAAGCTACAAAAACCCCTGTGCTGCTCTCTGTAACTCAAATTTTGGGTAAGGATAAGTGAATTAGCAGCATTGTAGTTAATGAGGGGTCCTACATTCAGGACGTTTGTTTTGTCATGCTATACTTTTAAAGAAAAAACAATACACTTTGTGCAAGCTTCTCTATATACATGCTTGCTTACACCTACTCTAGGCCTCCTTGAGAATTAAACTGCAATTAAAACCTTTTGACATATTTGGGGGAAAGAGTGTTTAAGCCAGGGCTGACCACTTTCCAAGTGGCTGAAGCCATGTGCCCCAAAGGCCACCCAAGGGACAGCCACAGTCCCCTCAGGCCACATACCCCATGAACACCCGCCCATCACCACTACACCATGTGCCTGTGCCATCCCAACTAAGCCCTCCCAACTCCCGCTCATAGACCATGTGCCTGCAACTATCTTCATTGCCGTACTCTCCCCCCACTGCACTGCATACCCTTGACACCCTTTCTGATATCCCATTGTATTATGTGCCATAGGTTCACTGCCAGTTCCCGCCATTGTCCCACCTCCTGTGGCAGGGCAGGAAGTGGCAGCTGAAGGGAGAGATGAGGAGCCTGGAGACTAGCTATTGTTGCAGCTGAAGTGATGAGAGGAGTGGCAGCCAAGGAGGAGCTGGGAGGGTGTAATATAACCTCTCCTGGGCTCCATCTCACATCTACCAGCTATATGACAGATGGTTGATAAGTACGATCTCTGAGGCGGGAGGTAACATAAGTTAGCCACGTTACCTCAGCCATGGACCTATAGCTTTCAAGTTTGAATGGCAGTGCCTAGATAACATTAGACTGCGGGGGCTTAACAAATCCAAGGATGCTGCAATTGGATTTATTAAGAGTAACGTGGTATGTGGCCACCTTGGGGAGCTCATCCAGATTCTGCTACACTTTGCATTTGCTTAAGGCAATTAGCTTATTTGCATGTAGGTTCTGAGATGATAACAAGAGTGCTGGATCTTGAAAGCAAGGATGTGTTGGGTATAATATGTTCAATGATTTCATCTGTAATATTTCTAAAGCCCCCTGAATTCTTTGTTTTGAAGATGAAATGTAAAGTGAGATTAACATGTACAAATTGCTGCTATGAAAGGTGTACACCTAGCAAAATATATTAAGGCATGACTTAGCTGTACATCATACTTCCAAATCATACTTGTGGCCTACTGATGAAGTAGGATATGCTGTTACATGAATAGTGCATCTCTGATTCACACTTAGAATTTCTGCAATCATCATCTAACATCCCATAATACTTTCATATTTAATACAGCTTCAGAGTAAGAATGTCTTCCCATTGTCTTGTTAGTCTTCTAAAAATGCTCTCAGAAAACAGAGAAGACGTCAACATGATCAATCTAAAACACAAGCGAAGGCTGAGGGGGGACCTGGTGATCGTCTATAAACTCACTGGGGGGACCAGAAGGGTTTGGGTGAGACCTTGTTCCCCCTAGCGCCCCCGGGCATAACAAGGAATAACGGCCACAAGTTGTTGGAGAGTAGGTTTAGATTAGACATCTGTAAGAACTACTTCACGGTCAGGGCGGCTAGGATCTGGAACCAACTTCCAAGGGAAGTGGTGCTCGCTCCTACGCTGGGGGTCTTTAAGAGGAGGCTTGATGCCTACCTGGCTGGGAGCCCAGTTTTTTTTCTCCTGCCCAGGCAGGGGGTCGGACTTGAAGATCTACAAGGTCCTTTCCAACCCAACTTCTATGATTCTATGACTCCTGCTGACCAGTATGATAACTGACCGGTATGATTATGGAGACTCATTGTGCCTTGTATTCCTCAGTATTTGACATCAGAAATTTGTGTTAGCAAATATTGCTGGGTGGCAACAATGTGAATTTGGTTTTTGGTTTTGTTTTGTAGTGGTGATGTTTCTTAAGCCACAATTCAGTTACCAGTAGATGGTTAAGGCATTTGAGATATAGCCTATAATACATATTGTGGGTGCGAGGTAATACTTTTATTTTGATTAGTTCACTTTATGCATGTTCACACCTACAATATACACAGTAACAGAGCCAAAAGCCAGCCATATTTAGAAGCACATTATATAATTTCATAGCTGTCCAGGTGCAGACAGAAAAAACAGTAATGATATATCAAGTGCATTTTGATCCCAGTACAGGAAGGTTTAGGAAGGGCAGATTAATTTGTCATTTTTTTCAACAAACTAAAAGACAGCTTGTCAGATGCTTATACAGTCATGTTCTACAGCAGTTTTGCCTTGAATTGTAGTATCTCACCTACTTAAAGCCTGTGTTTTAGAGATTTTTTTTTCTCCCCTCCTATGAATTTTAGTGTATAATGGGAATGTAGCAGAGAGCTGTAATCTAATATACTGTATCAGCAGAACTGTAGCTGAACTAATTGGGATTGTGGGCAGATATAGGATATCCTAAAAGAAATGCAGCATACCCCCCCTTGAACTATGTGGTGGCCATGGGGACAAGGTGTGGCTGGAACTCCATGGCCAGCAGGGACATGAATATTCCAAGTGAGAGGTTGCCTTTGCTCCTGCCTTGATGTCTTAGCTTAGCCACAAACAGGACCTGCTGGAGAAATGACCTAAATTATTATTAGTCCATGCCATGTTCATTTTGCAGGCAATCGGCTGCATCTGAAATTCTCCCATCTTTTTCTCTTTCACAGTACTCTCCCTTTATTATTTACTACAAGTGCAGGCTAGAGTTAGTTGGGCACTCTGGTGGTAATATGAATACCCTCCAGAAGTTGGCAGGTTCCTTTTCTTGTTAAACTTAAACTATTAAAAATACACAAGAGTTTCTGAATAAATAGCAGTGGTATAAGATAAAATAGAAATGTATATTCTGCACCACTGAACAGATGACACATGAATTGGTAGTGGAACGTTGTTATTAAAAGCCAATTATTTTAATATCTTCTGACTATTAATTTCTCTTGTACTTGGCACTAAAAATATTTTTAATCTCATCTTGACAGGTAAATTGTCATAGGTTATTATCAAAACATGTTCTTGAGTGCAATATGAGTGCTTGTTACAGAATATACAATAAACCACTGCTGACGTGAACAGAAATAGAAAAGCTAAACTTCCAGCTTCCACACCACTCCACTGATGGAAGTTCACCCTTGGTTTAACACTCAGGGGACATGGGTATCTCTCTAGTCCTGTATTCTAACTTCAACATGCCCAAAAGATGAAAGCTGGGTGTGGTGAAACTGGCTCCTCCTATGAAGTTCTCATGTCAAACTTTAGGAGTTTTATAGGTGGACTTAAAACACGATGCATGTTTCCTCTCTAACACCTTTTTTAAACTTTCACTCTTACAGCTGAACATTCATTTTATTTACATAGTTATCCAATCCTCCTTTGCTCAAGAACTGAATGAACATGATTTCAAAAGCATGAATACATTTTCTCCCACCCCCAGCTTTGTAAATTAGTCTAGTCTAGGTCTAGTTTAACTAGTTACGCACAATAGAGATTTATTTGAAGTGTTCTAGCCCATTTCTGCCAAAGTTAAGATCACTGTTCGTCTTATAGTTAAGACCTAACAATCCCAGTGTGCTAGCTGATCATCTGCAAAGAGCATGTCGGTGTATGATAAAGTCTAGATGTTCTAGACTTCAGGAGCTATGACTTCCTTATCTTCTATTTTGTTGACTGAGGAACCATTAAATGCTTCAGCATGCAGCCTTCTGTAGTCAGTGTGGAAAAAGATGACATAAAAGCAGGCAATAGCACTGAGTATTCCAGCCATCCCCAGTGTTGAGTCTATATAAGAAGAAACAAGTAACAGTTAATATCCAGCTCTATCTAGACAACTGGTTTAGAAGAGAGATGTAGAATCAAGTCCCCATCTTTTGTCTTTTCATTCAAGACCCTGAGACACAAAACTACCTGCTGTGTCCTGAAATTCTCACCTGGATAATATTGCCTCTCTAGCTCCGAGGGTGTCTTCACTTCCCTGTTTAACAAGGTGTTCAACAATACTGTTGAAACGTAAGATGCTGCCTTTTCTGTACCAGAGACAGCTGCATTTCAATAACGCACAAAGAATCCACGTACATACAATACCCAGATTTTGTGTTCTTCTGGATGCTGGTACATGATATAATATACTAAGATGCGAGTCCTCCTAATTCAGGGGTGGCCAAAATATGGCCTGCAGGCTGCATGTGGCCTGCCAACTGATTGGGCCTGGCCCACGAGTAGGTGCTCACCAATTGACTGTATCCAGCCCACAGCTCCCCCCGCAGTGCTCTATATGGGGCCGTGTTCTTGCATGCACCCAGCCCCGGCCAGTGTGGTCAGCTTCCTGGCAGGGTTATTGCTGCAGCCACCCAGGTACTGTTTGGCTCCCCCCTGCCTCCAGTGGCTCCTCCTCCTCCTGCTCCTGCTGTGCCTCTCCAAGTAGCAGGTAACGTGGAGAAGCCATGGGGATGTATGTTGAGCAGCAAATGTCAAGCTAGGTAGAGGGAAGCTGCAGCCAGGTGCCTCCTGCTCACAGGGGGCTCCGGCTCCAGCTCCAGCTCCACCTCCTGGCTGCCTTCCACCCATTTGGCCACCTGGCACAATGAACAACCCCTCCCCACACACACACACACACCCCCATACGCCTCCTGCACATACCTCCTCCCCACCCCCCATATAATATACAAGGCTGTATTTTGAGCTATTATGCAATTGCCTCTGTATACACTACTCAAAAAACCCATAAAGCAGGACAATTTAAAAAAAATGAAATG
>NW_017728950.1:20102315-20122127 GCF_001723895.1 Crocodylus porosus | reverse complement strand
TAACGGCCACAAGTTGTTGGAGAGTAGGTTTAGATTAGACATCTGTAAGAACTACTTCACGGTCAGGGCGGCTAGGATCTGGAACCAACTTCCAAGGGAAGTGGTGCTCGCTCCTACGCTGGGGGTCTTTAAGAGGAGGCTTGATGCCTACCTGGCTGGGAGCCCAGTTTTTTTTCTCCTGCCCAGGCAGGGGGTCGGACTTGAAGATCTACAAGGTCCTTTCCAACCCAACTTCTATGATTCTATGACTCCTGCTGACCAGTATGATAACTGACCGGTATGATTATGGAGACTCATTGTGCCTTGTATTCCTCAGTATTTGACATCAGAAATTTGTGTTAGCAAATATTGCTGGGTGGCAACAATGTGAATTTGGTTTTTGGTTTTGTTTTGTAGTGGTGATGTTTCTTAAGCCACAATTCAGTTACCAGTAGATGGTTAAGGCATTTGAGATATAGCCTATAATACATATTGTGGGTGCGAGGTAATACTTTTATTTTGATTAGTTCACTTTATGCATGTTCACACCTACAATATACACAGTAACAGAGCCAAAAGCCAGCCATATTTAGAAGCACATTATATAATTTCATAGCTGTCCAGGTGCAGACAGAAAAAACAGTAATGATATATCAAGTGCATTTTGATCCCAGTACAGGAAGGTTTAGGAAGGGCAGATTAATTTGTCATTTTTTTCAACAAACTAAAAGACAGCTTGTCAGATGCTTATACAGTCATGTTCTACAGCAGTTTTGCCTTGAATTGTAGTATCTCACCTACTTAAAGCCTGTGTTTTAGAGATTTTTTTTTCTCCCCTCCTATGAATTTTAGTGTATAATGGGAATGTAGCAGAGAGCTGTAATCTAATATACTGTATCAGCAGAACTGTAGCTGAACTAATTGGGATTGTGGGCAGATATAGGATATCCTAAAAGAAATGCAGCATACCCCCCCTTGAACTATGTGGTGGCCATGGGGACAAGGTGTGGCTGGAACTCCATGGCCAGCAGGGACATGAATATTCCAAGTGAGAGGTTGCCTTTGCTCCTGCCTTGATGTCTTAGCTTAGCCACAAACAGGACCTGCTGGAGAAATGACCTAAATTATTATTAGTCCATGCCATGTTCATTTTGCAGGCAATCGGCTGCATCTGAAATTCTCCCATCTTTTTCTCTTTCACAGTACTCTCCCTTTATTATTTACTACAAGTGCAGGCTAGAGTTAGTTGGGCACTCTGGTGGTAATATGAATACCCTCCAGAAGTTGGCAGGTTCCTTTTCTTGTTAAACTTAAACTATTAAAAATACACAAGAGTTTCTGAATAAATAGCAGTGGTATAAGATAAAATAGAAATGTATATTCTGCACCACTGAACAGATGACACATGAATTGGTAGTGGAACGTTGTTATTAAAAGCCAATTATTTTAATATCTTCTGACTATTAATTTCTCTTGTACTTGGCACTAAAAATATTTTTAATCTCATCTTGACAGGTAAATTGTCATAGGTTATTATCAAAACATGTTCTTGAGTGCAATATGAGTGCTTGTTACAGAATATACAATAAACCACTGCTGACGTGAACAGAAATAGAAAAGCTAAACTTCCAGCTTCCACACCACTCCACTGATGGAAGTTCACCCTTGGTTTAACACTCAGGGGACATGGGTATCTCTCTAGTCCTGTATTCTAACTTCAACATGCCCAAAAGATGAAAGCTGGGTGTGGTGAAACTGGCTCCTCCTATGAAGTTCTCATGTCAAACTTTAGGAGTTTTATAGGTGGACTTAAAACACGATGCATGTTTCCTCTCTAACACCTTTTTTAAACTTTCACTCTTACAGCTGAACATTCATTTTATTTACATAGTTATCCAATCCTCCTTTGCTCAAGAACTGAATGAACATGATTTCAAAAGCATGAATACATTTTCTCCCACCCCCAGCTTTGTAAATTAGTCTAGTCTAGGTCTAGTTTAACTAGTTACGCACAATAGAGATTTATTTGAAGTGTTCTAGCCCATTTCTGCCAAAGTTAAGATCACTGTTCGTCTTATAGTTAAGACCTAACAATCCCAGTGTGCTAGCTGATCATCTGCAAAGAGCATGTCGGTGTATGATAAAGTCTAGATGTTCTAGACTTCAGGAGCTATGACTTCCTTATCTTCTATTTTGTTGACTGAGGAACCATTAAATGCTTCAGCATGCAGCCTTCTGTAGTCAGTGTGGAAAAAGATGACATAAAAGCAGGCAATAGCACTGAGTATTCCAGCCATCCCCAGTGTTGAGTCTATATAAGAAGAAACAAGTAACAGTTAATATCCAGCTCTATCTAGACAACTGGTTTAGAAGAGAGATGTAGAATCAAGTCCCCATCTTTTGTCTTTTCATTCAAGACCCTGAGACACAAAACTACCTGCTGTGTCCTGAAATTCTCACCTGGATAATATTGCCTCTCTAGCTCCGAGGGTGTCTTCACTTCCCTGTTTAACAAGGTGTTCAACAATACTGTTGAAACGTAAGATGCTGCCTTTTCTGTACCAGAGACAGCTGCATTTCAATAACGCACAAAGAATCCACGTACATACAATACCCAGATTTTGTGTTCTTCTGGATGCTGGTACATGATATAATATACTAAGATGCGAGTCCTCCTAATTCAGGGGTGGCCAAAATATGGCCTGCAGGCTGCATGTGGCCTGCCAACTGATTGGGCCTGGCCCACGAGTAGGTGCTCACCAATTGACTGTATCCAGCCCACAGCTCCCCCCGCAGTGCTCTATATGGGGCCGTGTTCTTGCATGCACCCAGCCCCGGCCAGTGTGGTCAGCTTCCTGGCAGGGTTATTGCTGCAGCCACCCAGGTACTGTTTGGCTCCCCCCTGCCTCCAGTGGCTCCTCCTCCTCCTGCTCCTGCTGTGCCTCTCCAAGTAGCAGGTAACGTGGAGAAGCCATGGGGATGTATGTTGAGCAGCAAATGTCAAGCTAGGTAGAGGGAAGCTGCAGCCAGGTGCCTCCTGCTCACAGGGGGCTCCGGCTCCAGCTCCAGCTCCACCTCCTGGCTGCCTTCCACCCATTTGGCCACCTGGCACAATGAACAACCCCTCCCCACACACACACACACACCCCCATACGCCTCCTGCACATACCTCCTCCCCACCCCCCATATAATATACAAGGCTGTATTTTGAGCTATTATGCAATTGCCTCTGTATACACTACTCAAAAAACCCATAAAGCAGGACAATTTAAAAAAAATGAAATGAGGTTATAGTAGATATTTGATTTTTAGTATATGATTTGGTGTTTTTACTTATAATTTGTCAAAATTATGTCTTCTGAAAGACTTTGTGTGTAAGGCCCTCAACAGCTCACCAAAACTCATTAAGTGGCCCTTCAGCCAAAATAATTGCCCAACTCTATTCTACATGGCATCATCTCAATTATGAATCTTATTTATAAGGTCTGTAAGGCTCTGTTTTTTGGTTTTTAATTTGCTAATTTATCCAATGCCTGCTTGTCTCAAGTTCTGAGATCCACAGCTCTTATAATGTGTTAAAGTGTAGACACAGCACATGGTTCTAGCAGCCTGGGTACAGCACTGGGTGTACAGCACACTGCTCTGGGTACAGCACACACAGAAAGGCACTATCATGTCTCGTAAGAAGGGGAGACATCTGCCTTTATCTCCTCTAAGGATAACAGCTTTCTTTTAGCACCACTTAATTAGCAAATGCTGTAGCTCTAGTGAAAGTACTCTGTCCTGCAATGCTGAAGACTCAGGATGCAAGTCTACTTACAGTGCAGGTGGGGCTGTGACAAATGTGCAAAAATGAATGTTTGTTTGTTTGAAGAAATCTAGGAAATTGCATTAAAAACTTATGAAAGCATTTTAAAAATGAAATGTTTAAAGAAAATGTTTCAAGAAAAAATACTCAGTGTAGGAAATGTCATATTTAAGATTGTTCATACAATCTTGCATGGATACATTATGATAGTCTTTAACAACTTAATCACGTGGTTCCACAGGAACCTACCCCTTTTAGTGTTGAAGATGAATGTACACATGACAGGAATAAGGTTTGCATAGACAATTATAATAATGGTACTTTCTACTTGTCAACTATGTAACTTGACAATCAAAGCAATGTTCTTTTAATGTTCTTTATTCTAAAACAGCACCAGTGAAAGTTTGCTTATGTATAGAGGTCAGCTATGCTTGCTTGCAATTAAATTTGTTTTCTATCTAATAATATTATTGCTAAACTGTAATTAAAGAAGAAGATGCTGCTGGTTGAAGATGAGTGCCTATTAATTATTCACATAGTCACAATGGGCTAGATGTTTTCAAAAAGGTAGTCTTTTAGGGTGCATCTACACACTGCCTTATGGCAATGTTGTTACTTCACCATGCTTTAGTACTTCCTTTTGGAAGTACTTCCATGTGTAGATGCACATATTTGTTATGTCGCCATAGCACATTGCTACGACAATGTTGCATGATATGTAGCCATGCCCGTAGGGGTTCAGATTTTGCACCATCCCATTGGTGAGGAAACTAGAATAATTCCAACGTTCATTTGTTTTTCCAACACCGTGAGGAAAGAATGCCACAATGCACTGCACCCCAAACATACCATGTGTGAGGTCTGCAAATGCAAACTTATTTTCTTTTAACAGTAATGGTCTATTATCATAAGCATAATATGAAGTTGTGTGCATATATCTAATATTGCATGATAAATGCAAAGCGGATGCACTTGTTTTTAAATGACACTACCAAAATAGGCAAAGGTGCAATGGTACAGATGCATCTATCTTTTGGGGTTTCCTGACAATGTTTCACCTTAATTTTTTTTTAAAGATTTTGGCTTTGATTGTGAATAAGTGTTTAGATTGATCCTTGAAACTGTAATCTCACCTTTATGCTACTTCAAGAAAATGCTTTCCTTCTCTATATGCATAGATGCTACCAACGGCCAGTCTAATCTGCCTATAAAGTGCATAACTACTTTTTACAGGGGTGTAGGTTGTAGCCATGTTGGTCTAAGGACATAGGCAGGCAAGGTTCTTTGGGTGAATCTGATATCTTTTATTAGACCAACTTAAATAGTTGGGGAAAAAATAGTTGAAAAAAAAATCTTGCTTAAAATTTTTTTCCAACTATTTAAGTTGGTCTAATAGAAGATATCAGATTCATCCAAAGAACCCTGTCTGCCTAACTACTTTTTAGATGTCTTAGTATGATCCTACTTCATCCTTTTCCATTCCCCCCCCACAAAAAAGCAGTCAACATGACTATTAAGACTGTGTGTTATGACTGTTACAAAAATCAGCAAAGAGGAGTTTTGTATTAACAGTTTTCAGTGTCTCAGGCAGAGTAGAATAGGATTATGTTAAAGTGCCTTAGTTCACTTAGGTGCCTAATAAGTGGAACAGATCTGGCACTAAGTGTCTCCGTGCCATGGTGTAAGTAATTGTGCAGAGACATTTACCGGAACAGACTTGAACACATGTGGAATGATACAATGCATTGTAGACAGAAAGCAGATGAATTTTTTAAGAGGGCTGGGAAGAAAAGGGGAAACATTACGTTGTGTTAGTCCTTGTTCCTCACCAACCAGCTGTGTGTCAGCCTGGAGCTCCCCAGTTCACAGTCTGTGTGTTTCTAGGTCCATGTGTGCTGAGAGCAGGCAGTTGGGAACCAGGTGGATCCAGGAGGAGGTGCAGTGGTGCACTTGCACCTTCTCCCATTGATTGCTGGTCTGCCCAAGGTTTAAAACAAACTGCCTGTCAGTGGCAGCAGCATTTCTGTGCTGAGGGAGGCTGTGGCAGTTAGGCAGTGCTGAGGGAGTCAGTTAACTATATGGCTGATTATAATCTACCTGATCCTTTCTAAACACTTCATTCCACAGGTGTTAATGACCCTCTCTTCTTTTAATGGTCTTGATATTCCATCAGTCAAGCTTCATTCTGCAATTCTGCTCGATGTCAGCTACTCCTGGTAATGAAGCTCCTATTTCACAGCCTTGCAGGTTGTTTTTAACTCATTCCAATGAAGTTATATTTGTTTTTACCTTGATCTTAAACTGACTAGTACAACCCTGGGCTCCTAGTATACTGGTAAAGCTTCTAGTGCATTTTTAAATGGAAAAAATATGCATTGTTTTTATATGTGATGATGAACCTCAGTATCTGCAACCCCCTTTTCAAAATTCTAGATCTGCCCATGGTTGGGGATGGGGAAGCTCCCTCATCCCCATCTACCTGCACCATTGCGAATTGGGGGGGTCCTCCATTCCCAGCCCAGATGTCCACATTGCAGACTTGTCTGTGGTGCACATGCACCCAGGTTCACACTGACTATGGTTCAGGGACATATGCATCAGAGAATTCTCCAGTCCCAGCCACATGCTCCAGAATGGAAGTGGTGGGTGTGCAGCCAGGGACCAGGGAGCATCCAATGACACATTTCATAAATGTGAAATATGCCAGGGACCTTAATTTGTCCAATATTCATATTTTTTTTGGTGGGACAAATCTCTCGCATGTTAACAACTTCAGTTTCTATTACAGGGGCAGGCAAAGTCCGGCTTCCAGGCTGGATCCCGCTGGCAGTGGACTCCATTTCCCAGCAGTCCCTGCTGCATGGCTGGGGCTAGTCTTCATGGTGATCCCAGCTGCTCTGTGATAGCACAAGGCTGGGGCTGCCATGGAGACTGGCCCCTGCTGCACTGGCAGGGCATGTGGCAGCCAGGACAGGGGCTGCTTCAAAGCCCTGGGACCCTGCAACGGGGCAGCTTGGTCTGGGGCCAGGGCAAAGTCATGATCCGCTGCCTGCATGGCCCTGCCCAGGGCACGCAGGTTGCAGATCACAGCTCTGCCCTGGCTCCTTGCAATGGTGACAGTGTGGTCTTGACTGGGGGCAGAGCCACAATCCACTGCTTGAGTGTCCCTGCCCCAAGCATGCAGGCTGCAGATCGCAGCTCTGCCCTGGCCCCGGACCAAGCTGCCCCTGCCACAAGAACCCAGGACTCCTGAGCAGCCCCCTGCTGTGCCCTGCCCTGCGATGCTGGGGCTGGTCTCCATGGCAACCCCAGCTCTGCTCTATATGGTGCAGCTGCAGCTGGGGTCCCCCCTGGAGACTGGCCCCAGCTCTCTGGGCAGGGGCTGCTGGGAAATGGAGTCTGGCTGCTGTCTGGATCTGCCATTTTGCCCATCCCTGTTCTATTACCTTTGCCAAATTAATCACTTTTAGCCATTTCCAAAGGAAATAACAAGATCTTGAGCCCACCTAACTGAATGGCAGGTAGTTTCATTGCAGAAATATTGGGCCTTTCCTACTGGTGATTATCAATATTCTTTGTGAATCTTGGGGAGAATGGCTAGAAATTCTGATTTCCCAAAACAACTGTCTACCCTTGACAGTCTGGCAGTCTATGGATAGCCATTTGTGTCCTGTCCCTTGGGACAATTTACAAATAGCACCAGCTGGAGCAATGTAACTAGTCTTAGGGAATTCAACAAGACCTGTGGTTCTTCAGCCATCAGTTTGCTCAGAACTCCAGGCATGCATTACAGAGAACTCTTTCCTTGCTCCTGACACCTGAGTGCTGCCCTCTCCTGTTGAGTAGTGAAGAAAGAAGGATTATTATGAAAGTCAGTACAAACTGGGCAACTGTGACTAGAGAGAGCAAAGGAGACATTTCTCAGTAAGCATATTCTTTTTCATCAGTCAGGTCATATTTATCCTCATCAAGTCTGGCTTATTTGGATAGTACATCTTGCTTGCTAGTCAGAACTGGTGCTCCCTTGGTTGGTAAAGTTTTCCCAGAGTGGGTGGAAAAGTCATTGTGATGATTATGTGGTTGTATTGTTTGTTTCATGTTATATATTGAAAGTGTTTTCCTGGATGGGTTTTGTTCTGGCAGGTTAATGGCTAGATTGAAGAAGGAATGGGTGTGCCTGCAGCCTGCTGGACTCCATGGAAGCCTGCTTGTATGAAGCCCAAGAGAGTGAAGACAGGAAGTCTGCCACATGGGGACAGCAACTGAAAAGGCTTGAGTAGTGGGCCAGAGGCAACTTGCTGAGAGCCAGCAGAGAAGCTGAGACCTTTGGGGACTAGGAGGAGTTTGCTGCAAAGATGGCGACGTTTCCTGCCTACCACTAGAATCAGCTGGGAACTAAGAAGTAAGCGCTGGCCAGGTATGAGAGTGAAAAGTATGTTTTAAACATTTATTTTGTGTTCTGTCTTCCCCAGTTATTTTGCACTGTTTTCCCTAATTAAGTGGGGTTTTTCTTTATCCCTAAATTTAGCTGTCCTGTACTTGAGTATCTTACTTTGTGGAGAGTTTGTACCCTCATGGCTCTGGCTGACAGGGGGCAGGGGGAGGAGAGGGGTCCTGTCACATCATTAAAACTGAAATTGTGAGTAACATGAGGGGCATTCTGTTTCACCATTCCAAAAGGAAGTGGGGTAATGGTGACATATGCTGGGAGAGTGCCAGCAGGTACATGTGAGGGACATAGGCCAGTAATCATCTTTTGGTCCAAAAACAAAGCTGGGAATGAACTGGTAAAAAAGGAAGGCCCTAAACAGCATGGTGATCAGAAAGGACACCCCTCCGCTAAGCACAGCAATGAATTCTAAGAGAAATGGATAGATACTGACTTATCCAATCTACTGTCCCGCCTTCATCTCCAGCACAAGTAGAAAATGGATCCTTAGGAATCTGCACTGTGAGGGCTTGCATCAACTTCATCATGATCACTCCTTGGATCTGACTGTGGAAGAAAGAATCATCAGTTATTAATCAAAGTTTAACCAAGGCCTGGCCCTCAGACAGGAGGAGAATTGTCCTCTGAGAAAGCTAAGTTTTCCTTTCTAGCTGTAAGTTACCTACATGCCATACTGGCAGAATTTGTTTGGAAAAGCACCCATTCATGTTCTCTCTGTATGACTACCCAGGTCCACCCTGCCAAACAGGTTATGATAAATACATCCTTTGCCAGATCCCTTCTGACTCCCCAGCACAGCTCATTAGCAACAATGAGATCATCCTTGTAGCAATAAGTATGCAGTTATAACCATCATTTGGGACCCAACTTTGATCTGTAGGCATCCACATCCAACACACAAGTGGTACAAATATCATGAGCTGTGCAACAGAGAAATCATCATCCATAAACCCAGTCCAATCTTCGGTCTACGCTGCACAAAAGGGCTTGGTAAACTATGCAAGCTTTACAGCTTATAAGCACTCCTGCATTATCTCACAGAAATAATGGATTGGAATAAATGAGTGGTCATTTGTTTCCACAAGGACATTTTATGCTCCAGTCTTGGAAACAGCATTTCCATATGTAGTAACTGGAATACTCCATATGCAGTTACTGCAAGTCATGCCTTTGTTTTGTGAAGACAAGCATATGAATAAACTTCCATACATTAAATGTACTAATTCTGAGACTTTGTACACAGATCTATATGCAGACAGACATCAGTAGCACTCACTCTCACACATGAGCCTGCTGAAGTATTAGGGCTTGTGGAGTAGTGGGCCAGAGATGTACAGATGAATCTTTTTGCCTATATGTGAATCAGTGCTTCCCAGAGATGTACAGATGAATCTTTTTGCCTATATGTGAATAACTGGATTATAGACCTACCACTGCCACTTGTCAAACACATATCCTTGGGCTGTTAGTGAATTACAGATTGGAGAAGAATACTTTTTAAATCTATCTTTCAGCCTGTTCCACAAAGAGGAGTGGTAGCAGTTGGGTTTTCTCCTGCTGGAAACTGAGTGGAGTCATAACAAACCACACAATCAGTTAAATGGGACAGTCTCTCGCTGTTTTGACTCTTCATGTTCCCTTATGTTTTACTAGCTTTACATTTTCCCAGCATGGGGCAAATGTTCCACTTCAGCAAGTCTCGTGTATCAGCATCCCCATGCTTCAAATTTTGATGAGCTTTAGTTCAAGTGCCCCCACCACCGTTTTGAAGTGTGGAGATGCTGATACGTGAGATTTGGGAGGCTGCTGGAGCACAGCAACTACCACACTCCAGCAGACTCAGTTAATCAAGTCTGCTCTGACATGCTGTAATCGCAACACATTGGAGCAGCCTCCACACTCATGTGCAGGCACCCTTATTACTGAATCAGCACAACTGCTACCCATGATAGGACAACTTGCTTCAGGCAGGGCCATAAAAGGAAATGTTCCAATCTGCTTCATTAAAAGAACAGGTGTCCAAACCTGTGACAAATCAAGGAAGCCCTTGGTTCTTGAAGGGGTGTAGGCTGTCATAGATCAGCATACTGTCATGTACTGGGATCTGCAACAAATCATTATGCAGACTTCTTCGCATTTATCCTTGACATACCCTCCACTGCCCGGGGAACTTACATTTCTTCTCCTCCTGGGGGAATGCATAGCTTCAGTTCCATTTTAAAGCCAGATGTTCAAAAGAATTATCACCCACTAGCATACTGAGCAGGATGCATTTTGAGCTCCCTTCATGCTCTCCTTCCATATACCAAGCCTACAACTCTCTTTATACTGTTTTCCTGGGAAGGACTGGGCTCTGAACAGCACCTCTCTGGCAACATGAAATTATTGCTGCCAGTGGAAGCAAATCAGTCTATACATCACTTATTAGCTGAGTGGCTTGTATCTATTTTCCCTCTATTTATGAAAATGCCCTGACAGTTGGCTGCTATCAGCACCAACCTGCACTAATAACTGTGGATAACAGGTGGAAGAAACTGTCAGTGACTAGAACTCAGGACAGGTAAAGGAGAAATTAATTCTGTTGCCTGCTGTCAATGGCTGAATTATGTTCTAAATGAGTATAAATCGGCTACTTACCCCGATACAAAAATCAGGCCTGAGGATGTACCCTCTCCCACCGGAAAGGAGCATTCAACAGCCAGTTCCATAGCAACCGGATAGACAGAAAATCCAAAGAACCCAAACAGCGAGCAGCTCAAAGCCAAAAGAATAGTCTGATTTCTGAAATTTGTCATCTGCAGTCAGAGATACAATACCAAAGCCTTAGTGTTAAGCCAATCTACATGGTCAGTTTCCACAGTAATTCAACGTGACACCCAGTACACACCATTACTGGTATATACTTCCTCTTTCTTCCACTAAAAAATCATTCCTCTTTCTTTTCATGCTTTCAAACAGCTATTCACGCCCCACTATAGTGGAGCTGAGTGAATAATTAGGTTAGGGAATTAATAGTTTTGTTTTTCTAATGTTTGAATCCCTCCTGGCTGAGCAAGCACCATGGAAAGGCAGGCTACTGTTTTACATAGGGGCAACCTCAGCCATAATTTGGTTCAGCCTCCAGAGATTTCTGAAAACTCCTAAGTTTGGTTCCAAAACAGGAAGTTGGGCACGTAAGTGTCCACTAAAATAAAACTTAATTTCTTAAATATTTACAGGCCTGTGGCCTTGAGGCTATTACAGAAAGTTGTAAAAATGGTCCCATAAATTGTACTGGTCAATTCACTTCATGAAACCCTGACCTCAGCAGAGTTAGTGGTACAGAGAAAAGCACTGTCCAGCCAATAAAATAAAATCTAAATTGATAAGTCTGACGGCTCTGTGTGCTACCACCACCTTTCTCATCTCATGTTCAGTGCTAACAAACCTCATTCCATTTTCCAAAGTAGTGGCATTACTGCTGAATACAAGATTCTGCCAATTGGCGTGCTAGGAGGAAACTTGTGGCCTGTCAACAGCCAGAATGCTCCCATTTCCCTAGTTATACTGGTTTATGGGATCTAGGAAGGTACTGAGGTGTCAAGCACATGAATAGACTGCGCATCCACAATCCATGTTCATAACTGTTCAATCATCAAATTGATTTGTCCAGCATTTTTTTTCAGATGGATTAGTTTTGTCTTCAATGTGAGTTTAGCAAAACATTGGAAGGAGTTTGCCTGTTTCTTCCAAATCAGCATCATTTACATTCTGTCACTCCGTAAATACAGATTTGGGCTGAAGTGAATGCACACATTAATTAACATTAATGCTGAAATATAGTGACCTGGGAGATCTTGGTTTTAATTTATAGCTCTAACTCAGACTATTTATATCACCTTGGAGATGTACTTAAATCTTTATGCTTCTATTTTTTATTCTTTTAAAAGTAGGGTTAAAGATATACCTTTTAAGAGACTATTGTGAGGTGTAATTCGTTCATATTTGTAAGGTGAGCTACATTTCATGAGACAGAAGTGTGAACTACTAGTTTATCCAGGAGCAAAAGCTTGGCAGCTCTGGTAACCAGTAAACATGGCCATTCTGTGGGCCTGATCCCAGCTAGTTTCACTTGACAGTGCTGTGTTCTATTTCCCACTGGGTATTCTCACTTTCATAAAGCTCTGTAATCAAGTTTCAGCAGCTTTCCTGTGCGGGGTCTAGTGAACTACCAGGAAACCCTCACTAATGTAGTTCAGGGTACAAACTGATTACTGAATAGGCTCAGCAAAAGATTACCCCCAGCACTGGCCTCTTCATCAAGTTTAGACTTTTGTTTGTTTGTTTTTTACAGGGTATGTCCTATCTTCCTGCATCATCTGGTATTAGCCACCATCACAGTCAGGGAAAAGGAATGGGTATGTTTAGGATGTTCCATTACAGAATTTTTTAAATTAATATTATGTAGTAATCTAATGCTGTATACTCTCAAAGAGCTACCACAGCATTAGCTAAGGCTCATAATCTACCTCATCCAGTGGAATATTAGTATGAGTTATTCCCAGATGGAGGGAAATAAAGCAGATTGTACAATGCTGTAGGTTGTAAAATGAATGTAAGGGTAGAAACAATGTTCATGAAAATGCTTCTGTCAGTAAGGAACCATCTCCACCTGTGGTAACAAGGAATATAAAGCTACTACAAATACCATGTTACATAAAGAAACTAAATAGCTGAATAAGTCATTTGGAGTTTGTGTAATTTATCAGGTAATGATAAAAAACAGGCTTTAATGATATCTCTTTGAAAATATGATAAAGTGTGAAAATGAACTTACCACTGCAAATACGATGCTGGCTAATGCAGCCAGACCGAAACAGATTTTGGTAGTTTCTATAAATCTTCTTGATCTGTCAACATATAGTCCCAGGAGAAAAGCACCAAGTAAACCAAACACAATGAACAATGCACCATTCAGGCCTGCAAAGAACTATAGCACAGAAGAAATTAATGACTGGCCAATTAGATTTGGAAGCTGAGATTTTTTTCAATATTACTGACATAAGCAACATAAGTATCTGTTATAAACACAAGGCATTTGTTTGTTTGATAAGTTTTTTGCACTGTACTTATCACAATTCCTGAACACTTCACTGGATGCACACCTAGAATAGTAAGAAATATCAAAAGGAAGAGTTCAGATTCCACTGTGAGGGTGACTGAGTAAGACAGCAGCCTGGATAAATGGATCTGTGCTACAGTCTGATCAATTTTACCTTGACATACTTGAGATAACAGAACCCCTGGAGAATAAAGCAGTCACCACAAAATAAATGTGCCTAATTTGACTGGCAGTGGCATGCAAAGATATCTAAGCTAGCTCTGAATCCGGGCTATCCTACTTCCAACTGGCCAGAGTCTGCAAACCCCATGGAGATCCCTCCACCACTGCATGCCCATGGTCTCCCTACTAATACATTGTGTGCCCATGTGAGCAACACATCCCATACTGCATTGCATGCCTCCTCCACTGCACCATAACCCTGTGATCACCCCCTGACTTCTCCATTATCCCCATGGCACTGTTTGCCTGCAACCCCTTGCCCCCACTGTGTCCAAGGAGGCTTTGCACTATGTGCCTACGATCATCCCCGGACCAACAGCCCCACCTCTACTGCACCGTATGCCCACAGGTCTGGAGAACAAGACCAGAGGAAAGATTGAAAAACTAGAATGATTTAATCTGGAATTGAATCTGTATTTGATTACAGTCTTCAAATAAAAAAAAAAAGAGGAAGGTGATAATTTACTTTTCTGTGTCCACAGGGGTTGCAACAGGAAGTAATAAGATTAAACTGCAACTTCTCTTTAGCAGGGTATTTTCACATCTCTACTGTTACATCTGGCACTCCAGGGTGTCGAACCCCACAGTTTGCTGCAAGCTGTGAAAGAGCCCTACATGCACCTTGATACCAGACTGCTGCCAGTTATATATTCATGGTGCAGGATATTATAATATAGCCTTCTTGGAGGAGGTGACTGATATTCTGGATCTTGTTGAGAAAGATGGAAAACAGTAGATAAAAACACAGATGATGGCTTTGACTCATTACAATCTACCTTCTATCTTTTCTAAACTCTCTGCATTCCACAGGTAATAACAATCCTTTTCCCTTTTGAATGGTCTTTTTCTTCTGTTAGGTTATCCATTCAACTGTTTCTTTTGTTTCTTAAGTTAGTTCTGATCATTTTTCTTTGCCCCTTCTTCACAACCATCCTCCATTTTTAAGCAAATGTTTTCATTTACCTGGAGTTAAAGCACAAACCATTTTTCCCTCTGCTATTTAACTTAATCTGTGTCAACACCATGATGAGTGCCACCTGGAGTTACTATCTGAAGGTTAAGAACACCTGATCTGGGAACACTTTTTAAAGCTTAAAGACCATCCTGAGAGTAGTCAGATGCTTGAAAGAAATGCAACAAATAATATCTGTACATGTTTCCTGGGCACAGCAAAAAGGGCAGGGAATGAGGTGGAGGAAACATCCAGGAGCCCATGTCTGCTGTGGATGTAGGCTAAGGTTTTCCAGTGTGCACAGCCTTGAAGGAAAGAATTGTACTTATGACCTTCATGTGCAGCTTAATGGAAAGCCCAAGCATGATTCAGAAGGGCTGACATAATGCGGCTAATGGATGAGAGTTTGCTGTGGCAGCAGCTTTTTGTACAGGCTCAAGCACAAAGTTACTGCCCATGCAACATAAGAAAGCAGTCTGAGGTCATTTAGGTGAGACAGGACCAGGGTAAGGGCAAGCCATCGTGATAACATGACGGTGAGTTGGGCACTTCAGTTATGTAGGAAGAAAAATGTAACAGGGTTTGAGTAAGCTCTGGGCATGAAAGAAGAAATCTTAGAGAACTCCCTCCTTGAGTTGCTCTGGAGATCATATCCTGGGCAAAGGGAAGAGCAAGAACTTTGTAGTAATGCTGTGTTAGGCTAGAAATAGATATCACCAAATGAGGAGGATCAGCTGGGCCACAATTTGTTGCAACATAGCTGATCTGCTTCATTTGGTGAAACACATGTTGCCCCCTGTTCCATCCCCTGATGGCTTTCCCCACTCACCCAGATCTGCTCGTGGGATCTCCAGGGAAGGTCTGGGTAAGCAGAGAAAGCCCAACCTTCCCCACTCACTGAGTAAGTGGGTCCTCAGTAGATGCAGATCACCAGGGATGCCCCAGGTACCATGCCTGCACACCAGGACCCATGCAGGCTTTCCCCACTTATGAAGACTGCTTATGGAGATCAGGGGCAGGTCTCTGTCAGTGGTGAACCTCCACTGTCTACTTTCAGAAAGGTGTCAGAATATTCCTCAGAGTGCCTCCCTATAAGCAAGGTAATCCCAGGAAGGTGCTCCAAGAGCTTGAGGGGCCCTCAAACCATCAGAACAAGTACCCAGGGTGACTGGAGAATGCAGGTAGTTCAGGTTGCTTGCACTCTTCTGCCACAAAGCTAATGGATATCTGCTGCAATAAGTGGCAGAATCTATTACTAATTTTTGTTATCCCATTGATTTTCCTCTGATGTAGCATGACAAAGGTAGCAATGTCAATTTGCTCACCATTTGTGCCACCATAAAAAGTTTTATGGTGGCACAAATGAGATGTCAGACATGGTCTGTTTGTACCCTCTGTGACTGATGACCTTCCAGACTGGTTAGGACCCCTCTTGTGGCTTGTTCTCTGGTGGAATATATATTGTGGTGTCATAAAGTATAAGCTACATGTGAATTTATCTGTGCACATGAGTTTAGCCAGGAATACTTATGAAAACAAAGGGATCAGTTTGTTTTGTTTTCAGCTTCTTGTTCCATCCAGTCTCTCAGCTTGAGCATTTGAGACTAGCTTACAGATGCATGTAGTTATGACACCCCATGGGAAGGAACCCAAAGTCTTTATTAAGTAAAATCCAGTGAAAGAAGTATTTAATTTACAAGCACTAATGTAGCTGAGGACACTAATTAAACTGCAGATAATCTAGAATATTGATAGAATATAAAGATCCATAAAAAATAAGGGATCTCAAAATGTCCTTAGTCCAAACCCCTGCTCAGGGCTGGATTACTTCTGTATAAGCCATCTCAGACAAATGTTTGTCTAGACAAACATCTCCATTTAAAAACTTTCAGTGATGGAGCTATCAGAGCCTCTTATAGGCAATCTGTTCCAGTAGTTAAGCAATGTAACAAAGTTTTAATACTCAGTCTAATTTTCCCTTGTTGAAATTTAAGAATATTGCTATCCTGTTCCCTGCAGCCACAATTTATCACCATACAGTGCTTTAAAATCTTGCAGTCCTGCCCTATATGTCCTATCCAGATATTAAACAGATTTGGTGTTTGTCATTTATTAAATATTAAGAAAAACAATAAAATAATATTCATCTCACTTTGTGTAGTCAGTAACAGATCATTTTAACTGTATAACAAGTAATGTTCAGCAACTAGAAAGGACTTACATTTGAATACCCCTTTACACAGAGGATCTGTTCCAAAAGAGCTGAAAAGCAGGTGAAAATCCCAATCCCAGCTCCAAAACAGATTGCCAGGATGATGTATGGTTTATTTTTCATAAGCTGCAAATGTAAAAGTATTGGTTAAAACAAATGGAAAGGAAACTAGCAAAAGAACCTGTACCAGGTTCCTGGCCCTACTCTAGTTCAGGAAACAGTGGGTGTGTCTATCTGAGATGCTTTACTATGCATTAGACTAATCTAATGCGCAGTACAGCATCATTATCTACATGTGCGCAGCAATTACTGCACAGTATATTTATCTAATGAGCCATTTCCGAGTACCTGTAGATACAGGTACTAGAAAAACAGTGCACTAACTAATGTGCCATACCATTCGTGTAGATGCTGCCCCAGAGCAAACTGCTCCCCATCAGCCTAGGCAGCAAGAGGCCACAGGGGGCAGGGAGAGCTGTCTCAGTTCGGTGAGACACTTTCTTCCAGCCACATGGAGATTGGGATGGGTGCTGATCTCCAAGTGGCTGGGAGCCAGCTGCCTGGCAGCCAGGACAGCTCTCCCTGCCCTGTGGAGATCGGGACGCATCCCAGTCTCCATGTGGCTAGGAAGCAGTTGCCAACCCAGGCAGAACACCCCTCCCCCCAAAAAGCTTGGGGCCAACCCAATCTCCCCCCTGACTGGGACAGAGCTGCTTGCCAAGCTGAGATAGTTCCCCACTGCCCTCTGGAGCGTGGGGCTAAGCCCCTGTGCCCTCTGCCAGCCAGGGGTATGGAGCACCAGCAAGGAACCTGGAGCTCCCCCTGGCTACTGCAGGGGGGTAGAACAGGACAGGAGCAGCCCTGGATTGGGCTCTTCCTATTGGGCTCAATTTGCTCCTGACAGGGGCACACACAGATGTGCAGCAGGGAATGCTTTTAATAAGCCTGAATTTTTTTGCACAGAAAATTCAGGTGCATTAATTGCACATGTAGATGCACCAAGTATTATTGTGAGAGTTAACCCATTAAAGATAGATGCAGTTATACATTTTAGAAACAGCTTGCTAAGGCATCAAAGTTTGCTCTTTTTAAGGTAGTTTAGTGGGTCCCTTAAATCCTAAGCAAAGCCAGTCAGAGAATGAATGAAATATGGACTGCATTGAACAAAAGGGCTAGTGAACAGGGCTCTTCAGTGCCACTGTGTTTCTTGGGTCCCTGGCAGCCATTCACGTAATCATGTGACTTGATCTGAAGAATTTTATTCCAGATTCCAACAATCATGTATCTTTCCAGGCCAGTTCTAAACATCTCCTTTTATACCAGTGAGTAAATCCAGTTTATCTGTAAGGTTTTTCCAAGAAGGGGTCAGCTCTCATTCAGAGACTGTAGTCCCAGTAATGGGGACCCCTCCAGGGAGTAATATCCATATTCTGAGGAGTGTACAGAAATAATAGCTGTTGTGATCATGCTTTATACAACAAGTTCTGGAGGGGAAAAAATGACTGAGCTGGTGGGTAGGGATATTTTGCTTTGTGCGGAAGTACTTGATGACCACCTGCCTGAGATTGTTAGCATGGATCCCAGTCCAAGCAGTGATGTGCTAGACTGTGTGCTCCCATATCCACATACTTAGTCTGCTCCCAGTTAGCTCCAGCCTTTGGTGAGAAAGAGATTCTGAAGTAATTTTGATAGCAAACATCAGCACAGCCCTTTTCCTGCTGACCAGTAACCACAGCAGCTGTATTCCTTAAGGTGACATTATGGAAGCCAGATGGCACATTTGACCATGGAGTAAAATTTACTGTGCTTTACTATACACTTACCATTTTCAAGCCTGTGAAAAATGGCTGGGAGGTAGAATTTGTAGCACTTGCTGATGGTGGAGTTGGAGGGACCTTGTCATGTATACCAACTACTGCTAGTATGCAGGCTACTACTGCAGGAATGGCATAAATTCCAAGCTAAAAGCCCAAAGTAGAGTTATATAAATAGTTCATCCAACATCAATGTTATTGAGTATACTACATTGTAATGAATCCAAAAGACACTTAATACTAATTAATCAGCTTTCATTACCATTATTGGGATATCCTTTCCTTCAGACACAAGTGCAGGTGACACCAAGTTAGCTATAAGCATGCCCAAGGGATTGGCTAGATTGAAATAAAAAGAGACAGTTCTATTTTTGTATATAATAGAAAAATGCACATTTATAAAAGTGTAATAAGCCATCCAATTCAGTAGCAAGTACACAATATCCTCAGTTTAAGTATACCCATGGCTGGGCAAGGTCAGAAAAAAGACATCAATAAAGTTACAGCTGGAGGGCAAAGTTCCAAAAAACGTTTTATCACCTCAAAATTTTCTCAAGTCCATCTTTCTTAGCTGGTTTAAAATGTGTGATACCAAGCCTTTTTCCCCCCCCATTCTCTTTCAATGCTGCCCCAGTAAGTGATTTACTGAAAAAAACAGAAATTAAAGAGGGATAATGCTAGTTGTCAGTTCAGTTGTTTTCCAGCAGCACAGTTAGCAATACAATTTCTCTGAAGAGATGTTCTTCGTCCAAGTGCAGGTGAAATATAGCATATTACAATACCAGCTGAAATACTCTTTCATATACTCTCATATTACAACATATTGTTTTTACAGCCATCAGCACTAACTGAATATCTTATTCTTGGAACTGTTTTGAATTCATCTCACAAGGCACATGCAGACAAGCCCACAGGTGCTTCTTGCAGCATCTCAAACCCCTTTGAGACACTGCAAGAGGCATGTGCAGGAACGAGAAAATGTTCCTTGCACTGCAAGTTTGCAGCATGGGTGCAAAATTAGACTCCTGGATATCTAGGGGTCAAAAAACCCCGCAGGAAAAAAAAAGCAGGGTGACTGTGCCCTGAGGCAACTGGAGGCTGAGTCCTCCATAGAGATGCTCTGGCTGCCAGAGCATCTCTGTGGTTAGCCCTTGCCCTGGTGCTGAAGCATGTTGCCTGCCCATGAGGCAGCAGCAGGGAGCTGGACCCAGGCTCCACTGCCAGTAAGTAAGGAGTCTTGGGGCTGGAGGAGGGGGGAGGGGACCATAGGGGGG
>NW_017728950.1:20100326-20102215 GCF_001723895.1 Crocodylus porosus | reverse complement strand
GGGGTTAGGGCCAGGTGGGGCAGCAATTGGGGGTCTGGGATGGGGCATGTGGGCCTTGCAAGTGGGGTGGTAGCCCCTGTGGGGGCCACTTGGCTCCTGTTGGGTGGCTCTACCCCTTGTGTGGGGGCTGTTGGGGGCCCATACCCCTTGTCTGGAGGTTGAACACTCTGTTGGGGGGCATACCCCTTGTGTGGGGGCTGAATCTCCTGTTGGGGGCCTGTACCCCTTGTTTTGGGGTTGAATCCCCTGTTGGGGGGGCATACCCCTTGTGTGGGGGTTGAACCCCCTGTTGGGGGGTCCAAACCCCTTGTGTGGGGGCCATTGCCCTGTGGGAGTGCAGCAAAACATATTCATGAATTCATGAAACATGTATTTAGAGTCATGTATTCACTTTATTATTATGATAAGAGACTTACTTTAACACTGTAGATATATCAATAAAACATTGTTCAACTGATCGCTGTCTCGGTCTTGCTCTCTGTCTTTATAGTGGTCTTATGTTTTACTTGTGGAGAAACATGGATGTGGGGGTATTTTACAGGCTGACTTTGGGATTTTTTTTATCAGGGATTTTTCAGTTTTCCAATAGGGAACACCAGAATTCCTGCTAGGGAGGCCAGTGGCAGGACCCTGCCTGCTCAGAGCTTGTACCTTGGACCCATCTGGCTGTGGCTGACCTCCTGGCCAAATGGGGCCAGGAGGACATGCTTTGACACTTCAAAGCAGGCCACCACACCCGGAACATCTTCAGGGTGATAGCTGCCCAAATGGCCGGGTGGGGGGCACAAATGGCAGTAGTGCTGCACAAAGGCCAACCCTGCAACCACAGTCCACTGGCAGCTGGCCCAGAGGGGCAGATACCTATTCTGGCTCTGCGGTCCCCTTCTGAGTCTGGCAGGTGCACAGCAGGTCACAGCCAGGCAGCATCCCCAACTGCCAGACTGCTGCAATGGGTAGAGGGTGCAGGGAACTCTCAGGGCTGCTTCAGCAGTCCAGCTGGCACAGGAGTAGTGTCCCCAAGTACCAATTGGCTGGGGCCCAGAAGCTCCTGAGAACTAGTAGCCCTGAGCTACTTGCCAGGGCAGCTTTTTATACTGCTGGGGCCAGGACAGGTCAGCTTTTTATACTGCTGGGCACAGCATAGATGCTGGCTCCGGGCTCTAGCTCCCCCTGGCTGAAGATCCAGGAGGATCCAGGCAGGGTTATTTTGCCCCAAGTGGCACAATTTGCTCCACAACAAAGTACATGTCCAAGCACATGCACTGAAGCAAAAAGCCCCAGCTCAAATTTGCACCGCTTCTATTTGAGCTGCTGCAAGTGCACGTGCTTGCATGTGTGGACATGCCCACATAATCTTCTAATGCAGTTATCCAGAACTTTAAATCAGAATTAGCAGATGTAAACAAAAAAATTTTTAAAAAGTCTTTCATGGTAAACCAACTATGGATTCCCATAAGCAGCTTACAGAAGATCCAGAGAATCTGAACTATATCTGGTTTTTGGTTTAAACCTTTTTTTCATGAACACAGTGGATTCTGTTAAAAAAAATCTACCTGGGACAACTGCTAAGTCAATAGAAACAGCAGGTGTAAAAAAATAAAATTAGCTGGCCATATCCATTGTGTCTATATGATGCACTTAGGACACAATTGCTTTGCTTTGTGCACCTCAATGGCAGTTTTCCAGTCATTTCATAGAATTCATAGACATTAGGGCTGGAAGGGACCTCAGAAGATCATTGAGTCCAGCCTCACACCCGATGGGCAGGAAGTCAGCTGGAGTCATAGGATCCCGGCAAGATAAGCATCCAATTTGCTCTTGAAGGTGTTCAGTGTAGGTGCTTGAACCACATCTGATGGCAGGCTGTTCCAGACCTTGGGGGCTCAGAC
>NW_017728950.1:20072445-20100226 GCF_001723895.1 Crocodylus porosus | reverse complement strand
CATGCCAGAGGCTGGGCTATGATGCTCGCCAGCTCCTTGAGTACCCTGGGGTGTAGATTGTCAGGGCCAGCTGACTTGAAGGTATCCAGCTTCTTAAGGTGTTCCTTCACAAGGTCAGCATTAACGGAGGACAGGGGATCTCCCTCACCTGGACCTCATGCAAGTGGCCTATTGTGCTCTTACACAGTAGGTGCATCTACACAAGATGCTTTTGCTAGTAGTGATGCACACAGGTGCTAGAAAAATAGCACATTAAGCTAATGCACATTAGCACAGATGTAGATGCTGGCCAGAAGCAAATTGTTCCCAGTCAGCCCACAAAGCAAGGGGCCACACTCCTGGCTGGCTAAGCCCTGGGCTCCAAGGGGAGAGGGGGAGCTGTCCCTGCCTCTAGGGGCAGCTCCTAGCCCCACAGAGCTTGGGGTTAGCTGCAGCTGGTGTTCCCAGGAGAAATATGCGCAGGTCCAAGCCACCAGTTGGAGAGGCAGGACCATGACACCCATACTGTGTCCATCCTTTCTTCCTCTAGGAGCTGCGATTTCCCTTGGGAGCTGTGATTGCAGTGGCAGTGGGGCCCAGAGCTTCCCTGCAGACCAGCACCTACCCTCTGGCTGCAGGGCATGCACCACAGGGACCACAATCCGCACTTCAGTGCAAGGGAACTCCTGGGACACAATGGGCTTCATCTCTCCACAAAAGGTAAGAAACTCTTTTCTTACAGATTGGCTGATCTCCTATGTCGGACTTTAAACTAAGTACACCGGGGGACGGAGAGGCAGGAGATGGAGTACAGCTCCTGCTCAGTCAGGCTGGCTTTGCAGCTTCCCCACCCCAAAACAGTGGAGAAAGCAGCAGGGGCATTCAGGGGAAGGGAGAAGGAAAAGGGCGTGCCTTTGAGCAGGAAGGGAAAGGAAGAAGGATTTTCATCTGCTCTAGGGACTTTAAGAAGGCCCCAGAGGCTCCCATAGCATAATCTGCTCAGTCTGGTGGGGACAGAGAAAGCTGGAAGCAGAGGATGCAGCCCCCTACAATGTGGGTTGCTGCTCCTGCACCCCCTTCTGGAAAATCTTGCATCTGCCCCTGGGTAACTCAGTGTGCCAACCCTGTAGCTCCAGAAACTGGTGCAAGAAGCAAGGGGGAGTTCCCACTTCTTTACAGAAAATCATAGGGGTTAGGGTTACAAGCCAACAGGCCAAAGAGGGTGAACAGGTAAAACATAAAGAAACATTAACCCGGTGGTAACATACACTCAGCATCTTAATTCCCACCCCCCCACCCCCCACATATCTCCAGAGGTGCCCCCAAACATGACTTTAGTCCCTAGAGCACTCAAACAGCAGCCTGCAGCTGTCCCCAAGTCTGAGTTAATAGATTTTCTCACCTATCACACATACCCCGTTTACAGGAAGTCAGAAAGAAGGGAAAAAAAGATTTTTCCACAATTATGGCTGCATAGAGCAGGAATATACCCTTCAGCTCAATCACCCTCCCTTTCCCGCTCAAGAAAGCTATAGTTTTAACACTATCACAGCTAAATCGTTGGCAGCTGTTGGTCTCTCAACTAAAGGCTGAAACTGTAGCTGCTGTTGACGACTGGACTTCATAGGCAGATTTAAGACTTTGAAAAGAGCTAAAAAGACTCTTCTGGGCTCTTCAGGAGAAAGACAAGGAATAGCTAAAAGTAAAATTGCCAAGAAAAGGCTAGTTTGATTAGTGGAACATCAAGACCATTAAAAAGAAGAATGGGTCATTAACGCCTGTAGAATGAGTAGAATTTAGCAGAAAATCGGGTAGATTATAATAATCCATGAAGTCACTTGACTTTTTCAGTGCCCTCTGAACAGAAGTGCCACTGGTACTGGTGGGCAGTTTGTTGTAAACTCTGGGTGGGGAAGAAATCAAAGTAGTGTATAACTGCAACCCCATCCCAGATTTGCCCGTGCAAGACTTTGCACCTCCTTCCATGTAGCTGCTCGAGGGAAGAGAAGGAAAAAAAAGCAGCAGCTGTCTTACAGTGTCTCCATGTTTCTATTCTTGGTGAAAAAAATCAGCTTTCCCACTTAAGACATGCACCCCCAATTTTGGAAGGCTATTTTTTGGGAAAAACATGAGTGTGGTATGCAAGCAACTATGGTATTTCTAAAAATTTTCCTTGATAACAAATAATAATTTTTGCTCTTACAGTTACTAACGTATATTGATACGTAGCTAAAAACTGTTTTTGCTAATACAGTAAAGCCCAGATACTTCACAGGGCTTAGTTTCTAACCTCTCCTACAAAGATGAGGGTTTGCAAAGTACGCAGGGATACGCGGCACCAGAGCAAACAACTGCATGGAACCACTGAGGTGCTTCAGCTGTCTTCCAAGGCTTTAACTTAAAGGAGCAGAGCTTCTCCAGTTACCCGCACAGGATTGCTGATAAGATCCAGCTGAGTTAAGACATAGTGCCCTTAGAAATAAAAATGGCAGCACATGGGTGAGTGTCTTGTACTCAGTTCTACAACCATTGTAAATAAATCAGGTTGCAAATCACCCCGATACAAATTATCTTCCACTGTAGCTAGAATTAGTTATTAAAGTAATAAATGAGGAATGTTATGTCAGCATTAACTCAATCCATGTTTCTAATTCTTTAAAACAGGCAACTACATTTTCTAACTCCATGAAGTGTGGCAGAACCTGTACATTCAGTGTAAAATCTTTTTCATTCTGTTGTCAGTCTGGCAGTGTAGTAGGTGGCATCCACCTTCTAGGAAACTGGAGAACTCTGTTTATGAGACATGATTTAAACAGGGGCAGCATTGGTTTCTGCACACTTCTCCTATCTCAAAATTTCTCATAGTTTCATTACTATGCTCAGCTGATATTTAGCCAAAAGCAGATGGCTGGTATCAGTTTGGATTGGGATACACTCCTGCTACGGTTGGATCACAAGAGCAGACATCAGATTTGGTAACCTACCAGGGCAACCACCAACCTGTAATATGTTTAGAGGAGGCACAGCCATCTGGAGGCTTAGGCAGAACTGCAGAATCATAGAAGTAGGTCTAGAAGGAACCTCTAGTCCAAACCCCTACTTGAGGCAGGATCATCCCTATCCAAGCCATCCCATACAAGTCCTTGTCTAACTTATTCCTAAAACTACCCAATCAACTCTGTTGTACAAGGCATATTGCCCCAAGACACACAAAGCACCCTAACCTGCCACAGGTAAAGCAGGTGGACATCAGTGGTCAGTGTGCTGCTGCTGTTAAAATGCACTTGAGAGAACCAAGGAAAGGCCAGTGAACAGGGACTGCAAACAGGGGGGCAGTCTGCAGGCAGCTGCTGGAGGCAAGAGCAGGGAGGAAGGAGGAGAGAAGCCAGGCCAGGCACTAGATCCTGCCCAGGAAAGGTAAGTGATCCAGCTGCCTGTACCTTTGGTTTAACTGACTGTTTGTTTGTTTGGGGAGGACTGTGCTCTGAGAAGCTGGGATGAGTACTGACTGCTGAGTGAGTGCTGATTGCTGTGGGATTGCTGACTGCTGTGTGATTGCTGCCTGGCGTGAGTCAGCCCAGGCCCAGAAGGTTATAAAAGGAGACTCCCCAGGTGACTAGGGAGCCAGTGAACATGGACTGCCAATAGAGGAGCAGTTCACAGGCCAGTTCATGGGCAGGAGTACATGGGAGCTTCTTACAGAGACTTCAGGTAAGTGAATGAGGATGGCGCTACTATGGGGGTGGTGACATGGAGCGCAGCCAGGGCCCCTGCCCTGCTGCTGCCTCGGGCCCGGAGCTGCTGTGAGGCCTCCACCCATACAGGCCTCTTGTATTGGTCGGCAGTGCCCTGGACCCCTATCTGCGGTTGTTGCCTGGTGGTACCTCTGAGGCCTGGAGGTAGCATGGGAGCTGGGGGTTCCCTTGCCTGTCCCACATGTGGGACAGGCACATGTCCCTGGATTGAGGCCCTGGAGGGGCAGGTGAGGGAACTCCAGCCAGAGGTGAGCGGGCTGCTGGGGCTCAGGGCTGAAGAGGATGAGATTGATGGATACTTTCATTTTCTGCAGTACCAGACACCTGGAGCAGAGAGATCACAGGAGAGTCCCAGGACAGCTGAATGGAGGATTGTCACTTCCAGAGCTAGACAGCGTGCTGTTGTGACTGCTTCCCCACTGCAACTGGGGAACAGCCAAGAAGCCCTGGCAGCACTGGAGGATGATGCAGCAGAGGAAGCCGCAGGGGAAGACACGTCTGAAACGAACACCAGGCAGGTTGAGCAACAACTGAGTGGCCAGAGGAAGAAACGCCAGGTCATCATGGTGGGTGATTCCCTCCTGAGAAGCACAGAGGGGCCTATCTGTTGACCAGATCCCATGGCACAAGAGGTTTGCTGCCTACCCGAAGCCAGGATCCAGGACATCACGGCGAGGATTCCCAATCTCATCCAGCCCTCTGATTGCTATTCCATGGTCCTCATCCATGTGGGCACAAATGATGTGGCCAGGAGTAGTCCAGACTGCGTCATGAGTGACTACAGGGCTCTGGAGGCCAGGCTTAGGAAGTCAGGGGCACATGTGGTCTTCTCATCCATCCTTCCAGTCAGCAGTCACTGTCAGCATCAGGGAAGTCAACCTGCGGCTCCAGAGTTGGTGTCATCATGCAGGGTTTGGCTGCTACAAGCACGATCCACACTTTCATGAGAGGGGCATCATGGGATGATATGGTCTTCATTGCTCTTTTAAAGATAAGAGTCTTTTCTCTTATAGGTTGGCTGATCTCCTCCAAAGGGCTTTAAACTAGGTTCATCAAGGGATGGGGAAGTAGACGATAAGGAGAACCTAGGATCAGCGAACCACAAGCAATGCACTAGATTAGTCTAGCTAAGCACTAAGGGGCCCGACAGACATCAGAAAAAGGGGTACCAAGGGCACCCATCAGGGGGCTTAAATGTCTTTACACTAATGCTAGGGGCATGGTGAACAAGCAAGAGAAACTTGCACTCCTGCTTGCAAGCAACAACTTTGACCTGGTTGGATTAACTGAAACCTGGTGGGACTCTAATCACAACTGGGCAGTAGGCATTGAGGGTTACAGGTTGTACAAACAGGATAGAGCAGGGAAAAATGGGGGGAGGTGTTTCTCTCTATGTTAAGGAACAATATACATCCTCTATAATCAAGATGGAATCAGAAGAGGGTCAAACCAAGGTACTGTGGGTCAGGATACAATGGGGGTAGGGGGAAAGGGACTTGGTAGTGGAGGTCTACTATAAACAGCTACACTGGGAGGATGAGCTAGACCTAGAATTCTCCAGACAGCTCTCAGAGGCCGTACAGTTGAGAGATATGGTTGTCATGGATGACCTAAGTACCCTGACATCTGCTGGGAGGAGCAGTCAGCCAAATCTAAACGCTCACGTAGGTTAACCTGCATATCGGACCTCCACCTAACACAGGAGGTATACGATCACACTAGGGGAAATGCCTTGCTGGACTTGGTGTTAGCTACAGGGGATGACTTGGTGGGGAATCTGCAGATACAAGGTAACCCAGGGGATAGTGACCATCAATTGACTGAATTCACAATCCAGCGAAGGGTGGGTAAACTAACCAGCAGGGCTGAAGTGCTAGACTTCAGAAAGGCTAACTTCAGTGTGCTCAGGAGATTAGTTAGTGAGGCATTAAAGCTCAAGAGCATTGGCAAAATGGGAGTCCAGGAAGGGTGATCATTCCTTAAGGGAGTGATCCTATGGGTGCAGGAGACAATCCCATTGTGCATAAAAGGGGGCAAATGGGCCAAGAAGCCCTCTTGGCTGAACAGGGAATCCAGAAAAGCCTAAGGGAAAAGAAAAAGGTATACAGACTGTGGAAACAGGGAGTAGCTAGCAAGGAGGAGTATACCTCCCTGGCTCACACTTGCAGGGAATCAGGAAGGCCAAAGCAGGATTAGAACTTAGGCTGGTGACAAAAATTAAGGACAACAAAAAGTCCTTCTTCAGGTATATAGGGATCAAAAGGAAGGTGCAGGACAGCATGGGACCCCTACAAGACAAAGTAGGGCAATTGGTGACAGAAAGGGGGGACAAAGCTAAGCTCTTCAATGAGTTCTTTTCATCTGTATTCCTAGACACAGACCAAGACAAATCTCCCAATTAGATCATAGATAGACACAGGAGGGACACCAGCCCACCAAGTTAGCACAGACTTAGTGAAAGGGCACTTGTGGGGGCTGGATGTGTTCAAATCAGCGGGCCCAGATGAACTTCATCCAAGGCTGCTGAAGGAATTGACCAGTGTCATAGCACAGCCACTGGCACAGCTGTTCGAGCACTCATGGTGCTCTGGTCAGGTCCTAGAGAACTGGAAAAGGGTCAGTGTGGTCCCTATTTTCAAGAAGGGGAGGAGGGACGAACCAGGAAACTATAGGCCAGTTGTTCTCACCTCTATCTTTGGGAAAACTCTGGAAAAAATCATTAAGGATCACATTTGTGAGAGCCCAGCAGGGGAAATAATGCCAAAAGGAAAACAGCATGGATGCACTGCAGGTAGATCCTGCCCAACTAACCTTGTTCCTTTTTATGACCAGGTCACAAAACGCTTAGATGCAGGAGTCAAGGTAGATGTCATCTACCTGAACTTTAAGAAGGCCTTTGATACAGTATTGCATTCTGTTCTCACAAATAAACTGACAGGCTGTGATGTAGATGATTACATGGTCAGGTGGGTGGCAAATTGGCTTAGGGGTCTCACCCAGAGAGTGGTGGTGATTGGGTTGATATCGACCTGGAAAGATGTGAGCAGTGGAGTCCCGCAAGGCTCAGTTCTTGGACTGATGCTATTCAATGTCTTCATCAGTGACTTGGACGAGGGAGTAGAGAGCACCCTGTCCAAGTTCGCAGATGATACCAAATTATGAGGCAAAATTAACACAGTAGAGGATAGGGAACATATCCAGGCAGATTGGGACAGGTTGGGAAAATGGGCAGAAGGAAATAGGATGCAGCTCAACAAATACAAGTGCAAAGTGCTGCACCTGGGCAAAAAGAATCACCAACACATTTATAGGCTGAGGGATGACCTTCTCAGCAGCACAGCAGTGGAACGGGATCTTGGGAGTTATAGCTGACTCCAAGATGAACATGAGTTGTCAATGTGACAAAGTGATCAACAAGGCTAACTACACTTTATCATGCATTAGCAGACGCATGACGAACAGGTCCAGGGAGGTGATGTTCCCCTCTATGCAGCACTGGTCAGGCTGCAGTTGGAGTACCGCGTCCAGTTTTGGAGGCTGCACTTCAAGAGGGATGCAGAGAATCTTGAGAGGGTCCAGAGGAGGGCCACTCATATGGTCAGAGGCCTGCAGGCAAGGCCCTATGAGGAGAGACTGAGGGACCTCACAAGAGAAGGCTGAGAAGTGATCTTCTGGCTGCCTATAAATTCATCAGGGGAGGGCAGCAGGGAATAGGAGATGCTCTATTTACTAGGGCACCCCCTGGAGTATCTAGGAACAATGGCCACGAACTGACGGAGAGCAGATTTAGGTTGGACATTAGAAATAACTTCTTCGCAGTAAGGGTTGCCAGAATCTGGAATGGGCTGGAGTGGTGCTCTCCCCTACTTTGGGGGTCTTCAAGAGGAGACTGGATAAGCATCTACTTGGGGCTATCTGACCCCACCACTCTTTCCTGCCCAGGGAAGGGGATCGGACTTGATGACCTACTGAGGTCCCTTCTGACCCTAACATCTGTGAATCTATGAAAAGGGCCATGCTGCCCCTCTCCTTGCTACAGGAAATCAACCTCCCTGCAGTCCATGCCAATCTGACCATGGGGTAAAATTCCTGATCCCAAATGTGGTGATCAGTCTGATCCAGAGCAGAGGGACAAGACCCTCTAGCCAGGGACCTCCAGGTTTTAGTCCCAGCACGAGCACTGGCATACCTCAGTCTAAATCCAATACTTTCAAAAAAGGCAAAAAAATCCCTGACACTCGTAGCAACAGTAGGGGGGAAAAACTTCCCTCCTGGCCCTATGGGGCAAGCAGCAAAGCCAAGAAGTATGGGAAAATCAAAGACCCTCCATCCTGCTGTACAACCTGGGGACAGCAAAGCTAACTCCACGCATCATATTGTCTTACTGGCTCCCCTTTCTATATCCTCCCCATAAATTTATCAGCTCTTTACTCTTCTTTCAAAGCTAAGCCAGTTGTGGATCTCTGCATCATTCTCCTGCATCTGAGCATAGTCTTCTCTAATATCCACCTACTCTATGCTTCAGAGCTCTTATTATCTGCCAGAGATCCATGGGAGGTGAAGAGAGTCCTGGGGTTCTAACCACTGCTGTTTACAAGGCAAAGCTACTTGTACGTCATCCCTGACCAAAGCTTATGTAGAAAGAAAGTTGCTCAGAATTTACCCGACTTTTCATGTGATAATGGATAAGTTAACTTACTTCCCTCTCTGTAACACGAAGGAACTTTTCTGCATATGGAGTTTTGCAAAGTGTCGATTCAGCTGTATGTAGCTTTTTGAATATTAGTGTGACAGGTGCGTTGTCTCAAGGTTGACCACTACAATGACCTGCGCACCTATCTGGGCAACTTCCCACCCCCATCTCACCTGCCACATCTTTGATGTAATGAGTAAGTTGGTTCTAGGTGAGAGACTGCCCCTTTAATGCCCTAATGCCTAGGGCACACTACATGACTCTGATCTTCCCTTATCATGTCCCATGCCTCACAGATGTTATACTGTTATCAACTCCAGGCGCCACCTCAATGCCAAGCCCTCCAGCTCCTGTCTCTCTGTACCATTCAGGGGCCAGGTCTTCTGGTGTCTAGCTTTCTGGATCTCTCTCCCTGATAACTGGCTCTGCCCCTTTCTCTGTCACCTGGCTCTCTGCACCTCTCCGGCATACAGCTCAACATGCCCCTCATTAGGCTCTGCCCAGATCATGTGCCCCTTTCTCCGAGCACTTAGCCTTAGGTACCTTAGACTCCTGGAGCCCCACTGTTCTTGCAGGAAGCACCTAGTCTCAGGTAGCTCATTGGTGAAGAAGCTCTTTTCCTTGGCAGTTGCTAGAGAGAGAGAGCCCCTACTAGCTCCAGCTCTGGGTTTATATCCCCAGAGCCCTGCTGCCTCCCAAGTAAGGGCTTAATGCAAAGCACTGAGCTTGAATGTGTGTCATAGAGGGGTGGCACTAGTACTCTTCTGGCACATGCAGTTCCTCTTACACAACTTCAGAGATGGCATACATGGATGGTAGGTTTTAATACAGACAAGCCTCATGCAGTTCAGCATATTTGTAGCTGTTACTTACACATTGAAGAGATTGTATTTGCTATAGCTCTCTGGTGGTCTGGGAACCAGAGGGCTGCCAGCTTAGTTGGAGAAAAAATGATGAGTGGCTGTGCCAGCGCACAGAGGGACTGTCCCGCAAACAGGAAGAAACTGCCTATGATTCCATTTCTCGGGTAATTCATGATACTGAAAGCCCGGATAACACAGCCAATCATGTTCAGCCAGGCACTGAGGATTATCTGCAACAAAGGGAGAAGGAGAGGAGTCACATAGTGAACTAGCTGTGGACTAGGAGGCTGAATTAAACTCTAAAATGGTGCATAACTCTAGGCCTCCCAACCTGTAGCTATTCTGTCTACAGAAAAAAGGCATTTATGCATCCTTACTAGGCTGTGTGGATACCACTGAGTCATTTGCTGATTCCAACTCACAGTGGGTGCATCTACACAAGATGCTTTGCTCGAGATTAGAGCTAATTACTGCACAGTAGACATCACCATTTACACATGCATTACTATGCATTACACATGTTTACTGTGCAGTAATTTGCTTTAATGGCAAGTAAATTTGCTACCTGTAAATACAAGAAGCGAATTTACTCTCAATTAGATACTGCACAGTAGCGCATATGTAGATGCCTGACCAGGAACAAACATGCTTCCTGTAAGCCAGGCAGCAGGGGGAGGGAGATGGCTCCCTGCCCGTGGGAGCTGCCTGCTGCCAGGGTAGACTCCACCACCAGAGCCTGGGCAGGTACTATGTCCCCCTGCCCCAGCAGCAGGGACCTCACAGCTCCTGATTCATAACTGGGAAGGAGGGTCTGGGACATCCTTATCCTTATAAGAATCTCCCAGTTTGGGTGCCCTGACCACAGAAAAGGATCTCCCAGCCCCAGCCCCATGATCACAGACAGGAGGCTAGGAGTTCCCTGGTGTCAAGGCAAAGGGACATTGTCCCTGACCAGGCTCCAGTGGCAGAGCCTGCCCAGGCAGCTCCTGGAGGGAGGGAGCAATGTCCCAGTCCCTGCCAAGAGATAGCTGTCAGCCCCTAGGTTAGCACATACACAGGAGCCTGGTGCAGGTCCTCAGGGAACAGAAGCAATCTGCTGCTAGGAGCAGCAAATCTGTTACTGCATCCCTGCACATGTAAATTGTGCCCAGAGTTTACTCTAGAGTACTTTAGAGTAAATTGCTCCCAGATTATTTGCACATGTGAATGCATCTACATGTGATACTTTACTCCAGTTTTCTGCTGAGTAAGCAGTTTACTTTACTGTAGTTTTCTGCACATCTACATATACACATGCTTACCATGCAGTAAACTGTGCTATTCATGAGTAAATTTGCTACCTGCAAATGCAAGTAGCAAATTTATTTGCGAGTAGTTACTGTGCAGTAGCGCATGTGTAGATACCAACCAGGAGCAAATTTGCTCCCAGTCAGCCCTGCCACTAGAGGGCCAGCCCCAGACTAATCCCAGGGCCGTGGGGCTGGGAGCCTACCCTGCCTCAAGGCTGGGATGGCTCTATGGCAGCCCCAGTCCCAGGCCCTTAAAAGCCTACAAGCAGTCTGAGCCCTGGGGCACATGTGCAGGAAGCCTGGGGTGACTGCTGGCCATTGCTCTCCCTACACAGGCCACAGGCCAGCTCTACCAGCCTGCCTGCACCCTGGCACTGCTCTATGGCACCATAGTGCCGCGCAGCTGTCAGGGCTGTGCCACCCAGCCCTACAGGGTGCTCTAGGCTCCTGCAAGGCTTGCCAGCACCCAGGCCCAGCTGCAGCCAATTCATGGACACTGGGGCCAGTTCCAGCTGGCTGCAGCCAACCACCAGCAGCCTGCCCAGACCCTGCACGTGCTGTGGGACATTGTCTTGCTGAACAGCTGCTAGTCTCATGCTGTGCCCCTGCGTGGAGGCCTGAAGAACCAGTGCAGGAGCCATGATGGCCTCATCGCCAACACCATATGCCATCCCCCGGATTCCCAACTGGTCACAGGAGGAAACTGGAGACCTTGTTGTGCTGTGGGGTGAGGCAGAGGTAAATTTATGTGGGGCAGGCACTCTACTGCAGGGGAGTATATGAGGGGCTGAAAGTTAGTTTTAGATAAATTGAATGTTGAATATTCTGTGTCCACTCTGGCTGGAAAATGCTTTTGCAGTCCTTTAGTGCCATAGGTGCATGACAGCCTGACAGCTCCATGACTTCAGTCCCAGCCACAAGGTGCAGCTGGCCATGTCACCACCAGCTGTCAGCAGCACCAGCTCCTCCCTGGGGCCCTATCCAGGCAGCTGCAAGCTGTGCCCCTCTTATTTACAAGTCCGCCAAGAACTGCACATGGTCACTGCCAGCTGGACTGATGTAAGCCACCAGGCACGCCATACCCACCCATGTGGTAAGCCCTGCACTGGGCGGAAGGGGTGCTTCTGGCCCTGGCTCCTGTCCCTGGGCCTGGCCCTTGCCACAGCCTCACTTACCAGCCTGGCCATGCTCCTCTGGCCCATGGATTCCTTCCCCCACAGCACACAGGGAAGCAGGAGACAGTGCAAAACATTATTGAGCAGCCTGTATCCCCATAGATAGGTGGGTACAGGTTTCTCACATGCCAAGGACTGTGTTGATGCTGGTGGTGATGTCCTCCTTGCCTGCAGGGGGCGGGGACATAGATCACAGTCACAAATATCCCTCCAGATGGCGGTGGAGGTTGTGGGGCAGTGCAGGCTTGCCTGCCACACTGTCAAAACTCAGGATCCTGTGCCAAGTGTGCATGTGTACCTGGGGCACCATGACCATAAGAAATGGCAGGGCGTAGTGGGTCAGGCACCCCTTGGTCCATGCAAACAGCAACTTGTGCTGCACCTAGGACTATACAGCAGGGGCACGCTCAGGGCACATAGTGGCCATTGGGGGAGGTGGGGACTGGCCCCAGGATGCCTCTCTGGGGATGCCCCTGCAGGAAGGGCAGGGGTGTGGGCAGCTCCTCATCCCAGTCATCCAGAAGCTCCATGCCTCCTCAGCCCAGGTGCCGTGGGCTTGGTGGCAGCACAGGAGACAGGCTAACCTGCAGGAGAAGAAGGGGGTAGAGTGGGTCTAGAGCCTTGGCAGCAGCTGCCAGAAGCCTGGCATGTCCTGGCCTAGGAATGGGGTGGGGGAAGCAGGCTGCCTGCAGCCAGCACCCAGTGGCCCACTAGACCTTGGACAGCAAGTGGGGCTAGGGGGCTCGGCCAGCAGTCACCCGGGCCCCAGGTCTGTCCATCCAACTTATCACGGTCCGTGGGCACCTGTGCATGCATGACCCCTGATCTGAGGCCAGACAAGGCACAGCCTCCTGGTACAGAGCATCTAATTTCAGATATGTTGCCAATTTTCATAAACAGCTTCTTTCTCATCGCTGTGCAGGTCCAGCAGCTGCACATGGGGGAGAGGCAGCAGCTGGCAGTCAGGATGCACTGTCAGGGTCACCACCACCCATGGATGGGGCCCTCCGATGCTGCAGTTCCATAGGAAGAAGACCCAGGACTGGACCTTCTTTCTGGACTGGCTGGCAGCAGAGGATGTCACCTGCCAGGACAGGTGGTGGATGGGGGCTTTCATTTGCCAGGATGTGCAGGACTGGAGTGAGGAAGTGCGGGACTGATGCAAGGAAGTGTGGGACCAGGTAAACCAGGAATACAGGGTGCAGCTCCTGGCCTTGGAGGAGCAGCACGTGGAAATCCTGGAGCAGCAGGCTGTGCTCGTGGCCAGGGCAGTGGAAGCCATGGAGAATGACTGCAGGGTGCTGGACATCGTCATTGTCCTGGCAGTCACCTGCATGCCACCCAATGCCCTGCCTCTGGAAGTAGTCCTGGCTGGCCTCTGACAGCTACGTGCCACCCAGCAGCAGTCCCCCACGTGGGCCTGGGCAAAGGTCCAGCACTGCCTCCACTAGCCAGAAGCTCCTGTCCTGGCCCCCACCCTGGGTCCCTCACCATTAGCCCTCTTGCCTGGTCCCAGCCCCATCACTTGCCCCGATTCCATGCAGGCGTAGAGCAGCAGCTGCCTGCAACAGGGCCAGGACCACATGCCCACGCTGCTGGCCCTACCCATTGGCTGCCGCAGGGGGAGCCATGCATACCAGGGGAGAAGTGGCTGCCATGGCCTCTGAGCAAGCCCCCCCACCCCACCCCTGCTGGGCTTGCCATGGCACACATACCTGCAGGGGAAAGGCCAGAGGCTGGGTTGCTGGCCACCTGTCCCTGGGTTCCACCCACAGCCCCTCGATCCCAGGAGGGCACACACACAACCACAGCATTCCCCAGTGTGAAATAGTTCAAATGGGGAACAGGGTGTTTTGTTGGTGGTGGGTAAGGTGGGTGGTAGAGGGGCTCTGGTGCTGGGGAGGGAGGGGAGAAGGGCTCCACCATGACCAGGCAGTCTAGAATAAGAGTCCTGTTCAGGGTCTTCCACTGGTGGAGATGGCACATCGGGAGGGCCCTGGCTGTGGGTGTTGGTGACCCTGAGGCCACATCCCAGCTGCCAAGCGCAGCCTGTCCCCTACATGCAGCTGCAGACCTTGCAGAACCATGAAAAAGAAGCTATTTGTGTGAGCTTGCAATATTTCAGAGATAAGATGCTCTGTACCGGGGGCCGTGCAGTGCCCAGCCTCAGATCGAGGGTCAGGTGTGTACGGCTGCCTGTTGACCATGGTAAGTCAGGCAGCCACTGGTCAAGCCCCCATCCCCACTCACTCCCCTGGGGCCAGCAGCTTGCTAGGTGCTGCCCGCAGGCAGCCTACTTCCTCCACCCTGTTTCCAGGGCGAGACAGGCCAAGCTCCTGGCAGCACCTGCTGCTGCGTCTCCAGCCCCCACTGCTCCCCCTCCTCCTGCAGGCCAACTGCTCCCAGGCTTGGGAGATGCAGGGCTCCTGGACTGGGATGAAGAGCTGCCAATGCTCCCACCTTCCCAGCAGGAAGCTTCTCCAGGGAGGAACCCTGGGGCCAGCCCCACCCTGCGCCACTACTACATCCCAAGCATGCCCATGCTGCATGTGCCTCAGGCAGCATTGGGAGCTGTTTGCCTGGAACAAAGAGGTGCCTGACCCACTATGTCCTACTGCTGCTCAAGGCCAGATAACCTGGGTGCACCTGCACACCTAGCATGGGACCCTGAGCTTCAACATCGGGGGAAGCAAGCCCAGGCTGCCACACAACCTCTGCTGTGGCTGTGCTACATGGCCCTCCCCCTCACAGCCAGGGAGCACATCGCTACTGGCATTGGCGCATTCCTCAGCATGGGGGAGACCCATACCCGCCTAGCTGCAGGGGCACAGGCTGCTTCATAGATTTTTGCACTGTCTCCTACCTTCCTATGTGCTGTGGGGGGAAAACCTGGGGCATGGGGAATGTGGCCAAGACAGGTGGGGAGGGGAGCACAGGCAGGGGCTGGGGGCAGGGAGAGCCCTTCCCCCAGTTTAGGACTTACCATGTAGCTGTGGCTGATGGCTTCTCATGGTCATGTCTGTCAGTGACTGCATGCAGATCCAGGCAGTGTCCCTGGATGGCTGGGTACAGTGGGCAGGTGACCAGCCAGGAGGCCCTCTGGGGAGAAGTTGGTGCTGCCATCATGGGTCCCGTACTGGCTCTCTGCGGCTCTGCATGGCTGACTGTGCTGCTGGGCCTAGGCAGCTGCATGAAGCACCCAACACAGGGGCCTGGCAAAGGACTGACAGCTGCACAGCAGAGGCAATGCCCTGCAGCACCTGCAGGCTGCTGGGGGTGAGCTGCAGGCAGGTGGAGCTGGCCCTAGCAGCCAGAAGCTGCCTGCAGCTGGGCCTGGGTGCTAGGCAGTGGCACCAGGGTGCACGCAGGCTGGGACAGGTGGCCTGCAGCCTGCCTAGGGGCACACAGGGGCCTGGAGTGCCCTCAGGCACCCTGCTGGTATGCCCCGGGGTCCAGAATGCCTGTGGGCTTTTAGGCCTGAGGCAGGGTCTGCTGTAGAGGCAGCCCAGGCCTAGGGCAGGAGAGGCTCCCAGTCCAAAGCTCTGGGGCTAGCTTGAGGCCGGTCCCCTAGTGACAGGGCTGACTTGGACCAAATTTGCTCCTGGGTTGCGTCTACATGTGTGTTACTGAGCAGTAACTAATCATGAGTAAATCTGATACCTGCATTTGCAGGTATCAAATTTATTTGCCATTAGGGGTTTTTACTGCATAGTAAACTATGCTACCGCACAGTGAAGGATCTCATATAGACGCACCCAGAGAGTCCAAACATATTTTCTGTCATGTCTCAGAAACATTACAAGGCATTTCTTAGCCTGAAAATGCATAACTGTCCATCTCCTAGGAAGTACAAAGTTCATCATTTTACTAAATGGAGGATAGCCAACTTACTTCCCCGGCAGCCAGCATACAAGGCCAGGTATCCCGGGGGCTTAAATGAAGGGTTAGTATGAGAATAGGGGCATGTCTTCCTCAGAATAATTCAGCCTGCATGGGTGGCCAGACAGGCCAAACCCAGCAGTCAGTGAACCTTGGCTGCTGAGGCTGTTTTACCATGTTTACCTGTGGAATTTTATTCTGTCTATCTAGGTGGCTCCTTGTGGTGCTGGCATTCAGTTTGCAGCTTCCCACATGAGAGATGGGTTCAGAGCTTACCCTGGAACAGGTTTGGCTTGCTTACTGTGTGTGAGATGAAAGGTCACTACAAATGTCTTGCTGCTTCTTTAGCCCCTGGCCCTGCCCCCTTGGCCTGAATCATGAATCCTTCAAGCTTCTCTTCTACCCTCACCGACTTCAGTCCTTTGAGTTGATCTAGTGCTGGTGAATTGTCCTTGCCTGCTTACTGTATCTGCGGCAAACAGAACAAGGAGTTAGCTCCCTGAGGTCAGGTGTACACTGGTTCCATGCTGTTCTTGAGAATGCTGCTGAAAACCAAGTCTACCAACCTTCTGCCACTCCAAATACATTCTCAAGCACACCAGAGATGAGAGATCTCTATAGAAGAGCAAGGGACATCCCAGAGCATCCTCATCTGTCTCTGTTCCAGGTTTGGAGTACATAGAGTGCTGGGGCTTCTTTTCCAGCAACAACCTCAAGAGCAACACAGAACTAATGTAGGCATGTCCTCCTTTTTCTTATGAGCCCCAACAACATGGTACCAGAAGACAAGTGAGGTGGGATTTGGGGTCAGCAGCTGGGCATGTCCTATTATCCTAAACCCTTTGATAGCTTCAAGCAGTGTGAAGAGGTCTTGGAAGCTTTTTTCCTCTCTGAAACACTCAGTTTGCATTTATTTTAATCTTTTATTTCATGACAGGACTTTCATCTGTGTGGCAGGGAATGAGTGGCAGGGAGTGGGGAATGAGGGATAGAACCCTGAAACACAGCTCTGTAAACAAGCCTGCATGGGAACTAACAAGCAGGAGGGAGGAAACAGTCATGGGGCTACTGATAATGAGCCACTGACACCTGGGTAGAGTAATTAGTAGCCTGCCCTGGACTGCTTAAACAGATACCAAAAGGGAAAAAAGTGGGAGAACAGAGAGGATGGCTACCAGGTTAGGAGATTCCCTTCTGCTGAAACTGTAGTGGGAAGAGGCTTACGGTTTACTCCAATGGATGGAGGCACAGGAGAATCACAGCCTTAAAGAGACAGACACTAAAGTCAAAGGAGAAGACTTAAAGAGACAGGACATCATAATTATCACAGGAAAGGGACCATATTTTCTTTTGTTCTGAGAGCTGGAGTGGGAGAAGAGACTAGAAAGGGAGTGATGAGGAGGTCGCCACAAGAGCCCAGGCAGGCTCAGATACAGAGTGACAGAGCACGCAGGAGAGAGTGACAGAGCACACAGGAGTATAGAGTAAAAGGGCCTGAGAAGGCCCAGTGGGCAACTGAACCAGGGCATCCAGAGAGGTGCAGGACACAAGGTCCTGCCAAGAGAAGCGAGAGCACAGGAGACAGCAGAACAGAGAAGCCGGACTAGGTTGTTTGGACTGGGGATGAGTGAACTACGAAAGAGAAAATGGAGTACCATATTAACACCTTCATGAGCCGTAAGCAGCGTCTCTTCTCAAATTAACATCTACTAAGAACTAAATCATGTGGCGGACACTAGATTAGAAGTGAACTTTGTTCAAGACAAGCTTCAGGGCAGAAAGAACAAGTGGGGTGGCACCTGTCCTGTGACAAGAGAAAGAGCTTTGACATCTAGTAGCCCACCAAACTACTGGTGGGCTGGATACAATGGTTCCACAGGCCATATCTGGCCTGCGGGCCATATGTTTGGCATCCCTAAACTATGGCATGTAATTTCATGAATTTTGAAGGCTAAACTAAGTGAACTCAAACAGATCTGCAGCTTGGCCATTTTGCATGCTATGATTTTAGACAGCTGTGTGACCTATTACCCACAAGAGAGAGGTAGCATTACTGGCCATGCAATAAATAAGACAAGTGCTCCAATAGCAAAAACTAAACTTGGGTATGACTGAAGGTTGTTACTTTGGAGCACAAACCATCTTTAAGATGCTTCATGACAACTTGACAAAGTTCCAAGATAACAAGGAAGATTTTCTAGACATTAAAATTAAGTCAAGCTTACAGATAAGAAGCATAGTAACAGAGTGGTTCAAGTCCTCCTCTAGACCCATGGCAAAGATCACATTCCATTGATACAACGGTAAATAGAGTATGTGGTCATTCAAGCTGGGGAGTCAAAGATGACCATATTGCTCTCATGTGCTGATGGCCAGGAAACTAATGTGTTATAACAATAGTACCCCAATGGTCCATTAGGCTTGGCTGGACATTTCTTCAGTGTCATTTTCTGAAGTGACCCTGAGCCCAAAGAAGGGAAAGAAGCTAACTCACCTTGTTGAACTTCATCTTTTCTCACTGCTGACATTTAATTTCCTTTTACAGCAGATTTTATTTATTACAAAAAGAGCTTTAAATCTCATGTAAAGTTTAACGAGAATGCCATTTAAAAGCACTGACAAAAAGTGACTTGGATTCCCACCCACAAAGTACATATTAATGCAAATGTCATCTTCACTTATTTTAAGCAGTCAATGCAGTCCCTTGATCAAACTTACAGTGCATTTGAGTCCAGCAGTATCAAGAAGCCATGTGGCCACCAGTCCAAATGGAATGGATATTAGAAGATACAGTACGGATAGCCAGTTAATGGTATCCAAAGATACGTTGAAATAGACTGCTGCTTGATCAGCCACTGGAGCAAACGTCAGCCACAACTGCAGGAGAAAAAACATGAAAGCTATTGTCAGGACTCCTGAACAACACTGGCATTTGTAGACAGAAACCCACACCCCAACACCCAGAGGCCAGTCCTAGCCCAGTCTGGGCCCTCCCTTGAGGTCACCAATGGGAGCTACAGTCTGCTGACTAGAGTGCTATAAAACCCTCCCACTTTCTGTAGGGCCTTGTCTCAGTAATCCTGCTGCTGCTTTGGACCCTCATGCTTGACTCCAATTAACTTTTTTGTCTCAGATAGGCGTATAGCCTTGATCAACTGTTTTACTTTGACCAGGACCTTGTCTTGACCCTCGGTTTGATATTCTGAAACCCAGATTGATACTTGGCTTTGACCTTAGCAACTTACATTCTAGTAAACCATTGGCTCTGATCCTAGGGTGAACCACTAAGCCTGCCTGCCTTACAGCTATGAGCTAATGCTCTAACCATCAAGATGAACTTTCCCCTCCTTACCCACCATAAGCCCAAGTACTAGCATCTCTGTTGTACCTGCCTCTATTGTCACTGTGAATGGTATGTACAGTGACATACTATGGCAGATTACTAATGTTGTGTAGCCTGAATAGTCTTATGAATTTTGACTTGAAAACTGATTTTGTGTATTAAAAGGTACAACCATTAAAAAAAAGTTAAAATTCCAAAAAAGAGAAACATCATTTTTTTGCAGCACACTTCCATTGCCCTTGCAGCATATTGGTGTGTTGTGGCACACTCTTTGGTAATCACTGACCTAGATAAATTAAATCCTTCATATTAACCTTCAAGAAGCCTCATCTTACCATAGAATGATAGTATATTTGCCTAACATGATCTTCCTCTGTCAATGTAATGTTGTGCTTTGTCTAGTTTTCCATCTTTTTCAGTGCCTGCTCTAAAATCTTACTTTTAAGTCAAGTTAATAGGCCTGCCAAAGACTTGTTCGTCATTCATATCCTTTTTCCCCAAGTAGAATGAGGTAAGTTATGAGGCACTTTCAGGGTTATATTTTCAGTCATTCACTACATCTTGTATGGCCACTGCTCTGTTTCCACAAAGGGAAACATAAGCATACAACAGCAATTGTCCATCTATTTTTGCCAGTTCAATCTCTGAGATTATTTACCTCAACCTGCGATTTAGGCACATAGATAAGAAACCTACTTTTCAGGGTTGCTGAATACTTATAATGAGCTAAGGGAGTTGCTGATTTTCATTACCTTTTGAAAATCAGGACATTTTAACCTGATATAGTTCCCTATGAACTGTAACAATATCTCCACAGGCTTTGTATTTCAGAAGAAATGAGCTGAAATTGGCTCAATTCTGAGCAGGGATGTGGAATGAAACAAATTCACAATCTTGGCCAAAACCCCAAAGAGATTATAACCCCAAAGAAATTCTTTAAATTTATGACCTATTCCCAGTTCATCAGAAGACCTAAATTTTGTAGTGGTATTAGGTAATCTTCAAGTTTAGGTAATGAATTCTCTGGTAAATTAGATAAAAGAGGTATTTGAATGCACATACAATCTTCAGTGCGCTTTCTTCCTCCTTTTTATAGAGTCTTAAAGAGCAGTCCCCAGTCCCCTACTCCCTGCCTCCTCTTGCCCATACTTCTAACAAGGTACCACTTTGTGGAGATTTGGCCCAATTCTGAATTGAATCCGGGAACCCTTTAATCTCTCCAAATCGAATTAGAACCCTCCAAATAGATTTGGAGAGATTCGGACATAGACACAGCTTTAAATATTTTTTTCTACACACCTCTAGGTGGCAGGGGCTTGTGAGTGCTGTGATGGTGGGGCAGATGGAACGTCCCACAGAAGCGTGGGGTGCTCCCCAGCGCACTCAGCAGCAGACCCAGAAGTAGGCCAGAAGCACTTCCAGTCCACTTCTGGGTCCACTGGGGAGTGCACAGCCCCCCCCCCGCCTCAGTGACTGGTGTCTCCTGGGTCTGGGCAGACACCCAGGGTCTTCTCACAGCTGATTGCTGAGCCCTGGAGGTGCGGTGGGGCCCCCCCCCAGCATGCTCCCTGGAAGAGCTGGAAGTGGACCAGAAATACTTCCAGTCCACTTCCGGGTTTACCACCGAGCATATGGTGGGGCCCCCACGCTCCTGTGGGATGCTCTATGTGCTCCAGCATCACAGAAATCATGAGCCGCGCTTGCTACCTCAAGGTATTGAAAGATGTGTCTATGTCTGAATTGCTGATTCTCGGAATCAGCATCAAATCTTCAAATTTGGGTTTGGGTGTATTGAATCAGGGACAGTGATCCGAATCAACTAATTGAATCACTGTCCCTGATTCGGGCCAAATCTGAATCAAATAGGGCCCACCTCACATGCCCCTAATGAAAACCATCAGAAATTAAACAGAAGCACAATAAGGCGTGGCCTTTCCTTATTCTTCTAGCCTGCCTGTTTGCTGAATTACCACATGGAAAGGGAATACAATCTGCTAAGCCAAACACTGTACTTTATACAAATCATATAATGTGATGTGGAAAATTTGAGTTTCAAAAATATTATGAGCATAAATTTAGCACAAGTAGGGTTTAGTGGAACTCAGGTTGAATCCTAGCTGCCGATTTTACTGGGTTTCCCAGTGAGGAAGCTCCAATTCCAAACGTCTTGCCTAGGCACAGCCATGTGATTGATTCAAACAAAAGACCAAAAGATTGAGGTTCTGGCTTCACTGTATTTTGTTTGGTGGGGGTGAATCCTAGAACAAGGGTGGTTAAACTCTCTAAATCCTGCAGCTGGCAGAGGATATTACATGTGTCAGGAAAAGGATTCCTAACAAAATGTGTCTACTCACGCAAATTTTGGTCTTGTCAACCATTCTTTAAAGAATCTTATTTGCACAGTCTTATTAGCTATATAAGTTCAGACTGTTCTTGTCTAGTGATGATACTGTGATGTCACTGGGCACAATAAAAACCCACCATGTGTTTCTAGATCACAATACTTCTCAATTCCTCAAAAAGTCACTTGTGGTATTTTCCCTTCCTAGCATTTGAGGGTGTGGACAGTCCTTCCCCACCTGGATGCAGCCAGCAGCTGCCAGTGCCACACTCCTCCTGCAAGGCTGAGGGCTTTCCTCGCTGCCATAGTTCCTAGCAGAGGGTGCTTGGCCCACAGGTGGAAGCCTCAGGTGCAATACTGTGTGGCATCCGCAACATGCCCCCCAGACTGGGAAAGCTGCCATGGGTCCTTGCTGAGCAGCAGCTGCTGGAGCCCGGGAGGTGGGCAGGAGGGAGGGGGCACTATCTGGGGCTCCAGACGCCTGCAGGCTGGAAGTACCACCTGGGTATGGCATGGCTGTCCCAGCAACTGGGAGCTGCTGTTGGGGGGGCTCTGTGCAGTCTACCTCTGCAGCATCTGATGTCAGCCCTGCTACTGTGCTCACTCCTATTTAAACCCTTCCAGCTTGGCCTCTCAATATTCCAACCTCCTCATAAGCCATCTGGAGGTTGGATTTTTAGGAAACTGCACCACCAAACCTTTTACTTATTGCATTTTACTTATACTACATAGGTGATATTTTAATCATCTATTCTGAACACCTGGACTCTCTTATCGACTTCCACCACAAGTTTAAAAATGAATTGCCCCTTAAATTCTCTCTGCAATATTCCTATATTTCTACGTGAACTTCAACTTTCTAGATACCACAACCCCCATTCAGGATGGCACCCTACAACCTCTTTATACAAAAATCCCACAGACCACCATGCTTGCATACACAAAAACAACAATCATCCCAAGCACACCAAAAAAGCTGTAATCTACAACCAGGCCCTCACATACTATCACATCTACTCTTACAAGAGTTCTCAAGACAGCTACCTTGTCAGTCTGAAATCTGCCTTTACACAACAAGAACACTCCAGCAGAGAAACAGACTGTATCTTTGAAAGTACTACCCAAATACCCAACAGTAACCTGCTATAATACAAAAAAGACCCCAAACCCTGTGACTGCATACCTCTCATGGTCACATGCAATGCAACATTTGACCTGATGAGAAGAAACATCAAACAGTTACAGCTCAATAAAAATTTTCCCAGATCCCTCCTCCCAGCCGCACCCTCAGCTTCTGGCATTCAAACAACTCCTTAATCTTGCCCAATTTAACATCAAAAAACTCCCTGCTGTTCAATGCACACCAAATGGGATGCAGCCTTGCTTTAACAATAGATGCAAAACCTGTCAGAATATTTCTCCTGCTACAACAACAAGCAGCACTCCCCACAGTGAACCCAACAGCATCCATGATTTCTACGTATGGATATCCTAAAATGTGGCATCTGATCCAGTGCACCAAATGCCCCCATGGAAACTATGTGGGTGAAAGTAGAGTTAAAATATACACCTAAATGAATGATCACAAGAAAAAAAATTTAGGACAGAGGCACACAAACACTTTTGACTTTCTGATCTCACTATCCTTATGCTCAAGGGAAATTTACAAAACACTTTCAAAGCTGTGAAAGCTGAGTCTGGGGAAAAAAAACTCACAAGCTGGCTGGACACTAAGAATCAAAGGCTGAACAATGAACACTGAATGTGTGTAAGTCATGTGACATGTGACTACATGACTACATGCAGTAGTCATACAATATGTAGTCATACAATGATTGATTGTATGATCAAATCATACAATAATCAATATGATTTGATTGATTTCATACTACATCATACTACATACAATGATTGTATGATTTGATCATGTATGATTTGAAATATGACTTCAAATCATATTTCTTCAGGTGATAAAGACCATCTTCCCTTTTGAAAAGTCTTGATCTTCCACTAATCTCAATATCTTTTCTATTGTGTTTGTCTTCTATCTTTCTTTTCTTCTTCTGGGGTGTGCCAGTGCTCCTGCTGGGACTTAAAACCAGAGGTTCCTGGTCTTCTTGCTCTTGCCAGGGCACAGGTTGCCACCATGAGAAGCCCCACCAGTGTGGCCAGAGTCCCTGACTCTGGTCACAATGAAGGGGCTTCTGCCCATGTTGGTGTTGGAAGCCTCATCACTGTAGCCAGAGCCACAGATGTGGCTGAGATGGCGGAGTTTCTTCTCACACTACTGCTCAGGTTTAAATCTTTCCACAGCCATCCCCTCTGCCTTGCTCTCTATGCCTTCCAAGACCCAGTGTTTCTGGCCCAGCGAAGGTGAGGGGAACAGTGCCTGTGCCACTCCTCCCAATCCCAAAGGGAGCAGAGCAGCAGAGAAAGACTCCCCAGACCCGGTTCTGGGAAACATCCTCCTCCACTCCACTTTCAGTTTCTGGGACTGGAATAAAAGGAGCACTAGGGCAAAGCCCGCAGTCCCTTTCCCCAAGTCCAGCTATGCCCAGCTTGTTAAGGGGCTGGAGGCTGTGCTTCACTGCTCCTCCAGGAAGAGCCTCCCTGAGCCTGGTTCCCCACCAGCAGCTTCCCCCTGCCCCCACCCCATCGCACAGCTGAGTGGTGGGGTGGGGAGGAGGGTGGGAGAGAGCCAAGGAAAGCCAGCAGGAGACAATAGCACTCCATACACTCAGATCCTGGTGCCTGGAGTCAAGCAGAGGGGCAAATCCCTTCCTGCTTCTCACACTTTCCTTTGCAATCCTTATCCTATCCTTGGGACATTAGTCACAGTGGTAACTACAGTACACTATTGTTGGAATTAAAGTCTGTATGTAAATCTCTTTGCTGCTGTTTTTGAGAAGCATTTAGAGCACAAGCTTTAAAAAGTTAATAGGATTTTTAACTAAGTACCAGACTCAGTACTTCTACTTAAAGAGGAAGCCATTCTGACTTCAATCACAATCTCTGGTTCTGTAAGAAGCAACTTCTCTGATTCTAGTTTGTCCCTCCCTCTCTTGCTGGTTTAATGCTGTCATTGGCAATGATCCAACTGGCTACAAGTAGATATTTTTTTTAGCTAAAGACCTAGAACTGAATTCTGTTCAGTTACACAGGTACAATCACTGGCAACAGTGGCAACGCAACATGCATTGAGGGTAAATTTGGCCCCTAGTCTGCAAAGAAACAGTTGCTAATCCTAGGGTTCTGAATCTGAAGAGCTACAGTGCTAAATTAATTCCCTGAATATTGTCATCAGCAGAAAGTCTGCCATACAGGCTTACTGACCACCTCCTTCACCTGGAAATCCAGGGTTAGTCAATGCACTCCAAAAAATGAGTTAAGTTGGTCAGAGTGCAATAACTGGCAGGAGTGGAGGGGAAAGAGGGTGAGAAGGAAGAGTGGGGAGGAAGAGTCGGTGGGAGGAAAGTATGCAAAAAAGAAATTGTAGCTCATTTCATGTACCTACTGCTGACGGGCACTATGGACCCCTAATTGCAACTGAAAACTGCTCCCCCTGAGTGAAACCTGGAAACAGCAGGAACTATACTGCTACCTGCTGCCCCTTCTTTCAGACATGACAGACACATACAGTAACTGCTCCCAGAGATGAAGCAAATCTTTGATCTGACCATGACAGAGGCTGGAGTCAGAACTCTGAATACTTAGCATGCAATTATGCTGAATAATATCCGTTAGGACTGAAAGAACCCTTTGATTATGTGGCATTCCAATGCCAAGTTGTAAAGTAACCTATCAGCAAAAAACTTTACTGTTGGAACAGTAAGGCTTAGACTAGACTGCCTAGGGAAGCTGTGGAATCTCCATCATTTGGAAGTATTCAAGAAGAGGGTGGATAAGTATTGATTTAGGATCATCTGGGAAGTAGCTATGCTTATGCTATATTATAGGTATTTCCCATGCTTCTAGGCTTTGCTGGTTGCCACATGGGGCTGGGTGGGATTTTTTTCCCCCCTCCCATTATTACATATGTCAGAAGTGGGGTTGCCTTCCCCAGAAGCACTGAGTGCTGGCTGTAGCCAAGGCTGGCAATTTTGACAGGGGTATGACAACGCTTCTGCTGGGACTTAAACCCAAAAGGTTCCTTGATAGCAGAGTCAAACTAATTGCCATATTTGGGATTAGAAAGGAATTTTCCCCCATGACCAGACTGGTACAAACTGTGCTGGGGTTTGCCTTCTTCTGTATCAAGGGGCATGACCCTCTTCCTTGGACCTCTTGGGCACATCCAGATGTGCGTGAACATTTGGTTCCCCGAGGACAAGAAGCGGCGGCTCACCTTGTGCTGCCGCATCTTGTCCCTGGGGAATGCCCGTGCCACATGTGGTTTGGCATGCAGCAAGTTGTCCTGGGTAGCATAGGGGAGGCTGAGGCCAGCACTGTGCTGGACCCAGCAGCTTTACCTGGGGTCCTGGGAGCCTCCCAGAGCTGCAGCCATGGCAATCCTGCTGGGCAGAGCCTGGCCAGTAGCCGCAGTGCAACTGAGCAGCCTGGATCCACATTTTAGCAGCGTGTGCTTTCCAAGTGTGCACTGCTTTGAGTTTTTTTCCATGTTTTTTTTTAAACCCCTGGATATCCAGGGGTCAAAAAAAAAAGCATGGGAAAAAAAAAACGGAGCAGCACACACCTGGGCAGCATCCCCTTGCAGTGCAGAAAACTCGAGACTGTACAGTATGTAGTACTGCAAATGTGTTTGCAGTGTCACATATTGCACAACTACACTCATCTGAACATGCCCCTTGAGTGTATTTTAACAGCCTCTGCAGCAATAGCAGGTCACCATTGTCTCCCTGCTTTTCTTGTGGCAGGTTAGGGTGTTATGCTATACAGGGTCACCTGTATAGTTTTAGTAATAGGTTAGTCAAAGATTTGCTTGGGATAGTTTGCTTGGGATGATCCTGCCTTCAATAGGGGTGTTGGACCAGATGATCTTCAGAGGTCTCTTCCAGCCCTACTTCTCTATGATTCTTCATCACTCACAACTATACTAAACAATGTGGTAACTTCTTCCTTCTCTAGGCTTATGAGTCAGGCCTCATGATTAGATCTGGCCACACCTTGTACTGCTGAAAACTACTAAAGCCTCCTCCTACAATCTTCTGTCAGCAATACTGGTTCAAACTATACAGCACAATCACGTATAGAAGGAAGGGCTCTGAGAAGTGCTTTCTGCTGTGGGTTTGCTCTCAGTTTGCTTTCTGCTGAAATGTCTTTCCTCACTTCTTCACTGAGATAACTGAACAAAGTTCCTGTACTTTGAGTGTTGGGCAGAAGAGTTAAAAGGCAATGCCTTTAAATGAATTAGTACTGGATTTGCAGCTGGGTTCATTCCATTTTTTCTAGAACGGTTCTTAAAGGCAATTCTATCATGCAACCGTAATCACAACCGAGAAAGGCCATTCCATCACACAACTGAAACCACAATGACGCCGACTGAGAAGAGACTGGATGTTCAGTATGTTGGCACGTTCCAAGACATCAGTGTGGTCAAAAGTCACAAGATTCCAAGGCAAAGTGGCATGGGGAGAGTTGAGCAGCATGCACTTGCACCAACTCAGGCTCTGCTCCTGTATAAGCAAATACCCATGGCCAGTCCTGTTGGACTGCACCTGATCACAACCATTTGCAGGGGTGATGCTGTAAATGATGAGGATTTCTGAAAACTAATCAAGAGCGTTGTCTTAAATCATTGTGGAAACAAAACTAAAACTTATACCATGAACTTTCCAACTGTACGTCATAAACACTTATGGCCAGATTGCCCCATTCATGCCGAGGCCACTGGGTTTACAATGCATGGCACATTTCAGCATCTTTAAGCAGCAAGTGCCATTGACACAGAGGGTGTGTCTACACAAAATGCTTTACTGCGCTGTAGATTAGTCTACTACCTGTAAATAGGTAGTAGATACTGCACAGTAGGCACATTTACACATGCATTAATGCACTGTTGTTACTGCACATTAAGTTTAGTACCTGTAATAACAGGTACTAATTCAATGTGCAGTAACTGGCATTACTGCGCAGTAGCACTATTGCATGGCCTTTTAATTATACTAATGTGCAGTAGACTAATTCTACTGAGCATTAGCATGACTTTTGTCATGACACACTAGTGTGAAGTAGAATTAGTCTACTGCATGTTTAGCTTTTTGTGTAGATGTGCCCAGTAACACTTTTGTAGACACTGACCAGGAGTAAATTTGGGAGCTGGGAGCCAATCAGCGCCAGAATTGGGGCGTTCTCTGCCCTGTGTCCTAGCTCCTAGTGTGGAGCTGGCAGCTCTGTAGGGTGAGTGGGGGCTAGGAACCCAGCCCCTGCCTGTGCCCTGGAACAGCTCAGTGTGGCATGGAGCTAGCTGCTCCAGGGAGGGGGCAGGGACTGGGAATCTAGCCTTC
>NW_017728950.1:20030461-20072345 GCF_001723895.1 Crocodylus porosus | reverse complement strand
GACCTGGAAGGAGGCTCACCAGTAGGGGATACCTGGGACAGCTCCCAGCAACCCCTGCCAGGCAGGGAAGCCCCATCTGGCAGGAGGCTTGCTGGCAGCTGTGTGTCCGAATGGGCACACAACCAGGAGAGCTCTGTCCACTGCAGGGACAGCTTTCTCCTGGCCCTGTGCACATCAGATCCCCTTCTAATGTGCATGGGGCCAGGAGATAGCTGCTGCTGCAGCCGTCAAAGCTTTCCTGGCTCTGTGCCCAGTGGGACTGGCCCCCTACCCTTTGCCAGCAAGTGGGGAGGAGGGGAAAGGGGAGAGAAGGCAAGCCTGAAGCTCCCCCTGGCTGCTGCAGGGTGACAGAGCAGGGCAGGAGAAGCCCAGTACAGGGCTGTTCCCATTGGGAGAAAATCTGATCCCAAGAGAGAGCACATGTAGATGTGCTCCTGGGAAGGCTACTGTGCTGTATTTTCCTGCACAGTAAGCCTACTGTAAATTAATAGCACATGTCAATGTGCCTACCATAATGCAATTTGCACCGACCCAGTCCAGTTTGATCTTATGACATCTGCTCCTAACTACTTAGCTTTTAAGCTTTACTCCTGGAATGGCATACACAGTTATTGCATGTTGCATCTTCCTAGTCAGAAAGGAAACGTGAACGAGACGAAAAGGAAGGCAAAAGAATGCAAATTCAGGATGAAAGGATGTAATTTAACCAAATGCAAGTAACAGGTAATTTTGGGTCTCCTAACACACTCAGTTATTACAACCAAGTTAGTTGCTCTACAGGGAAGAATCTACATTTTAAATATTAGTTTAGTTTTATGAAATAAGGTGCTAGTTTCAAATCACTGTGGACAGGAGTGTTTGATTGCAAAAGGGTTTTTTTTATTTTGCTGAGGAAGATGAATTAAGTCAGGCATCCAGTGTGCAGCTATCCAACAGAGGTGTGGGAAAACTGCAGACTTCCCTAGCCGCTAAGAAATGCTGTTGCTAGAACACTATTTCACCTAATACAGTTCATTCAGCGAATTGGTGTAAGTCATATTGACAAGAGTCTAAGTGCATTCCAGTGCTGTATAAGCAGAATCTTTGCTGGTGGTATAGCTGTGCTGGCATATCTTTCCTAGTGTGGACTTGACATTTGGGGTATTTTCCATTGTAAATAATCATGAATTTAGCACCCAAACTATTCTGCACACCCCTGCAAATAATGACAACATTTCCCAATCAAGGGGAAGTAACAGCAAAAAGAAAATAAAAAGGCAGCATAATAACATGGGCTGTAACCAGTCTTCAGTTTTGTCAAAAACTGGCTGCTGTCATGTTGCTGTGAAAGGTGAGGCTGAAGTTGGTTCCTATTTCCAGTTCCTTATTGCTGCTTCCCAGTTCCTTTTTCAAAACTAATCTATACCCAAAAAAGCTTCTTATTAATGAATTACACATTCTAAAAGAGAGAGAATTTCATTAGCTATGCATAATTATTTATTATTATGTAAATTAATATCCTGCATCAAGTACAGAACTCTAAATGAAGATCAGATTAGGATGGGACTATGGGGCAAAATACTTCTTTGGACACCCCAAACTACCTGTTGATTCCAGCCAGGAGTCACTCCCTGGATGTTTTCAACAAACTCTTCAGACTAAAAGTGCTTCTGAATACAGTGTTCTGTAGTGGGTCTACATTATATTGCACTACAGTAAAAACAGCTGAAAAAAAATCCCAGAGCCTATCACAGATACAGGGCAGAACCTAACAAATCTGTGGTTCCATGGCAACCTGAAGAGAACAAGGAGAAACCCCTGGCAGGGCAGAGGAGTGATGGATACCCAGTGGTGTGGTAGAGTGACACAGACCCCCAGTAATGGGGAGGAACAGCAGAGACCCCCCAGCAGAGCAAAAGAGACCCCCAACAGAGTGCTGGAGACCCCTCCCCCAGTGGTGTATAGTGGTGGAGACCCCCTGGCACCATGGAGGAGCAGTGGAGACCCCCCAGCAATATGGAGGAGTGTCAGAGACCCCCCAGAGGCATAGAGCAGTGGAGACCCCCACCGGAGCAACGGAGACCCAGAGGAGAGCGACGGATACCCCCTGGCACCATGGAGGAGCAGCAGAGACCCCCAGAAGCATGGAGGAGCAGTGGGGACCCTCAGCAAAGCAACAGAGACTCCTGGAGGTAGCATTCACAGCACCGCTTCCTAGCATCAAACCCTAGCAATGCTCTCCAGCATCAAGTAAGTCATGTGTGGCCCTCACTAGCCAGCTCTTGCTACCTGGGCTCTTATTGGTGGTAGAAGCCCAGGACCAGGGCAGTAACTCTTGCAAAGAGGAGGATACAAACCAATGGCATGAAGCTACAGCAAAGTAAATTTAGATTAGATATCTAGAAAAAATTCTTCACTGTGAAAATAGTGAGGCAGTGGATAGATGCCCGGGGAAGTTGTGGATTCTTCATCACTGGAGGCGCCAAGAAGAGGTTCGACAGCTATGTCAGAGCTGATTTAGGCATAGCTATGTCTATGTGTGAGGGTGTTTTTAAGCCTTCTTCAGGGGCACTGAGTGCTGCTACAGCTAAGGCTGGGGACTTGAACTGGGGTAGGCCAATTCTCTTGCTAGGAGCAAAGCCAGAAGGTCCTGGCTGGAGGGTCTTGCCCTTCACTTAGGGTCAGACCAATCATCATATTTCAGGTCAGGAAGAACTTTTACCCCATGGTCAGATCAGCATATCGACTATGGGGGTTTCTTCCTTCCTCTATAGCAGGGGTGTGGCCTCTACCCAGGAATCTCTGGAACATATATTGATAACATTTCATAAAAGCAGGACAGTGGCTGCCATAGTTCCCCTGCTTTACTTGTGGCAGGTTCGGCTGTTAGGTCTATGATGTATGGTTAGATGGGATGGTCTGGATAGGGGTGATCCTGCCTCAGGCAGGGGGTTGGACTAGGTGATCTCTGGGGGTCCCTACGAGCCCTGCTTCTCTATGATTCTATAAGTCAATGAGCCCCTGACACCGGGGAGCCACAGAGCCTCTGGGGTGGGCCTCCCTACCCAAAACATACTAGTAAACCAGTACAGGTGGTGGAGTCCCTGGATGGCAGCTCTGGGTGAGACTCCCTTTTCAAGTGACTGGGCTAAGAGGTAGCTCCCTGGGTTGGGTTAAAGATTAATAATGAAGGTTTTGCTTAGGGAGTACCATTGTTCTCCTTTTCCCTCATAATAAACTTGTTTTAATTTAACATTTGCTAGTGAGTAAGCAGGTTTCTTTAAATTACAACATCCAATTTGAAGTTACTTTACCAAGTTTCTGGGTGGTGATTGGCAGTAAATGAGAAAACCTGGTGAAAAAACCCTAGGGGCATCTATACACATGCTCCGGGGTGGAGGTGGGGGTGCTTTAATTAGAATGGCTCTGAGAGCTGCTCTAATTAAAGCACCAGTAGTGTCATATGTATTCAGCATCCCATGCTTCAACAAGGCAGCATGGACACTTTAACTAAGCTTTTTCTACAAGCTTTAGTTAAAGTTCCCCCACCATTGTTTTGAAATCCAGAGACAGTGAATACACCTGGTGCAGAGGCTGTTGAGGTGTGTTAATTAGCACACTCCAGCAGAATGGCAGCATGTGCTAAATACCATGCATAGAAGCAGAGGTCCCTCATGTGTATAGGTGCTACATGTGCATGCAGCCATTCTTCTTGCTGTCCAGTGCCTGCTGGAACAGCAACATAATGGTCTTAAAGCTGGGTGTCACCTGGCAGGCTCACACTCAAAAACTGAGCATTGGGTTGAGCAGGAACATACCCCGATTTTTTAAGGAGGCTCCCTTGTTAGTGGTGATGTGTTTTGGGATGATTCTAAGAGGGTTTTGCCCCATGATCCCAGCAGAAGGGCAGCTCCTTATTGGTAGCAATGTAAATAGCACATGGGGGTGGAGATTAAATTGGAGCCTGGCATGGCCAAAACACACTTTACGCCAGGCAAGATTCTGGTCAAAGATGCCCAGAAGAGTCCCCCAGTGCCACAGAGGCATGGTATGGGGTGGTCCAAACAGGATTTCCACTCGTAATCCCAGCCCAAAAGTCAATTCCTTATTTGGGCCCATATACTTACTACAATGTCTGGGGGACTGTCAGTTGGCAGCCTTGCACACACAAACCGCGTTTTAGGCTGGGCAAGAATCTGCTGAATTCTCCAGGAGAGTCCCCCGGTGGTACAGAAGCATGGTGTGGAGTGGCCCAGAAAGGATTTCCATTTGTAATCCCAGCCCAAAAGCCAGTTCCTTATTGAGCCCATATACCTAATACAGTGGTTGGGTAGCTGCCAGCTTGCAGCCTCACAATGACAAACCATGCTTTGGGCCAGGCAATGCTCTGATCAGGAGAGTCCCCTAGTGCTACAGAGGCATGCTGTAGGTGACCCAAGAAGGATTTCCTGCCATAATCCCAGCCCAAAAGCCAGTTCCATACTGAGCCTGTGTACTTAGTACAGTGGCTGGAGGGTGCTGTCAGATGGCAACCTGTCAGGGCCAAAATGCACTTTGGGACAGGCAAGCCTCTGGTCAGAGATGTCCAGAAGAGTTCCCTGGTGGAAAACTATGCTGTGGGGTGGCCCAAGAAGGATTTCCAACCATAATCCCAGCCCAAAAGCCAATTCTTTATTCCATCCATTATACTTAGTGCAGTGGGCATATGGGGGGGGGGGGGCTGTCAGTTTGCAGCCTGGCAAGACCAAACTGTGCTTTGGGCCAGGCAGGACTGTGGTCAGCCAGCTTTGGGACAGTTCCCCGGTGGCATTGACAGGAAGTTTGGGGTGGCCAAAGAAGCATCTTGCCCCATAATCCCATCCTCATCTGACCTCCGCCTATATATTTAGCAGGGGTGCTCACTAGGATCTGGGGGAACATCCATTCACCAGAGCGCCCCAGGGGATGACAAGGTCGAACGGTGACAAACTCCTGCAAGACCGTTTCAGGCTGGACATAAGGAAGAACTTCTTCACTGTCCGAGCCCCCAAGGTCTGGAATAGACTGCCGCCAGAGGTGGTTCAAGCACCTACACTGAACGCCTTTAAGAGACATTTGGATGTCTATCTTGCTGGGATCCTATGACCGCAGCTGACTTCCTGCTCTGGGCCAGGGGGCTGGACTCGATGATCCTCCGAGGTCCCTTCTAGCCCTAATGTCTGTGCAATATATGAAATTTACGGCTCTGCACTTGATGCGGGATATTATCGTACACATTCATTAGCAAATGTACACAGCGAATGAAATCCTCTCTCTCCCGGATGCATCATTCACTAATAACGAGCTTTTATTGGGAAAGGGAGCTCTGAAAAAGGGACCGGAAATAAGGACTAAAGACCCGGAAATAAGGAACCAACTCGATCCCCGTCCCTCAAAAGCAGTTCTCAGGTGACCCCCCCCCCGCTGCCTGTACGCGCGCACACACAGAAACTCCTCAAGAAACCCTGCATCCCCGGTTGCTGCTGAGATCAGACCTCCGTGGTCTTTTTGTTTTATTCTTCCTCATGTAATTGGTATCCGAGGCCAACTGAGCCCAAGCTCATTCCCAGTCGGAGAGCCCGGACCCGCACTCACCGTGGCGTTGGAGCAATTGAGCAGGCAGACGACGCCCAGGAGGAACCACCGCCGCTTGTACGTCCTGAAGTGCCTCAGTTTCTCCAGGCCCGGCTGCGCCGGCGTGGGCAGCAGCGCCTCCGACTCCCCTGCCGTCTCCTCCTCAGCCATGCTCCCTCGGCCGCGGGGCCGCTCAGCCGGGCGGGCTCATGGCAGCAGAAGCTCCGGCTGAACTTGCCCGGCCCGGCCCGGCTACGCTCATAGAACAGTTTCTCTTTGTGCGCCCGCCGCGCACACCCGGGTCCTAACGCCGCCCATCTCGTCCCGCTGCCAAGAGGCGCTCAGCCCTCGGCGCGGCTCTGGGCGCAGAGCAGGGAGGCCGAGTACTGGCTGCTGCCCATTGCCCCCTGAGGGCGACGCACAGCAAGCAGCGGAGATCAGGCGGCCTCTCTTCCCTGGAGGCCAGTGTTTCCTGCCGTAGTCCCCACACCATCTCTGCCGCTCGGCAGTGCGGAGAAGCGTGCTTCACGGCCGGGGGTGTCCGGGACACGTCCCGTCTTGGGGTCCTCCAAGCTCCGTCTGGTCAGGTTTTCTTGAAATAGGGACAAATGTCCGGGAGTTTGCTGGTAGAATGGCATTTCCCGGCTTGCAGGTGTACGGGGGATCTGGGGGGTTTCGCCTGCTGTGGGGGAAATGTGGATTTTTCCTCTGTGAAGGAGCAAAACCACGGGTTTCCCCTTGCAGGCTGGCAGCCTTCCCACTTGCAAGGAGCTGCCTGGGGTGATTAGAGGCAGGGGGTGCCACGTGTGTTTGCACACACTCATGTGGCTGGCATGCAGCCCGGGCCGGGTGGTGGGAGCAGCCACCGCAGCTGGATGCAGGTAAATCTGTGGGGGGGGAGGTTGGAGGGCCAGGGCTGGGGGACTGTTGTAGGGGTGTGTGGGGGGGTAGTGCATGTGTATGTGTGGTGTGTTCAGGGGGTGGCACACACCCCCTCTCCCTCTTGCACCCAACTCTGGGGGATGGTGTCTGGGCACTAGAGCTGCAGCAGGACACTGGGGTAGAGGGGAGGCACCTGCACTGGGGGCTGGTGCCTATGGTCGCAGGGGTGGGGTGCCTGCAGGGAGGAGGGGGTGTAGCCAGACCACCAGAGGGATGCGGGAGCCCCAGCCTAGGGCAGGGGGTGGTACAGGCCTCCCCCTTCTCCCTCTAGCCTGCACCAGGGCCAGACTTGCTCTCAGTTCGCATGAGCCAGAGCCACCACAGATGCTGCACCCTGGCCCAGTCAGGACGGGAGCAGCTGGGGATCAACTCTGGCAGGCCTGGGGGGAGCAGGGGGCTGTGGGTTGGGAGGGAGGGGCACCAGCAGGGCTGTTATGGCTATGGCTTGGGAGTGAGGGGCACCAGGGAGGGGGCTGTGGGCCAGGAGTGTGGGGCATGGGCAGCACCAGGGGGCTGCAGGTCAGGGGTGAGGGGCACCCCCTGGCAGGTGTCTTCCTTTTTGGAACTGGGAATATGGTAACCCTACCATGGGTGGGTATAGGATTTTGAAAAGGGGGGGTCCAATGAGGTCCAAGGCTGGTAGTAGAGCTCCACTGACTCTACAGCTGTGTTGTCTCAGACTACTGAAGTACTTCCCATGGCTTTCACTAGCCCATGCTCTGCAGGCTTGGAATGCTAGAGACTAGCTTTCTCCTATTGTTCTGTGCCCTCAAAATGTGCTTCAACTGTTTTTTCCTCTGGGATGTTTGCTGTCAGGATCTCAGTCTATGCTGAAGTACCTTACCTTCTGAAAGCAGACCCAGCTTTCTCATCATCCATCTGGTTTTGGAGGAAAGACCTCTGTTTTTTTTTTTTTAAGTGGGAGACAACCCCATTCCTTGATCAAACATTAAGGTGAGGGGGATATCCCTAGAAGGTCCACAACTTTAGCTTCTAAAGTTTTTAACATTCTCTGTTCACCTCGAGAGCCCGAGACAATTAAAGTAAACTCTTACAAACAAATATATTGGTCACTTTGAAAGCTATTGTATGAAAATGATAGAAGTGCACCAATATATCAGTCACATATTGCAGAAAGTGCGGCCAGCTCAAGCAAGAGTGTGGAGGGGTTATCTTACCATTGCTGTACTAAAACGGGAAAGTGACAGGCACTAGGTGAGGCTTTGTCCTGAAGACGGTGGTAGACCTCACAGAGTTCAGTGGCTACTCCGCTCATTTTTTCAGGCTCAAAGGCAAATTTTCCAACCCCTGAAACCTGAAGAGTCAAGAAGTCTTCAAGTACTGCTAGAGACGCTCTAAAGTCATCAGAAATGTCAGTAGAAAGTTTATCAAGTATCAAACATGCTGGATCTTTAATGCAGGCATTTTGTTCACTAGAAACCTCCAAAGAATCACTACTTCTAGTGACAAAATGAAGTTGGCAACACTGCTCAAGGGAAGGACTGATCAAGTCCTTTTATGCATTTAAATAGCTACAAATATTGGTGGGCCTGCCCAAGGCACATGCCAGCTCAAAGCTAAGTTACATGAGCTGGCAGGGGAGGAGAGGGATCTCTCTTACTGCAAACAGGGGTAATTGGATTCAATATCTGTATATGTTGGAGGCAGAGTAAAAAAGTCATCTGGAACTGTGGAAAAGCCATTGTGAGCATGACCCTGAAAGGCTGAGAGAGGTTGATCACATTGGAATGGCACACTTCAGGGTTCTGAGTAGAAGAGTTGTCCTCCATTTGTTTCTGTGACCACGCATCTTTTCTCTTACCTGCCAAGTGGGCCAGTTTCAAAAAAAGAGTGTTTGGTCAATGCTAAACCTATGACCTAATGGTTATTTTAAATGGGAAGCAAGATGCAGATTCATAGTCCCTCAGGCTTAGAACCTAGGTCTCCCACTTCTATCAGGTTAAAAAAATTAGGTGGGTAAGCACCCCATCACTGCAAGACAGAGCTAGCAGAGCAAGCATAGCTGGCAGGGAGCCTAGCTGCAAGGGCAGCAGGAGCAAACAACCTGGAAAGAGCCACAGGGCTCAGCCTGCAAGCAAGATGCAGTTGGAGATAAGCAGCGGTGTCTGGACCCCATTACTGAAAGGACTGGGTCAGGTGACTAAAAGTGCAGGAGAAGAGAGCTATATAGTCTAAAGGCTCAGATTGACCCCGACTCTGCAAGAAGAAAAAAAAATACTGCTGAACTCCTTGGAGACCTAAGTGGGTCTTGAGTTATGCAGATATCTTTCTCTAGAGCCATGTGTTAACCAGAGGACTAGGTTGTGGCTACAGGGGAGTTTCTGAGGTCATACAGAAGGGTGCTAAGTGAGCACTGTGTGTTAAGTCCTATATAGGGCTTACTTCTTTGTCATGTCATGACAAATTTAATGTCTGGCCAGATAAAGGGACCCCTACAATTCCACAGTACTCTGCTTTCCCTCCGTTCCCTGCCCTCCAAGAAGAAGAGAGGAGAACACCTGGCTCCCTAACAACCTGCCCAGTGACCAGAGCTGCCTTCTGCCCCACAGCAAGGGTGAGGGGGCTTCCTGCAAGCAGTGGCTGGGATGAAGCGGAGGGGCCAGGCCCAGGGGGATGTGGTGCTGCAGTACCATATATAAACACAATACACATTTTCCTCCAGTTAAAAAGAAGCTAGAAACTTCACTAATATAGCCCCTGGCCTCTGGTTTATTATTCAGTTTAAGATTAAACTAAAAACAGATAATTTTATTGGAACATGCACTAATTTGCTATGTTGTACATTACTTACAAAACCAAAACTAACTAGGCAAAAGTAATCCAAAATATGTAGTTTCATTACTCCTGTTGTCATTATACTTAAATGCACATCTCTTATTCAGATCCCTAAAACAAAAGCTACTCTTCTTGAGCATCTTGACAAGGTACCCAATGCTTCATTGAAAGTTATTTCCACACCTGGATGTAATAAGTGGCCAGCTGAATTGTTGGGCTGCCTGCTTGTCTCAAGGCCAATTGCCTTCCTCCTCTTCTGCCATGCCTTTGATGATACTAATTGGAAGTTGTTAACCAGGTGGGAGGCTGTCCATTTACTTGCTCTGATGCCAAGGGCCTATATACACAGCTCCGAACCTTCCCTGATACCCTGTCCCATGCCTTGCAGATGGCATCTGGGGCCTAACACGTGGCCTAAAAACTTACATAGCTTAACACCCAGTCTCTGTGCCCTCACATTACGCTCTCAATCCAGTCAATCAGGGCTCCGAGCCCTTTCCTTTTCCTCAGGCTCCCCTTAGTCCCCTTGCCCCCACACTGGGTCCTCATCCCTTGCCTGACACCCTGCTCCCTAAGGGTGCCTCAAGCCTTGCTGTGGACCTGAGCTGTCTCTGGCCCTTTCACCTGACCGGGACCCTGCCTCAGGCTCCACACAGTAAACTTGGGCCCTTGCTTTGTCTTCAGGGTGTTCTCCCCTACCCTTTCCCCTCCCTGCAAGGCAGCTGGGGCTGAGGCTTTCTGGCACTCCATACTCACCTGTCACTGGGTAGGCACAGAAATAGCATTTCCTGGAGACTGCCCTCCACTGGCAGTCCCACCACACCATCCAACCCCATCAGGGTGTCATTTTAGGTCATGCCCCAGGACCAGGAGTCTCCACTTTCCCCGTAGTTCCTACCCTGTATCTCCAAGATGTTACCTGAGCAGCAGCTCCAGCCAGGTGATGCTCTCTTCTCAGCTCCTTGCAGCAGACTACTGGCTCCACTGCGCAGGACCCTGTTCCAAATGAAGCAATTGTGCCTGACTGGGAGTGCAGCCACCTGCAAGCTGCTCTGCTGCTTGCCTATGCCTCACAAGTTGTGTTCTGTTCACTTGAGTTAAAGTTTCTAGCTAGAGTTAAAAACCCATCAGTAGGGCTGTGAAGGGGGAGCTACATTACTAGGAGGAGCTAACGGACAGCAAAATGCAGAAGAAAGGATAGCATGAGTAATCAAAGACTATGAAAAAGGAAAGAGGGTTGTTTATACCTATGGAATGAAGAGTTTAGAATGAATCAGGATTAGGGAGTCAATTGACTTTGTGGTTTCTAACTGCTGCTTGAACAGACATGCTGCCACTGCCAGGCAGTTGGCTTTAAACTTTGGGTGGACCAGAAATCAAAGGGGAAGGTGCAGATTCACCACTGCATCCTCCTCCTACCTCTGCATCCCAGATCTGCCCCTGGCTGTAACCCTAAACAACTGTTGCAGCAGAATGGACCTACCAGGGCACAGGCTCCCCATTAGTCTCTGCCCCAACTTGCAGGGAACCCCGCTCATGCTTGCCTCTGTGCAAGTAGTGGAGGCAGGGTCTGAAGATCCCAATTAGCCCCTACACCTGGCTTGCAGGGATCCCCGTCATCCTTGGTGCTTGGTTGGAACACCAGCAGTGCATCAAAGCGCTGCAAGGTTAAAGGGTTCCCAGGTAGGCCAAGACTGGCTTGGCTTTCAGGCTTCCTGGGAATTGGGCTTGCAAGCCTATCTGTGAGCCACTCTAGCCCACTAGGGGAGCTATGGTGCAGCCCCTGGTTAGAGAACTCACACTTCACGTAGAGAGTTTTGGACTTTGGGGCTGCCAAAAGTTTGTAGCACTACAAGGCTAATGTCTGGAGACATCTTTAGTGGTTAATATTAGCTTTCATAGGCAACAGCCTATTTCCACACATATACTTCGTTTGTGTAATTAACCAGCAGGGCGAGCCTTTGCAATTACCAGAATGCAACAAACATTAGATGCAGTGAGTAAGTTAAATCACAATGGGCAATGAGAACTCTTGAGTATGGCAATTTTTATGTAGTTCCAACCCACGTATACTTGCTAGACTACAGTGAAGTCATCACTTGCCTGATACTGCAGTGAATCAGCTTATTGGACCCCCTTGCATAATAAAGGAGCCCTACCTACAAATCAGCAATTGCATTTTCCTTGCATACACAGTGATTCAGTGCTGTGCCCACCTCTGATACAGTGCAGAGAAATTGACATGCTTTACCCCTGGTAAACTGAAGAAAGAAAAAGGTAAGGGACACATTTCTTAAGAATGCTCTGTTTCCAGAGTTCGTGGATATATTCCCCTTAATCAACTATATTAACATGGGGTTAAAGCAGGGGAGGCAAAATATGGTCTGTGGGCTGACTTCCCATCCCCAGTGCTACATGGAGCCAGGGGTGGAGGCACCCCAGCTGGGCTGCTTCCCGGTACCCTGTGCTACATTGTGGGCCCTGATGTTTTGACTTCAGAAACATTTCAACCAATCTCATTTTGTTTCAAGGCGATTTCGACAGCCTTCGTTTCATTCCAATTTTGCTGTTTCGACCTCGAAATTGGTCGAAACAGTGTTGGAATGAAACGGTCAGCGAAATTTTGCGCAGCCCTAGCAACCACCTGGGGCAACAATGTAGATTTGTACTCTACATGTGGCTGATCCCTGCCTGCTCCCACCTGGGGCAGCATGCAATACACTCCCACCCTTGCCCTGGCCCTGGCCAGAGTGTACAGCTTCCTGGAAAAACTGTTGCTTCTGCCGCTGCAGCTGCCTGGAGAAGTTCTCATTTCCCCCACCTCCAGTGTCTCTTCCTCCTGTCCCTGCTGTAGTGCTTTAGGCAGAAGGCAGGGAGGGGAAGCAGCAGTGGGTGGGGAGAAGGTGCAGCTGGGTGGCTTCTGCCCCAGCACACAGGGCTGCAGTTCCAGGCCACCTTCCACCGACTCTACCCACCCAGAGTGATCAGCAGCCACTTTGAGTCAAAGGCAGCCCCACCAGGAAGCTATGGCTGGGACTGGGGCTGGGGTAGGTGCAGTGGAGCACAGGGTAGGTGCAGATGGGAGTGCAGGAAAGTTATAGGTGGGAGCGTGGGGTGGGTGCAGGAAGACTGCACTTGTACCACCCAGGCAAGCTCTGCTGCATGTGCCCCCTGCCCTTCCTTCCCTCCCCACTGCCCCTGCTAGCTCCCAGGACCTAGCGCTCGGGCAGCTCCCCCATGCACACATCCAACCCATCCCATCCACACCCCAACCATGACACCCCACACCCGACCATGCCCACACCCACATCCCTCCAAACACCCCACCATATCCACACCCTCACCCCCCCATAGCTGCTACCCCTTAAACCCCTCCACATACACACCACCACACACACACCCAGCTCCCAACCACAGACTCCCCATACACACTCCCTTTATTTTGAACTATTATGAAAATGCCTCTGAATACACTACTCAAACACAGATATCAGGACAACAATATTTTTAAATAAAATGAAAATATGTTACAGTAGATGTTTGATTTTTAGTGTATGCTTTGTTTCTTATGTATACTTTATTAAAATGATTTATTTTGAAAAATTTTATGTGTGTGGCCCTTGCCTCTCTTGGTCCGAGACCATTCTTGGGGAGGTCCAATGCCCCTGAGACCCCCACTGATTCGTTGAGGGCACTAGGGCATGTTGTTAGAGGGGTTACAACCCTTCACTACCTGATAGGCCATGCCTGTGCCTCCTGGCCTAGAGGGCAGAACTTCTGTGGCTCCAGGGGCAGGCCATGCACCATGAAGGTGGGACCCTATGCAGGGGCAGTGTTTCCCAGTCAAGGGGTAGATCTTCTGCTGTCAGAGATCAGGTGACAGTTATAGGGGATTCTGGGACCAACCTGGTAGAAAACTGGGCAAGGTTTGGTGTCAGGTGAGTGGACCTTATGTCATAGACTATGCAACGGAGCGGGACTTCCAGTTCCAAGATGTCCCCTCTCTCAAAAGGAGTACTTCTGGGGCAAAGGGAGGAAATTCTGGTGGCAAAGGTCAGAGGTTAGGGGTGGGTCTTCCAGTCCCAAGATGGTGACTAGGGGGCAGGGCAGTTTGACAAGGGATGTACCCTTGCAGCCCTCAGCAGCTCACCAAAACTTGTTAAACAGCTTTCCAGGCAAATTAATTGCCCACCCTTGAGTTAAAGAGTTAAGTAATTTATGGTGTAAAGTAAATTACAGGGATGATATTCTGATTATCTGTGAAATCGGGTATTAGAAAACCAAAAAATTTAAGGTTAAATTTAAATTTAAAAGAAATGCAAGGTTTCTAAGAAACTGAAATTTAAATTTATTGCATACAAACAACCTTAATTCTGCTCTGCTGGAAGTCATGAAGTGACTATGCCTGAATCTTCACCAAAAAGACCCCAAAAGAAACAAACAAAATAATCCTACAGTCTGGGATTTCTCCCAACTGCCATGAGTTTTCAAAGATAATGGCCAATGGCTCTGCAATCACATCTGCCAACACCTTCAGCACCCTTGGGTGCATCGTGTCTGGCCCCATGGACATGTATGTACACATTCAGGTTTTGTAAATAGTCCCTGACCTACTCCTTATGCCACTGTTGGCTGCTCACCTCCACCCCAAACTGTGCTACCAGGAGCAGTAGTCTGGGAGCTGACCTTGTCTGTGACGACTGAGGTAAAAAGAACTGAGTACTTCAGCCCTTTCCGCATAATAATCTGTCACTAGGTTGCCTCCCCCATTCAATAAGGGGGGGACACTTTCCCTGAGCTTCCTCTTGTTGCTGACATATTTGTAGAAACCATTCTTACTCTTCATGGTGCTTGCTAGTTGCAACTTCAGTTATGCTTTGGCCTTCCTGATTTAATCCTTGCATGCCCAAGCAATACCCTTATAATCCTCCCTAGTCATTTGTCCAAGTTTCCAATTTCTGTAAGCTTCCTCTTTGCATTTTTGCTTGTTGAAGAGTTTTCCTGCTAACTGATCTTCTGCCATACTTAATAGTCTTCCTATGCATTGGACTGGTTCATTCCTGCACCCTTAGTAAGGTTTATTTGAAGTCCAAACAGCTCTCCTAAACTACCTTCCCCTTCAGACTGGCCTCCCAAGAGAACCTGCCTATCAGTTCCCTGACCGAGTCAAAGTCTGTTGTTTCAAAGTTGTCGCAGAGCACCACAGTGCTCTGTGCCTATAAAGAGGCACAGGTGCTGGTTGCTGGGGCAACTGCAGTTGGTCAGCTGACCAGAAGGGGGCAGGGCCTGGCCTATATATAAATCCAGGCTGAGGCCAGGGAGACAGTTCCCTGTCAGCAGTGATAGGGGTAGGAAGTCTGCCAGAGTGAGGAAGAAAGAAGAGGCCAGGATACTCGAGCATTTGCTATGGGTGAAAGAGGGAGAAACCCTGTCATGGATTTGAATATGGTTATAGCCGAATGGTTTGAATTTATGTTCAAGCCAAGAGACTTGAGTTTCTGTTTACTGTTTAAGACCAGAGGACCAGGCGAGGCTATTAGGGGTTGGAGGAGGCCTCATAGGGGCTCCATGGTAGTGTGGGGACCCCGGTGCCAGAGATGGCGCAGCACTTAGGGGTGCACTGACCCTGGCGCCAGAGAGGGCACAGCATGATATGCACCCTGAGGCAAAGGGGGCGATGAGAGGAGCCCTGAGGCAAAGGGGGCGATGAGAAGAGCCCCAGAGTAAGGGGCATCGATTGAAGAGTGCCTGAGGGGGCGCAAGGTTGCAAGGAAAGGGTTGCGGAAAGCCCAAGCGCCAGAGAGGGCAGACCGAACAACGTCCAGGATGTCAGCGAGGCTTGGGGCATGGTAAAGGGGTGGTTAGAGCCATGCATAGCCTATAAGGCTAGGGTGCACTGAGTCAAACAATACAGAAAAAGAGCCATGATACATCAGAGCACTGTGTCCAAGGAGACAAAAGGCAGCCTCCCTTATAAATACATAACGTCAGAGATGTGGCAGGCGAGAACGAGGGTGTTTTAACGTGAACTTGGCATGGTAGGGGGGCGCTAGGGGAGATCATGGCCACTCCTAGAACCCCGCGCCGTGACAAAAGTCCAGGCTTATTACTCTGCTGCTCTCCTTCCTTCTTTTCCTCAGGATCCTGAACTCAATCATCAGTGTGGTCACTACTGCCCAAGTTGTCATCCACTTGGACATTCCCCACAAATTCTTCTGTTTGTGTTCAGTAGGTCAAGAAGAGTACAGCTCCTGGTTGGCTTCTCCAACACTTGCACCAGGACGTTGTCACCATCACTCTTCAAAAGCTTCCTGGATTGCCTGTGAATTGCTGTATTTTATTGTATTAATCAAACTGATCTTCTTGCATGATCACTTCTCCTGAGAAACTGGGATCTTAAGTAAAACAAACTATTGTAACCAGGGCCATCCCTGGAAGGGGGTGTGAATCAGGGCAACCACCCCGGGCCCCATGCCTTGTGGGGCCCTGTGGAGCTGGGAGGAACAGCTGTGGTGACTCCTCACTGCTGCCAGCTTCATGCCCGGCCGATCAGCAGCACCCCCACCCCCACTGCTAAAACCGCCACCAGCTTCCTCACAGCCGGGGGCAGGGCCCTACACAGGCTGATTTGCCCTGGGCCCTGTACACTGTTTGGGTCACCTCTGATTGTAACACTTGTGATAAAACTGTAGAAGTTGTCAATATAGAATGCTATCACAGGGCTCAGGCAGATGTTGTTCTTGTAGTACTACAAAGGCTGTAGCTGTCAGGTAATCTAGCAGGGGACCCTGCTTGGACTAATTTCCTAGGCAGGCACACCTACCTTGGGTCTCTGATTGATAACCTCTGCCCCAGCTAGTTAGCCAACTGACTTCCTGATAAGCTCACTTTCCTCATTTAGTCCCACCTGTGGTAGCAGCCTCCAGGCTAGCCTATGTTCTGCCTGAAAGTCTGCCATGGGAAATCTTCCTGGATTGTTTCCTGGCTTTTGTCGGAGAGGCTGAGGAGGGATCCTGAACAGTTGCAGAAAAGAGGCAATGGAGGAGAAAGTGACAGCAGCATCCTGGTAGTCTGGATGTGCATTCCTCTAGGTAGGGGTAGGAGAGCCAGTGGCTTTGCAGATGGAAACTGATATGATCTTGGCAGATGGGTGATGAGATATGGTGATAGATGACCCTAGACCAATTGATGAATGGCAGATCATGAATCAATGTTGGTAGGATACAACAGCAATGAGGAATGGCTGCAGAGCAGATAGTGGCAATTAGAACACAATAGGTGGACAATGGGTTTTTTTGTTTGTTTGTCCATCCCTCATTCCCCCACAGTTTACAGAGGATGGTGGGGAGTAGCAGACAATAGCATCTGGTATGAACAGTCCTGGGTGCAATGGATGACCCGTATGACTTTTGCTGTAACATTGTATTTAGTGTCCTGAAAGTGTAGCCTAAGGACTTTGTGACAGGATGGGCACCTCAGGGTCACTGTGCTTTCCCCTTAGTTACCCTCTATACTGTGCCAAACTGCCTATCTGCACCTCACAATCTCACCCGCCACAACTTTTGGTCTTATGTGTATTATAGGGAGGCTACCTTTAGTTTTCTTGGCCACGGTTCTCTTGTCCTATACCAGCCCCATTTTCCAGAATGGGGTTCAGGTACACCCCAGTCTTATGGGCTCTGCGTGGCTTCAACCACCCCTGTACCATGCCTCAAGCCTTGTGGATGTACTGGACATTCTTCAGTTGTATTGCATGGCTTCTTGCTGCCCACTTTCGGGGGCTTCTTGCTGCCCACTCTCTGGGCTGGAGCTCCCACACTGTCGTGGTTCCCCTATGAGGCCTCCTCCATCCCCTTATAGTCTCACCTGGTCCTCCGGCTGAGGACAGCAAACAATAACACAAGCCCCTGGGCTATAACACAAATCTAAACCACTTGGCTAACCTCCTTTGAGTCGCACTCCACGGGCGCTCCATCCTTCACCAGCGTAACAAACTGCTCACGTTCAGGCCTTTCCTTTTTTCTTATTTTGGCAGCACTCCTCCTTGGCTGCCAGCCTGTGCTTTATAGGAGTCAGCCCTGCCCCTTCCGGTCAGCTGACTCAACAGGTGTGGGCCCCTAGCTCCTCCTGGTTCCCCTGGCAACCAGCACCTGGTGGCCATTCCTGCTCTTCAAGTAGCAGGCACCTTAGTGCCCTGCTACGGACTTAAATAGTTCGATAATCCTTCACAATAACAGGATGTGGGAGCTGAGTTTTAGTAATACCAGGGCATATGAACAATTTTTAGAAAGGTACCAAGAGGAACAAAAAACACTGGAACTAAAGCGAATAAAGTTTGTGGATCTGGAGAAGGTGAGAGAACAGGGGGTCATTATCAGCCTGTTCTCTGACCTAGCTCAGCTAGAAGATGTCAAAATTTTGAGTGGGTAGATTTTGTGGACAAAGTTCATGACATTTTGGCATATGAACAGGAGCATGAAGGACACTGGTGTTACTAAAAAACAGACCCAATGTATACAGGAGAGGTCTGGCATTTGCCTCTGGTGGTCAACTAGGTATACACTGTGGATATGTGATTTACTTTAGGCAAGCCAAAGTGTGCAGCAGATGCAGGAAGGAAAACTAGTTCATGCTCCACTGCCCTCACACTATCTGTTTTAAGCATGGCAAAGGGGGCACGTGGTAGGGGAGTGCCATGGTAAGAGGAAATATAATTTGTGTGGAGAAGAGGAGCATGTATTTCAGATGTGCCTAAGTCCTTTGCAAATAGAACAAGACACCCGAAGGCAACACAAAAAGAGGAACTGAAGAAAAAAATAGAGGAAGAAGAGACAGAGAGGGTGGAAGGGAATCTGTGGCCCCTTTGTGGAAGGGAGGGGGAGATGGCCTCGAGGTTAACATAAAAGATGTGACTTAAAGGGCAGAAAAACAGAGGAGAGGAGCCCAGAAGACACTGAGGAAATAGAAAACAGAGGGAAGTGAAGTCAGGAAAGAGCATGAGCAGGAGAGGAAGGTGAAGGAAGTGGGAGAGTTGGAGGAAGGAGGTAGGGAAGTATGGGTTGGATGAATGGACTATAAAGTGAACAGAACACTGACTGGATTATTGGGCTCAAAGGATAGTAATCAATGGCTCAATATCTGCTTAGCAGCCTTTATTAAGTGGAGTGCCCCAGGACTCGATCCTAGGATTGTTTTTGTTCAATATCTTAATCAATGACCTAGAATATGGGAGGGAGTGCACCTTTTACAAGTTTATGGATGAGGAGGAAGAAAGATTGAAATAGGCAGGAAAGAGGAAGAAAAAGTGCGTGTGTGGGGGGGTGAGAAGGGAAGAAGCCCAAGATAAGCAGAGACAGGAACATAGAAGAAGGATCCAAGGAGGAGCCAGATTTCTCCCTGCTATTAGAGATATCACTGGTTTCTACTCTTAAATGGGTGACGAAGAAGCAGAGCTGTAAAGCAGTGGAGGAATTTTTAGATTAAAAAGGAATTGAGCATTGTGAGGAGGCAGTGGGAATCTGCTTAAAGGAGGAGAAGGATAGGTCAAGTATCAGTAGCAATGCATATGTATAAAAAGGGATGCTACTGTAGTTTTAGTTACGGTTTTCAGTGGCACTCTTGCATGTAAGAAGCATATGTGGCCAGAAACAATGGGACTGGGTAGAACCCTTCCTGGCCTGAGTGAATGCAGATGTTGTGCTTCATAGATTTCATAGACATTAGAGCTGGAAGGGACCTTGGAAGATTATAGAGTCCAGCCCCCTGCCCAAGAGACAGGAAGTTGGCTTGGGTCATAGGATCCCAGCAAGAAAAACATCCAGGTTTCTCTTGAAGGTGTTCAAAGTAGGTGCTTGAACCACCTCTGGCAGCAGGCCATTCCAGACCTTGGGGACTCGGACAGTAAAGAAGTTCTTCCTTATATCCAGCCTGAAATGGTCTTGCAGGAGTTTGTAACCATTCAACCTTGTCATCCCTTGGGGTGCTCTGGTGAACAAACGTTCCCCCAGATCCTAGTGAACCTGGTGCTTACAAGAGTTCAGGCTTTCAGGTAACCTGGACCACAGCAGTTCTTAGAGGAGACAGAGGTTGGGACCCTTGTGGTGGTCAGGTACTCTCATGAATAGTGCAGCAGGGATGACAACTTTAATCAAAAGACCCCATGTGAGAATGGAGGAAGTGATCAGTGGCAGACTACGTTATGAGGGTGGAGGAGGGAGGAACAGAAATAGCAGCCTATGCTTCTCCAGAGAGAGAGGCCTGGTGCTAGCTCTTTAGGAAACAGGCGATTTGTGCGGTGAGTGGAAGGCCCAGGGTGGTAGTGTTGTGGATTTCAACTGTGTAATTGTGGCAGGGAAGTAGACAGACAGACAGACAGAAGGAGAAGTGGGGAGCCTGGATAGCTCAGTAAGGTTGTTTCATAACATTTTAAAAGAGTAAGTTTTAAAAGACGTTGGGGGAGGGGGGAGAGAAAGTAATGACAAGACTGGACCCCAGAGTGTAGATATGCTTTCTCATACATTTTGTTTATTTTGAAAGATTTTAAAGTTGTTGTGATGATCATGTCATTGTATTGTTTGTTTGATGTTGAAAGTGTGTGCTTTTTTTTTTTTTGGTTGGCTTTTGTTTTAGCAAGGAAAGAGTTAATACTGGATTACAAAGGGGTTGGGTATGGCCTGGCTGATTGTACTCTGCCCTCTGGGTGGTCTAAAAGGATCTTTCTGCTGAGGACTCTGGCTGTTTTTTGAAGCTAGGGATGGGAAAAGTGATAAGTAGGGGACCTGGAGTGTGCATGTACCTGTGAGTGCCTGCTAACCTGCAGCCTGGTGAAGTCCATGGAAATCTTCCATGGTGTGAAGCCCCAGAGAGTGGAAGTGGAGGGAGTCTGCTATGTGAGGACATCAACTGAAAAGGCTGGAGCACTGGGGCAGAGATAGCCTGCTGAGGCCAGCAGAGGAGTCAAGACCTCCACGGACAAGAAGGAGTCTGCTGCAGAGACAGTAATGATTCCTGCCCACCACTGGAACCAGCTGTGGACTTTGAAGCAAGGGTGAGAGGGGAAAGTGTTAGGAGACAGCGTTTCAAACATTTATTTTGTGTTCTGTCTTCCCCAGTGCTATTGTTCCCTAATTATTAAACTTGTTTTCTTTTTCTCCCTAAAATTGGCTGTACTTGAGTATCTTGTCTCATCCTAGACCAATGAGAGGAACATATACACAGGTAAGCAACAAGGGCCAGGGGAATGCTGAGATTAGGGGGCCAGTGCACACATCCACAGGTGGCCTCAAATGCCTCTACACAAACGCTCATAGTATGGAAAACAAGCAGGAGGACCTTACCCTCCTGCTAGCTGACACCAACCCAGACATAGTGGGGCTCACTGAAACGCCGTGGGACCCAAAGCATGACTGGGCGGTGAATATCAAGGGCTAAAGGCTGTACAGGAGGGACAGGACAGGGAGGAAAGGCGGGGGTGTGGCACTCTACATTAAGGAGGAATACACATCCTCATCAAGTAGCACAGAGTCAGAGGAGGGGCACACTGAAGTGCTCTGGGTTAGAATACAAGGCAGTCGAGGGGAAAGAGACTTAATGGTGGGGGTCTACTACAGACCACCCAACCAAGGGGAGGAGCTAGACCAGGAATTCTTAAGTCAGCACACGGAGGTAGTTAGGTCAAAGGACATGGGCATCATAGGGGACCTGAATTTTCCAGACATCTGCTGGGAAGAGCAGTCAGCCAGGTCTGCCCACTCACGTAGGTTCCCAGCCAAAATGCATGCAGGACCTCCATCTAACCCAGGAGGTGCACAGCCCCACCAGGGGAGACACCTTGTTGGACCTGGTGTGGGCATGAGTGATGACCTGGTGAGGGGGCTGTGGGTGCTTGACCACCTGGGCGACAGTGACCATCGCCTGCTGGAATTCACCATCCAGGGCAAGGTGGCAAAGGCCTGCAGCAAGGCAGCAGCCCTGGACTTCAGGAAGGCGGACTTCAATGAGGTAAGGAGAATAGTCGGGGAAGCACTGAGGTCCTGGAGGGGAGGGGAGGTGAGCCAGGTTTCCAAGGAAAGTGGTCGCTCCTTAAGGACATAATCCTCCAAGCCCAAAGGGAGGTAATCCCAACATGGATCAAAGGGAGCAGAAGGGCACAAAAGCCCCCATGGCTCACCAAAAGCAGCCGGGAATGCCTTCTAGCTAAAAGGGAGGCGTACACCCAACAGAAGGAAGGGGCCATCACCAGGGAGATCTATACCGCGGCTGCTTGGGGATGCAGGGGGACGGTCAGGAAGGCCAAGGTGGAGATGGAACTGGGACTAGTTCCCCGGATCAAGTACAACAAGAAGTCCTTTTTTAAATACATAAGGGGCAAAAAGAAGGTACCGGGTAATGTGAGGCCTCTGCAAGACATGCTAGGAAATTTGGTCGTCGCACCAGATGACAAAGCTAACCTATTTAACGACTTCTTTGCCTCCATTTTCCTGAGCAGGGACCAGATCAGCCCACCCACTGGGTCCCCCTCAGGCCCCAGGGGAGGCGCACCTAGGCCAAGGGTCAGTTAGGATCTAGTCAGGGAACTTCTGGAGGGACTGGATGTATTTAAATCAGCTGGTCTGGACGATCTCCAGCCTAGAATGCTGAGGGAATTAGCTGAGGTCATTGCGGGACCCCTGGCACAGCTTTATGAGTACTCATGGTGCTCTGGTGTGGTGCCAGAGGACTGGAAGAGGGCCAATGTGATTTCCATCTTCAAAAAAGGGAGGAAGGAGGACCCGGGGAACTATAGGCCAGTTAGTCTTACCATGATCCTGGGTAAGCTTTTTGAGAGAATTATTCTGGCACATGTCCACGAGGGGCCAGCAAGGGAGATTATGCTTAGGGGCAACCAACATGGGTTCATTAGAGGCAGGTCCTGTCAGACCAGCCTGGTGGCCTTCTACGACCAGATCACCAAATCCTTAGATGCAGGGGTAGCAGTGGACATAGGCCTTTCAAAAGTCCAGAAAGACTTCGACACTTTCTCTCACCCCATTCTCATTAAGAAACTGGGGGACTGTGGTGTCAACACCTACACAATGAAATGGGTTGCCAACTGGCTGGAGGGCCGCACCCAGAGAGTGGTGGTGGATGGGTCATTTTCGATCTGGAGGGATGTGGGCAGTGGGGTTCCGCAGGGCTTGGTCCTCGGGCCCGCACTGTTCAACATCTTCATCAGTGACTTGGACGAGGGGGTAAAAAGCACCCTGTTCAGATTTGCTGATGACACTAAGATGTGAGGGGATGTTGGCATGCTAGAAAGAAGGAATAGGCTACAATCGGACCTAGACAGGTTACAGGGATGGGCGGATGAGAATAGGGTGGGATTCAACACTGACAAGTGCAAGGTGATGCACCTGGGGAGGAAGAACCAGCTACAGCCTGGGGAACTCCCTTCTCATCAATGCAGAGGCAGAAAAGGATCTTGGAGTCATCACTGATGCCAAGATGAACATGGGCCGGCAGTGTGGGGAGGCAGTCAGGAAGGCCAACCGCACCTTGTCATGCATCCACAGGTGAATCTCAAGCAGATCCAAGGAGGTGATCATCCCCTTCTATGCAACACTGGTCAGCCTGCAGCTGGAGTACTGCATCCAGTTCTGGGTGCCACACTTCAAGAGGGATGTGGGTGACATGGAGGGGGTCCAGAGGAGGGCCACTGGCACGATCAGGGGGCAGCAGGGCAGGCCCTACAAGGAGAGGCTATGGGACCTGAACCTGTTCAACCTCCACAAGAGAAGGCAGAGGGGGGATCTAGTGGCCATCTACAAACTAGTCAGAGGGGACCAGCAGGCACTGGGGGAGTTCCTGTTCCCCTACCAGGAGTGACTAGAAATAATGGTCACAAGCTGGTAGAAGGTAGATTCAGACTAGACATCAGGAGGTGCTACTTCACTGTCAGGGCGGGTAGGATCTGGAACCAACTTCCACGCAAAGTAGTGCTGGCTCCTACCCTGGGGGTCTTTAAGACAAGGCTAGACAATCACCTTGCTGGGGTCGTTTGACCCCAGTACTCTTTCCTGCCATGGCAGGGGTCGGACTTGATGATCTATTCAGGTCCCTTCTGACCCTACTAACTATGAAACTATGAAGTAATGGCTTTTAACTAAAGAACAAGAAAAGAAGTGTTTAACACATGCCTTGTGGATGGAGAAGCGGGGGGCTGGTTCTGCTACATCTCTATTAGGCTGAAGAAGAACAGAGGGGATCTGACTGCCCTGGTAGAGTGTTACCCGATTTAGCTCAAAATAAAGAGCTTTTGTAAGTAGGGGCAAGGTAAGATGCTGCATTTATTGATTAAGTGCTTAGCACATGCACACACTCGTACCCCAATTTCTGTTTTGCGCTAGTATACTTTACCAGTCTCATTGGTGCTCGAGTCAACTTAGTGGCCAGCTAAGTTGTTCACACTGCGAGCTGGGCTTCTATTAGTCCGTCTGTGTAGGCGAACCAATGCTCCAGAATGTTATGCAGAACATGACCCAAAATTGACATCTCTCACCCCACTTTTTATAGTCTTATCAATTCATTTAGCTCTCTGGGCTTTTGCTGTATTATCACCATGTTCCTCCTTGAAGGTGGATTTGATGTTGTTCTCTCGCTGCTCTGGGGTGTATTCTTCTTGTTTTGGTCTTTTATCTGTCTGCATTCTTCAGCCAGTCACCAACTGGTATTTTCCTCTTCCACAAACACATTCCCCCATGCAGCATACAAAGGAATGAAAAGTCAAGGTCTTATGTCAAGCTACAGAGCAATACAAAATGGAGTTTCTCAAGGCAGTGTAAAACTCAAGAAAATACACCAAAAAAAGCATCAAGATAATGCACAAGATTAAGGCAATATGCAAAAGTCTATCTCTATGTTATTTACCTAACCTAAAGCTGGTATTTATGTAATTTGCATAACAAGAGAACAGGAGAGCACACATAGAAAGCCAGGAGGAGGTGACTGGGGCATCTTGGAAAATGTTATGCTGGATTGTACCAGATGAGGAAAGTGGAGAAGGTACAATTGCAGAGTTTTATGTGGAAGGCAGAGATGAAGATGAGGTAGGCGGATGCAGCCAAGACGGAGAAGGTAGTTATAGTGGAAGCAGAGAAATGTTTGAAGACTATTAAAATGGGTAAAACCCCAAGGCAGGATGGTTTGCCAACTGAATTTTGCCAAAGGTTTTGGGATTTGATAGGGCAAGACCTGATTGAAGCTTTTAAGGAGGTGCTGCAAGAGGCGACTGGTTGTTCCCCAAAAAGTGGGATGGAGTCCCTGTGTAACTAGAGATGCATAACGCTTAAATGTAGATTACAAGATTTTAGCAAAAGTGCTGATTTTATGGATATGAAAAGTGCTAGCAGTTGTTATGAAGATCAGACCTGTGGGCACAAACAGAAGTTATGTTTGTCATACAGTCAGCCCCTTGAAAGCAATCTACAGCTGTGGCTTGAGAGAAGAGCATGGCTTCAGAGGGTTTTAAAAGGGTGCAACCCTGTGACAGTCTAAACCCTCATTATATGAGGGTTCAGATGAAGTTGTTCCCAAGTGGAGTACCTTCATTAACGTCTATCAGTACATGCTGGGAGCAGGACTGGGCTGATGTAGTATAGGGAGTTCTGTCTGAGGTTTGCCGAGCTAGTGCTGGAGGATGGAGCAAGTGGATTGCAGCAGAGGCTGAAAAACCCCCCAGACAGCACTGTGGCTGGGAGTGGGAAGAGGTGGTTCTAGGGGAGAGTGGCTGCAGAGTTGCAGCCACTCCAAATTGCAGCTCAGTCCCCCAACCACTGGGACCCAACAGCAAATGCCTTTTGGGTCCGGGAGAATCATTGTAATTCATGGCGCTTCCTGAGAAGCAACATGAGTTACAGCAGGAGATGCACTTGTGTGTGTGCCCTGAGTGGTGCTGAGATGGTGTATTACAGATGCATTAAAACAGATAAGAGATATTGCAATGCATTATAAGAACAGAAAGCTGAACGGTAGCCCCTGTGAACTTTGACTTTGGAAAAGGCATATAAGAAGCTGGCACACAAACCTTTATTTATGGTTTTAGATGCAATGGATTTCTTAGAGGGGTGGTGAACTGGATTAGGATTTTATATCAAGATGTTTCTAGTCAGATTTTAATCAATGGTTACCTGAGCAATTCTTTGTAGTATTTAGTTCAGGGTAAAATTGTGGTGTCCCTTGTCTCCAGAGCTTCTTATATGCACTATGGATCAGCCAATATAGAGACTAAGGTGGGACATGATCATTAGGGAGGTCCCAGGGCTGGATGGAATAGGGTGGGAAGCAAAAGCAACACTGTGTATAGATGATATCAATATCATGGTAAGGTACAGACTCTGGAATAGGTGATGGGACATGTGCAAATGTATGGGGAAGCTTCTGGGGCCAAATAAAATGTAAACAAAAGCACAGTGATGGTGGTGAGTGAAATGAGTGCTATGCTAGAGATGGGAGTACAAGTGGCAGCCTAGGAAATTAAAGTGTTGGGGATTTTATCTGACAGGTGGATAATGGGAGACCAGGAATGGGAAAAGATCTGGAAAAGTCTGACAGGTGCTGAAGCTGTGGTGGGGGGGAGCCTCATCAATCATACAGGGGGTGGGTGGCAGCAGTTAAGGCAGGGCTGGGCAATTATTTTGGCAGGAGGGCTGCTTCCCAAGTTTTTTGGCAAGCCCTTAAGGGCTGCAAGGGTAGCCCCACCCCTTGACAGGTGCCCTGCCCCCTGGTCACCGACTTGGAACCGGAACTCCTGCCCCCTAACCCAACCTTTGCCACTTTCCCCTTCCTGCCTGCCACTGCTGAGCTTCTCATGCCTTTTCCCCACCCCACCCCACCCCACCCACCCCACCCCCATTTGCCGCTCCAACACCCTGTCCCAACTGCACAACCAAGACTGCATGATGCAGCAGGAAGCAGACCACATGGAACCAGCTGAGAATCGCAGGGGCTGGGCTGGGGTTCCTGCTGAGTCCAGTGCTGCAGCTGGCAACCACGTAGTGCTGCAGCACTGGCAACTGGAGGCAGGAAAGCAGGGAAATGGCTGCAGCAGGCAGTGGGGCAATGGCAGTGAGCGGGCACATGGAGCAAAGCAACAGCTGGGCAACAGCATGGAGTCCATGCTAGTGAGGAGCTCCTGCCAGGCTGGGCCCCATGCTCCTGCATCCCCCAGCCCCTACCTTCCCTCAGTGGCCTAACCATTAGATAAGGCTGCCTATGACTCAGGCCCTCAGCATGCTGTAGGTGGGCACACATGCACAGCCCTTTGTCTGGAATGTGGCAAAGTTGCCACAAAAGCATGCTTTCCAGGCAGTAGCTGATAGGGGGCTGTTCCTTAATTCCCCCTGCTCCCATGGGCATCAGCTGGAGGCAGCTGCAGGAGAGAGGCTCCTTGTCCCTACCCACTCCTTACAGTTGAACTGAGACTGCAGTTGCAGTCCTGGTAGCTGTTCTGGGACTAGCACCAGTCCCCGAGCATAGTCATGGCTGACAGAACTCTACCTACCCTCAAAGCAGGAGGAAGCAAGTTCCCTGCCCTTTCTTGCAGGTGAATGATGGCTGTGCTTACATCTGTAGTTGCTACCCCAGGACTGGTCCTGGTCCCAGGGCAACATCTGGGGCTGTCAAGCAAACCCACCACCACTTGAGGGGGGTGGTGGGCAGGGAAGAAGCATGTCGTATGCTCTGTGCATGCTGTTGTTGTGGGGTTTGGCTTCCCACTGTGGTTGTCAGAGCATGGGAAAGGCCTGTGTTTTTGTAGGCATGGCAGTTCCTTGGTTCATGACCAAGCCATCCCCTACCCAATCCTGCATATCAGCTGTTCAAAGAGCGAGGGGGCAGCATGCTGGATAAGCTATCAGAGAATCAGATGCTCTCCTTCCCTTCCTGCCTCTTGGAGGGGCTGGGATGGAAAGTGGGGACTGTGGAATACTGGAGATCTCTCAGACCTGGACACACATTTGTGTTGGAAAACCTTTCCATGACAAAGCAGTTGCTGACTGAAAGAGCATTTTTTTTTGTCCCACATGCACTACTTCTGTGTCTAATTGGCCATCTTTTTTATTAATTTATTTTTCTAGGTGGGACAAATGGCATGAATTCATGGTTATCCACTTTCTGTCCTGCTAAACTTGTATGTGAAGCACAACAAAAGTAACATCTAATCCATCTATCTAAACATCTGTCTACAGGTAACATCTAAGTCTGTTAAGGTTTATATTTTTTTAGAACAAGAGTTCATGCTTCTCTGAACCAGCTTCTAAAGTTCCACTTTCCCTTACGTTCTCCCTCTTCTAGGACAGTATTTTCAGCTCATGAGCTGATAAATAATGCTTCTTTAGAACAGACTTATAAAGGTACGTTATATTTCACACACACTTATATTGGCCATTATAGACCTATTTTCCTTAGACAAACAAAGCCTTTGGTTGAGCCATTTTGTCCTCTGTGCTTGAAAATTAATTGTTCCTTGTTGCTTTTCATAGGATGAACAAAAATTCCATTTAATTAAACTAACTAGACATGTCTAGACTAGCACACACATGTAGTATCCAGTGCTGCAGAGCTGTCTGTGATGACGCATACCACACATGAAGCACACTTGCACTGCTAATTTGCAGCAGGAGAGTGTGGGTTGGGGGGGCAAGGGGAAAGGTTGACACCAGGAGATCCTGGTGCCAAGAAAAACCTGCGCTAAAAAAAAGTGGCATGGTGTGGTGTGGCACACATGGTGGCAGCATGCAGCCCCCAAAACTGGAGCCGAGCCAGAAAGAGCCTCACCGGAGCTGCTGTCCAGGCTCCCTGCTGCAGGATCACCACCACTGGAGCTCCAGGAGGCCCCCAGAACCCCAGGTAAGGCACAACTATGTGCCACTGCTATTTGGCCCCTGGGAAATGCATGTGCACGCTCATCTGGATGTGCCCACTTTGTCCACTCCAAGGGTAGACAGATATAGTTGTTTGTAAATGGTACATCTCTCAACCATTCTCCATGATCCTTTTTTTGTAGTTACTATGATAAATTTTGCATTGCTTATATTTTGACACTTAGCCAGAGATATGCTTTGCTTAGATCAGTGGCTTTCAATGTTGCTATCCTCAAGATGCCCCTTGGAAAATGCCAGTGCTTAGTTTTCACTCTTTCTGTACTGGTTGCGGGGAGGGGAAGAGGGTGGGGTGGGGAAAGAGAGAGCAATTCTTCAGCCCTAGGAAACTCAAAGACCACAACAGGTCAGAATGTTTTTCAGCACTATACATTCCAATTTAAAATCTCTGAGTTTCTTGTGGAACATGTATAGATCTTTGTGCACTAATATTAGGTACAATATTCGCACTGGGATCCTGTGACATCCCAAATCCTGCAGTCCATATGACCACTTTCAATCTATTCAATCAGAATGTTAGAAATTCCATTTAGATAAAGGGTAACCTTCTCTGTCAGAAATATCACTTACAGGTTAAAATGCTGTTCAATGGGTAGCAGCAGCAACAGAACTGATATTAAGGCAAAGGGGTTAAAATAAGGAGAAACATAGCCATCACTCTTACTAGAGGGTCAGAACCATCAATTCACAGACCTGGTCCCATGGGCATTTTGAAGTATATTTGTTGCTGGAGCAGACACTGTCTTGTCACCTCCCTGTGAAGTAGTAATAGTAGTAGTGAAGGGCAAAAACTTTTAGAAAAAGATCTGTAACTGAAGAGAGGCTGAAGCTGCAATCTTCAGACCTAATCTTTTCCCCAGCTCCACAGTGTTTGCATCTGGGAGATTTAGGCCCTTTTCTGATGCAAACCTGCATAGAAGCAGTTAGAAGAATTGGAGAAGGTGATGAGATCATAAGCCCTTGACACATGTAGTAGGACAGGGGTGGCAAAATCCAAGGACCAGATCATGCCAATTGACTGTATCCAGCCCACAGCTGGAGCGCTGCAGGGGCATCCGTGGGCTGGATTGGGAGGGAGTGTGTGACTAATCTCGTCGTGGTGCAGTGTCAGCTGAGTTCTTTAAATCATAATTTATGTTACCAAATTTGCCCATTACTTTGGGGTGTGCTCATTTATTAGGGATATGTTTCTAGGGTCTTGATAATTCTATCAATGTGCTGCTTGTGTACTTGTGTTTCTATATGGAGCTGTATCTCTCCTTTCTGCAAATCCTCACCCCCAATGGAGCTATCTTGCAGGACTCAGTTTCAATGGGGCTGGGTTCCTCCAGTCCCCAGATCAGTCATACACACAAACACACACAGATTAACATGACATGCCTGACCTGGCCAGGTTGATCAGCATGGACAGGCTGACACCCTCATGTGCCAAGAATCAGTTCATCAGAGCAACAATAACTACAGTCAGACACAAGCACACAGGTAAACCGAATACCTCTGAATCTGGCTGGGTGTCCAGATAACACCCTCATGGGCCAGCATTCAGTTCATTAGGGCACGTCTGAGCCAAACTGGGTCAATCAGCCTGTACAAGCTGATCCCCTTATGTGTTTCAAACTCAGCGTGTCCCAATCTTTAGCCTCTTGATAAGCAGACCCCACAGTATTTTTGGGCTTCACAGGGATCTTTAGCTTAGGTAAAAGAAGTGTTGCTGCAGAGCAAGTGGGGAAGGAGAAGTAGAGAAGGAAAAATATACCCAGTTACCACCAGTTTGACTATAAAAGTTACTTATTGCTAAGTATATGAAATATATAATGATACTAGTAGTAATAGACATGCAAAGGAAAAACAAACACAGACAATTACAATACTACCCTGATTTCACTAACTATTTGGGGAAACTTAGCTCAAGCTTAAGTAATACAGTTCAGGTTCAGAAATTTATGCCTGGAGAGAAGAGCGAGAGGGAGACAGCGAGCACTGGGATCTCGCCAATCCAAGGCACTCAATGCTGACAGGTAAAGTTCTTAGCACAATCTTTGAAGGGAGATGATCTGTTTCTTTCAGCTTCCCAAGAAAACAGTGGAAGGGGTCAGAGACAGACTTCTCCTCTTGAAGCACACACACATTTTGCTGCTTTTTTACAGATTTTTATACCCTCAGTTCAGCTTCTATAAAGCATTCCTTATAATGTAAATCATTGTCTTTTCTCTTGGCAAGGGGTTATCTGGTTTGGAACATCTCAAACAAACTGATTGATAATCAGGAAAACAAGGTTAGGAAGTAACCAGACACCTAGGAGCCACTTGAAATTCCTATGGATAGCAGATATACTGATGGGATATTGCCTGGTGTCTTCAGAAACAATAGATAGCTTGCAGCATCAGGGATTTGGATTTTTACTTGTTGTGAACAAGCCTCAGCTTAGCATGACTTTTCCAGATCTTACTACAGTCTTTTAACAGACTTAAGGCAATTATTGGAGTGTTCATAACTTTTTGTGGCGAGGACTTCCACCAGTTGTCCTGGGAAAAGTATGACAACACTTGTGGTTAGGGCTCCAACGGGCTGGACACTGTGATGAACCCTTTACCATTTTTCAAATGTTGCCTATACCCCCTCTGACTCGGTCTCTTTGCCTCAGCATTCCCTAACCAGGCAACTGAGTTTTAGCCAATTAAGTTTATATAGGCCTCCCATAGTGGGACCGGGGAATGTAGGGCCCGCGATGCCTATTAAACTTACTTCTGCTTAAGAGGTGTGTGGGTAGGGGGGAGGGAAGTCCTTTGTAAATCCAGATTAGAACTGGTCTGATAAATACTGAGCTGGGTGTGTGTAAATGTGGGTTGATTAGCATTTGAAGCACAGATTCCCCATCATGCAGCACTCCCCTGCTTCTCTGATCCCAGAATTCACTGCGGCCTTTGCTTTAGGCGTTCTGTTCTCCATCTCCCTTGTAAATTAATGGTCATCTGGTTCCATCTTGGATAGGGCAGTTGTTTCACCCTTGTCACCCTTATCTGGAGGGTTTTAGGTGCGTCTCCCACTGCATCTTAATCAGTTTTCGTTTAGGTAGAGGAGGGGAGTGGGGGGTGGAATTCTTTTTGAGTCAGACAGATTGCATCTTGTGCCAGGGTTCCCCAAGAACATGGAGCTGAGAGGTAACACTTAGAAGAAGTAACTTAAAGTCCTGCTCTCCAGCCTCTGCTGGGGTATGCTTGAGGATAATGTGTTCTTATCCTGAGCAGCTCTCTAGGCCTAACCAGGGTTCTCACTTGGGTCCCTTGTGGCTGCCGACCCTTGGCCTCGATGCATCACTCCCCTCTCTAGCTCTTTCCTGACTCTGCCCCCTTCTTGCTCCAACTCGCAGACTCAGGCTGCTGCAGAACTGCTGCGGTAGATCCTGCCCCACCTGTGCTGTTTCTCCTGCTGGGACAGTAGGAGGTGGGGAAAACCCCCCTTTGCTGTCTCTTCTGCCTCCACACTAAATATAAACAATATAATAAGCAGGTCCAACTTCAAAGCATTAAATATAACAAGCTACCCTAACTCCCACAGAGCCACACTTGCAGATGTTAAAAAAAACAAAACAAGCACTTTACTGGAAGAAGCAGCACATTACAGACGCTGCAGAGCTGGGTTGAAGTAAAGATTTACTGCTTTTTGGTGCTTTTAGCTAAAGCTGATTCAATCAGCTATTAGATAAAAGCACCAGAAAAGCCCCATTAAAGCACCTGATCTTTATAGATGCTGCAGAGCCTGGTTGAAGTAATGTGCTGCTGCTTCTGGGAATGTGCAGAGCTTCGTGTGGGAACATGCCAAGTTCAAAGTAAAGCGCCAGAGGGGTTTGGGAACTTTTTTTACGTCTGCAAGCACCCACTGACAAAAAACCAAGTTAGCACCTATGCTTATGAAAGTAGTTAATGTAGTAGTCCAATGTGTAGTTCCCTCTGCTGGTAGCAGGGACTCAAACCAGCATTTATTTGGGTTAATTTCAGGTTCAAATGAACTCATTCAGTTCTGGTTCAGTTCCTGTACAAACCACCAGAAAAAATAATAGTGATTTGGCTATAGGTTTGAACCACTTCAATGATTTTTTTCATGCATAGCATAGAAGTAATTTAAAAGTCTATTTCTTCTTCTGAAATTAGTAAAATGGAATCATTTTTAATTTGTAATTCTTAAAGTGTTTACTAGTAATGGTCTTCTTTAACTTAACTGCCTTTGTCTTCAATTTTACATGACTTTTGGCAGGGCTGTTTTGTTGTCAAAATTATTTTTCATGAGTAATGTGTTTGGATGAACTAAAATAACATCTTCTGTTATTTGCTCTGTCATATTGGACCTCGGTGCTGATAGGAAAAATATGAGGCTTGGAAAGGTTCTTTCAAGCCTCACTTACATTGCTGGAACTGCTACTACAGTTCTTGCTAGTTTACACATTCAGGCCTGGCTTTTTTTGGTGTTCAGAGTATTCTAATATGTATTCCATCTTACTGAGATGAGACTCATCTGAAAATGATTCAGGATATGACCCCATCTTTTTTTTTTCTGCAGGGTGGGGGGGGTGGGGGGGGGCTTTCTTTTGTTCGGATCTCCCTTCTTCTCTAAAGATTGAATGAGCTTTAAGAAAAAATTCAATGCATCATCTGATCTTTCACTTTCAAACATATGTGCCTTGGATTAAATAATGTCATTGGCTTTGGAATGAAGCATTTCCATTTTGTCCATTTATTGGTTAAATGAAGTGTTGTCTTGACATTTTCTTCTGACAGAAGGACTTGCTTTCTGGAATCTTTCTCTCTTGTATAGACCTTTATAGCTTTTTCAAGAAGACTTTTTTCATGGAAGCAAGTAAGGACTGAGCTAAAGCGGATAAGGGTGTTCATAGATTGTAAGGGTCTGGAAGGGACCTTGGAAGATCATCGGGTCCAGCCCCCCCTTCACTAAGCAGGAAAGACGACTGGGATCAGGTGACCCCAGCAAGGTGACCATCCAGTCTCCTCTTGAAGATTTCCAGGGTAGGCAATTGCACCATCTCTGGAGGGAATTTATTCCATAGTCTGGACACCCTAACTGTGAAGAAGTTTTTCCTAATGTTGAGCCTGAAATGGTCTTTCAGGAGTTTGTGGCTATTACTCCTGGTTCTACTCAAGGGCGCCCTGGTGAACAGTTGTTCACCGAGCCCTTGATGTACCCTAATGTAGTGGTAAATTGCTACCAAGTCCCCTCTCAGCCTTCTCTTCTTTCAAGCTAAAGAGTCCCAGGTTCCTCAGCCTTTTCTCATATGGCTTGCCGTGCAAGCCTCTAATCATACAGGTGGCTCTTCTCTGGACTTCCTCAAGTTATACCCAGTCCTTGTTAAAGTGCAGCACCTGGAACTGGATGCAGTACTCCAGTTGGAGGTCTTACCAGTGCTGAGTAGAATGGAAGAATCACTTCCTTTCTTGCTGGAGATGTATCAATTGATGCATGCCAGAGTATTATTTGTCCTGCTGGCAACAGTCTCATTGCCAGCTCATATTTATGCTGTGGTCTATTATACCTCCATGCCTCTTTTATTTGTAGTGCTGGTCAGGTTGGCATTGCCAAGCCTGTAAATGTGCAGGGGATTGTTCATTCCCAGGTTTTGCTGTTTCTGACTGGCATTTTAACCAATCACCATAAGTCCCCCCATTGTTCGTCATTCATATGAAGAATCTTTGTTACTTTACCAGGCTTCAGTACAATTGTTATGCTTTTGGCATTCCATTCTGGTTTTTTGTCAGATGAACCTCATTGTTTGAGAAGGTGATGTGTAACAGGGAGCCTTCTTGGCTGATTCCCCAGTGGCCTGCCCACCTTTTTCTGGGCTAACCACTTGCCTTCTTGCCCGACATGCCTTGATGATAATTAATTAATTGATGTTGATGAAGTGGGAGGCTGTCCATCTCTTGCCCTGATGCCAGGGGGTGCTATCTGTGGCTCTGTTCCTCCCCTACACCACAGCCCAAGCCTCACAGATGGCATCCAGATGTTATCCATATTACTGGGTCCCAGAATCCTACAGTTGGGCCCCACATAGAGCCCTCCATTCAGGTAGCCCATTCTGCCTTCATTCCTGGCTGCATAGCTCCCTGAGTTGCTCCCCCCCTTACAGGTGTGGTTCCCCCCCGGATCTTTGGCTACTAGCCCTGACCCACCTCCAGGCCAGTCAGAACCCCAGGCCCTCGGCTCTTGGGCATTCCTCATGGTTCTTCAACCCTTCTGGTCCTGGCCCCAGCATGGACCAGTCAGGGGATGTCCAGACAGGTTCTTGAGTCTATGGCCTGACTCTCTCTCTCTCTGGGGTCCACCTTCCAGACCCTACAAAGGGGTAACCTACCCAGTTGTGGGGGCTATGGTGCCCCAACCTGCCTTTCACTGGGGTGGTAACTGGCCTGGCATTTCCTGGGGGCTCCCACACTACTGAGAGCCCCACCAGGCCACCCACTCCTGGTAGGGTGCAGTTTTAGGTCATGCCCAGGACCAGGAGCCTTCTGACCATCCCCGACAGCTTCTCCCTCACCTCCATATAATACCAGTAGCCCTGCAGCCACACAATGTTGTTGCCTGGCCTCCCAACAGCAAAATGCCCTGTTTATATGGGCAGCCCTGAATCTAAAATGGCTGCCCTCATCAGGCACCTGCCTGCTGCTGTCTTCTGGCCCTTAAAGTGGCAGGCACCAACAGTGCCCTGCCACACTATGTCATGAAAGAAATCCTTGAGGTCTAGGAGTCACTCAAGCATATCATAAGTTGAATGAATGCCATCTGGTAGGACAATCTATGATTGGGCCTTTTTTATTTTAATTTCCTAATTATTACCAATATTGTTGGGTTTTCAACTTTTTTGTTTTTTACATACACACTGAGCTTTATGAATTTTGTTAGTGATTGACAATTCACTGAAAAAGTGTACAACTGCAAGTCCCCCTCACCTCTCAAAGATCTGTGTGCTAATTAACCCCTATTCATGAGTGGAACAGAGTGTTCTTGTCACAAATCCTGGGATGCATTTATATGCAGATGAGGCACAGGGCAGCTTGGTCCCACTTCAACTCATGGAGGACAGCCACACTAATTATGTGTGCCAGGCTGAGAGAGGGGGTGACAGAGGGATTCTGGGGCCCCATTCCATGATGTTTGCCAGGCATTTAAGGCTGGTGGAGAAACAAGAATAATTGGAAATGGGAGAGAAAGGTGCAGCTCAGCTGTGGGAGTGAAGAGGAAGTAAAAATATACAATGTAATGGCTCACTATGACTCTAAAAAGACTTGATGGTAAGGGGTACTGTGCTTAATGGGCACTACCATATGCCTTATTTGCATAAACTGCACAAACCTATCTTTATGGAGGCATAGAAAAGGATAGCTGGAAAAGCCTAGCTGCCTGTGGCCTAACTGTCATGGAGGCACCAAGATAATTGACCACCTCTCCTGACTTTGCACTTGTGCTAAGGAGGTATGGAATAGGGTAAAACAGCTCTGTGAAGTGGTAACCAGCATTAGCCAGCTAACCAGAGAAACAGTGCTCTACACGCACCTTGCTAAACACCAGGGGAACCCACTGGCCGTTTTGACCAGTTTGCATCCTGTGTCAGGCGTGCCATGTGGAAAGCCAGAAACCTAGTGATGTACAGGCACACATAGGTAGAGGTGGTAGGCTGTGTGAAAATTGGCTCTGAGTGAACTTCAGACCTACTACCAGAAATCGATAGTAGAGGATGGAGAGGACGCAACCAAAACCACCTGGCACAGAGACACATAGTGCAGGATCTTTCAACTCCTCCCAGCAGGGAAGGGGGCGGTGACAAGGAAGAGGAAGAGACAAATGGGACTGAGTACAACAACAGCAGCAGCATGTCCTGCAGTGGGAGCTGGAGCAACGGTGACATAGACAACAGGTGAACTGAGTCTGTGATCCTGCAAGAGTGGGGGGATGAAGGGAACGGGTTGTCTGGTCTAAAGGACCAGTGTTTCTGTGTGTGTGGATGTCACAGAGCACTTGGGTGCCCTGCTCCTTTAAAGGGCTGAAACTGCTAGGGAAAGAGCCCTAGCAGTGAGTGGGGAGCCCCAGCTGCTGGTTATCAGGGCAGCCAGAATGAGGTAGTTGGCGCACACCTGCCAGCGGTCAGCTGACTGGAAGGGGCAGGGCCTGGCTCATATATAAACCCCAGGGCTGAGCCTGGGAGGGCAGTTCCCCACCAGCAGCCAGAGGGGAAGGAGCCTCCAGAGAAGAAGTGCCCAGTGATGCTGCAACTGCCTGGTATGCTGCACCTAGGACTAAGGGGGCTCCATGAGCTCCACAGGTACCCTTGCCTACTAGACACTTAGTGCCAGGGATGAAACCTGATCCTTTTAAAGGGTCAGAGCACACTCTGATCTTTTGTATTATGTTATAGCCCAGGGGCTTGTATTTTGTTTGCTGTTGTATAAGACCAGTGATTTGGGTGAGGCTATTTGGGGAAGAAGAAGACCTCGTTGGGGGCTCACTGTAGCGTGGGGACCCAGGCGCCAGAGAGGATGCAGCATTTTGTGGTGTACAGACCCCAGTGCCGAAGGGTGCAGAGACAGGGCTGCGGAGAGCCCAGGCGCCAGTAAAGCATGGAGACAGGGCTGCGGAGAGCCCAGAGAGGACAAGGAAGACAAATTACAGCAAGGCCTAGGCTGAACAATGTCAATGTCATCTGCGAGGCTTGGAGTGTGGTAAAGGGGTGGTTGGAGCCACGCATATAGCCCATAAGGCTGGGGTGTCCCGGGACACCTATTTGAAACGGGACCCATGAGGTTCAGGGAAATCCATCAAGACCATGTTCAACAAGATGTGAAGGCAGCCTCCCTATATTACAAAATCCATCAAGATGTGGCGGGCAAAAATAGAGGGTGCCCATCAGGCCAAATTGGCACAGTCAAGTGGCCTTAGGGGTAACATGGCCATTCTTAGGGACCCCATCCTGTGACAGTGGTGCACGGATGTGGATATTGTAATGGTTTTGGGTGGCCAGTGAGCCTTTGTATGGGTGTACGGCAACAGATATTGTAACAGGTTATAGTTTTTTTCTTTGTGGTGTGGTACTAGGAGTGTAGGTGTATATATAACCTTATATAGATACATATTTTTCTAAAAAAAACCCTAAAATCTGCTTCTCAGCCTCTTGAAGGTTCAGACCATGTGTAACCTATGCTTACCTGGTGAAGGAAATGCTGTGATCATGGAGGTGAGTACTATCCTGGCACGGGGATAGTACCTGCCAAGGTAATGTATAGTAAACGACCCACTTAGCTGATGGAGTGGGAAGGTCTTGGCTTTAGGCCCACTTTATGGAAATGGGAGACTGCTCCCTGGCTTGCTACTGGGACTTTATGGCTGAGGGCAAGCAAAACTCAGGGGCATCCAAACCCCTCTGGGCTTGGGCCTACAAGTAGGATGCCTGCTAAAGGTTTTGGAAACATCTAATGCCCCAGATGCGGGTGGAGGATGTTTGCCGGTTGTAGGGCCACTTATTGTTCTGCACTGACTCTCGAATTTGGAATTTGTTTTGGCTAATTTGGCCTGGGATACAGAAAATTAAAAAAAAAAAATCTGCTTCTCAGCCTTTTGGCTCAGATAAACTGAGTGATTTCTTTGCTCAACTCACTCCCTCCATCACTGTGGACTCTTGTATGGGTTTATACATATATCTCCTTCTTTTCTTTCAGCATTGTGACCCCCCCCCTCCATCCCTAGGCTTAGACAGTTAACATTGTACTTATGTAATCTAGTTGCATTCCTTTTCTCATCCCCATCCCTCTTATGTTAGTTCCTCACTCAGGCACTCTGTATTTCCCTTATGGCCTTATCATTCTCACTCTTAATATTTTCTAATAAAGTTAATCTGTTCTTATCAGAGCAAAGGACCCTTGCAGTCTACCCCCCACGCATGAGTGGAGAGGGGGGGAGGGGGATTCCAATCTCATTTTTGGATTCCAGGTGTCCAAGGAATATGTGATTTTCAGATGGAGGTGAGCTATGCTGACGCAGCCAAAAAGGTAGCAAACTCAAGAAGAGGAACAGAGGAAAGAGGTTTCCCTTTGGGTTTTAAGGTTAATGGAAATGAAACACACTCAGGTAAACTCTCCAATGGCATGAGCTGTAGAATTTTCTTGTTGAAATCTTCTCTAAGAGCTACTCCAGGTAAACAAAGAAGACCTGTTTTACTTATGGGAGCTAAAGCCCTCCCATTGAAAGGTGGGTTTCAGGAATCCTGGAGCCAGGTCAAGTTTCTTCCAGGAAGTGGGGGAGGATCCTAGGTTGGAGGACTTTGCTTTCTATGAGGGAGATACTGAGGGAAACCAGTGGAGACAAAAGATTGAGACAATTGATCAACAGAAATAGGAGAGGGAGAAATCTATTTCTGGTTGAGCAGGCACTGTGAGTCTGTGGGAACAATAGAAGACGATATAGATAGAAAAGGATTCTGCACTGGCACCTAGATTGCTACAGTCCTTTAAAAAAAGGACCCAAATAGCCCAGGGCAAATGCAGCTTTTGCCAGCATCCCTGAACTTGGGCTCCCACAGAGGCCTGATTTATTATTGAGGCCAACCCAAACAGTGCCACAGATGTGGACAGGAGGGGCACCTAAGGGGGACTGCAAAACAGAGTTTGTGGGATTTGCACTGTCTGGTTGCAGACAGCAAAGTTGCAACAAAGAAAAGCATTGTAATCTTTGTGGGGAGGAGGGACACCACTTCAGGAAATGCCCATGGGGAAAGGAGTATAAGCAACACCTGCTTAACGCTCTTAATTGGTTCCTGAAAAACCGAGCGTTAAGTGAAACAAAATATTTGATGATCCAAGATGGCGACTGCAATTGTTTTTAATGACCCAAGATGGCAACTGCAAGCATTATAATGAAACTTGCTGAGTGCTAAGTGAAATCAGGTATCAATTTAAAAAGAGTGTTATAGCGAAAACAGCACTAAGCGAAAAAGCATCAAGCGGGGGTTGCCTGTACACAGAAAAGCAAGAGGAGGAGGATGATTTGTAGTCCATTACCTCTGAGCTAGAGGTCCAGGACAGAACAGAAACAGTGAGTGAGGATGAGGTGGAACAGGAAGGAAAGGAGTGGAAAACAGGAGGAAAAAAACCCTCTGATCCAGAGCCCACATATTTTCCCAGAATGTAGAAGAACATCAAGATGCTAAAGCAATTGATTGAAAATTTGACCGTCCAAGAAAGGAACAAAAGGAGGAAGGGGGAGAAACAAAAGAATCAAAGGAGAGAAGAGAGGAAACCTCAAGCTCAGGGAGAAAGCCCCTCAAGGGGAGGGGAAGGAAGGGAGCAATGCTGAAACCCAAGAGCCTCCTTCCTGGTTTGATACCCTGGAGGGGTATGACTGGATCCTGGTTAAAGAAAACAAACAAAAGAGCGAGAGAAAAGGGGAAATAGAGACCAGTCAGATGGGCTCTATAGGGAGACCTAAGGAGGCCCTTAGACAGGAAAAACGCACAGACCCAGGAAATGAAAGAAAAAAAGCAAAGTTTGAATCCAGGACAGAAAATGAGGTTCCAGATAGTCCCCCTCCTCTTTACACAGGAAGTGCAATGAAATGAATCAACATAATGTGAGAAGCTTTGTAGGACTAGGAAAATGGGATCAGGTGTTACAAACCCTGGAACAGATAGAAGTGGACATTATTTGCTGGCAGGAATGTGGGCTCCTTAGTACCACCAACAGCTCTTTGTTTTCCAAATGCTGGCTGCATGGAACAGCCATGTGGAGTTGGTCGGAGGAGAATAGAACAGCCAGGGTAGCAATACTGCTAAAAGAAAACACCGGGCACCACCTACAGCACAAAGAAATACTTGCAGACAGGCTGTTACAAGCCTCACTAGATGCAAATGAAAGTGCTTTTGAACTACTCACAGTGTGTGCACCAGCTAACAAAGAAGCAAGATGTGCCTTCTTTGATAACAGGAATAAAAACTCGTGGAAGAGCTGATATCTTTTATTAGACCAACTAGGTATTTGCAAGCAAATTATCTTATTTATTTGCAAGCTTTTGGGCGTGCACACCCATCTGCATCAGAGAGAGCAGAAATTGTAAAAGTTCATGATTTTACAAGAAGGAAAGATTTTACCACCTAATATGCTAACATCAGGCTCTTGTCATCGTTGGAGCAAATTTGCATCTCACAGAGATGGGCAGATACCTCACCACAAAAGAAATTCCCGTGCAGAAAGGCTTTCCATCTTTCCACTGTTCTGTGAAATATGAAACATCATAACCTGAAGAAAATATACTTCTACATCTTGCTTGCTACCAGACAACTTTGAGGTAAAAAGGCTTCTTCAACCTTTCTCCACACCTAACCTGGACAAAACAAACTATTTCAAACAGGAGACTTTACCACACCTTTAGCTCTCCTGTGAAATATAAATTTACATTTCTGCCTAGGAGAACTTATACTTTCACTGCTCTCTCCTATGCCTGATGAAGGGTGTGTGCCCCTGAAAGCTTGCAAATAAATAGAATAATTTGTTTGCAAATATCTAGTTAGTTTAGTATGGTGAGTTTGCTGACAGCAGCCTGACTGCCAGCTTGAAAAGGGCTTAAAGCAATTGATGGGGCATTCCCACCAATCAAATGATGGCAGGGGAGAAGCTTACCCCACCCTTACCCTGGGGCGAGGTGAAGAGCTGGACCTGGTTGAAGACTGTGCGTCCCCTCTTCCTGATTAGTCCGCTCACAATCCAGGAGCAGAGCCTCCGGAGGGAATAAAAAAGCAGTATGCCTGGCACACAGCTGCTACGACGAGGCATGGAGAAGAGGATGGGCAAAAAGAGCTGGTGAGAGCTGGCCAGCAGGGCAGAGCTGTTGCTGCAGGATTCCCAAAGACCCTGCTTGCTGAACGAGAGTGGTGAGTGGCTGTGTCCCCAGCCCTGCTGCTGAGGAGTGCAGCAAACAATGCACAGCTCGGTGCAGAAGACCCTGGGAGCTGCACATGACAATAAAGGATTTCCCCTGCCTTCTACAATACTAACCTTTGGAGAGAAGACCCCTGAAGGGAGGGGCCCCTGGTGGGGTTTGGAGTTTCCCCAGGGGGTGGTCTAACTGGGATGGGTTAGGCCTGAGGAGCACTGGGGATTTTCTTCTCCATGTCACTGAAGTGCAGTCATGGCTCCAGGACAGACTGGGCCTTGGTGTCCTTTAAAGAGCGGTTTGAATTTGATATTCCTGCATCTCATATCTTTCGTAGATTTCATAGACATCAGGGCTGGAAGGGACCTCGGAAGATCATCGAGTCTAACCCCCCCGCCCAAAGGGCAGGAAGTCAGCTGGGGTCATAGGATCCCAGCAAGATAAGCATCCAGTTTTACTCCTGAAGGTGTTAAACGTAGGTGCTTGAACCACCTCTGATGGCAGGCTGCTCCAGACCTTGGGGGCTCAGACAGTAAAGAAATTCTTCCTTATTTCCAGCCTGAAACAGTCTCACAGAAGTTTATAACCATTCGACCTCGGCATCTCTTGGGGTGATCTGGTGAACAAATGTTCCCCCAGATACTGGTGGTCACCTCTGGTAAACTTATAGGTGGCCATCAGATCACCCCTGAGCCTGCGCTTTTCCAGGCTAAAGAGTCCCATGGCTCTCAGCCTAT